>NW_012101344.1:359210-444146 GCF_000951045.1 Mandrillus leucophaeus | reverse complement strand
CAGGCGCTGCGTCCTGCGGAGCAGCTGGGAGGATCCCGGGGCAGGTCCCGGCGCGGTAACAAGTTTGCGCTTTGCCTCCCCAGGGCAGACGCGCCGCTACTTTGTAGCGGGTTTCGGGCGGGTAGCGCGCGCGGCGGCGGGAATCCAACCCCGGCAGACCCTGGGCTCCAAGAATTCGTCTTCTACGTCTGCGGAGGTGCGGCAGCCTCAGTTCCAAGCGCAGGTATGTTCCTAGCCTTGAGCGGAGGAAATTACCCAGCCCCGAGCACCTGGCCAGTGGGACCGGAGGGTTCCTGGTGTCTGAATCCGGCTCGCTTAACAGGAAGGCAATAGAGGCTGTGTTCCAAACCTTTCCCTCACGGTGGTCTACTGCCTACTGACCATCCTGGTGTCTTTCCCTGTATGACTAGCATGGTTCCTGTCTTTAGGTCTTGTAAGTATAATGCTTTATTTTTTCTTGAGCCTCTCCTATGTCTGCCCTTTGTGAGCACACTAGCTAAAGAAGTCCATTTGGTCCCATATCTAATCCATAGCATAATTGCTTGGCCCTCTTTGGTAGCCATGTCTTTTTTAGGTTGTGGGGCATTTGCCCGACAATAAACATGAGTAAGAGATAAGGGTAGGGTCGCAAGCTGGGTGGAGGAGAGACAGGGAGTCCATTTTTGTCTGCCATTTAGCAGTTTTCTGAGTCCTACCATTCCATAAAGATACTCTATCAGTTTCCTAAGTGTTGCGCAATGAATAATAACAATTTATATAGGAAAATAAATAGCTGTAATCGGATAGCAATTATATGCCCATTGGTGATGGGAGTATCTGCTGGGGTCGAGAATCTGCGGGGAGTAGGGCACAGTGGCTCACTCCCGTAATCTCAGCACTTTGGGAGGCCGAGGGGGGCGGATCGCTTGAGGTCAGGAGTTCGAGAACCGTCTGGCCAACATGGTGAAACCCCATCTCTACTAAAAATACAAAAATTAGCCAGGCGTGGTGGTGCATGCCTGTACTTTCAGCTACTCGGGAGGCTGAGGCAGGAGAATAGATTGAACACGGGAAGCAGAGGTTGCAGCGAGCGGAGATGGCACCACTGCACTCCAGCCTGAGCAACAGTAAGAACAGATTCCATCTCAATTAATAATAGTAAGAATAATAATTCCATCTCAAATCATCATCATCATCATCTAGGGGGCTTTCAAACTGCCAAGGACATGGCAGAGTCCCAGGGTATATCTAGTCAGTGTAAGTAGTTTTCTCTTTCGCCAGTGTACAAGCTCACTATGTCATAGCCAGTTATTATCTTTCTGAAAATTTTGTTTATAAGATCTGTCACAGAACAGAGTAAGTCTGTTTTTTGTTTGTTTGTTTGTTTAAGACAAAACCTTGCTCTGTTGCCCAGGCTGCAGTGCAGTGGTACTATCTCAGCTCACTGCAACCTCCACCTCCTGAGTTCAGGTGATCCCCCGAGTAGCTGGGAAGACAAGCACAAACCACCATGCTGGCTAATTTTTGTATTTTTTAGTAGAGATGGGGTTTCACCATGTTGGCCAGGCTAGTCTCAAACTCCCAACCTCAGGTGATCTGCCTGCCTTGGCCCCCCAAAGTGTTGGGATTACAGGTGTGAGCCACCACGCCTGGCCCAGAGTAAGTGTGGATGACTCAAGGGAGTGTCTTAAGAGGTCTTCTTGGGGGTTAGAAGCCAACTCTGTGACTGTAATCATGTGTATGTGGAGTGGGGTTCTCCATCAGGGAGAGGTACAGGTTTAGAGCATTACAGAGTTGCAGGATGAGGAGGGGTTGGTCTGTCAAGTAGAAAGGCACTCTTTTATGGAATTGTAAGAGTTGACACAGAATGGGAAACAAAGGTAAATAAGAGAACCTATTGTAAGGTTAATGGCTTTGTCAATTAGGGTGGCAACTGAGGTCACTACATGGACATAGGAGCATGCCTGATGCCACGGGATCCAACTGACGTGAAAAATATGCTATGAGGCCAGGCGTGGTGGTTCACACCTGTAATACTAGCACTTTGGGATGCCAAGATGAGAGGATCGCTTGAACTTAGAAGTTTGAGACCACCCTGGGCAACATGGCCAGACCTTGTCTCTATTAAAAATAATTTAAAAAAAAAAAAAAGCCAGGTATGGTGGTGCATGCCTGTAGTCCCAGCTACAGGGGAGGCTGAGGTGGGAGGATCCCTTGAGCCCAGGCGTTCAAGGCTGCAGGGAGCCATGCTTGCACCACTGCATTCCAGCTTGGGCAACAGAGTGAGACCCTGTCCCCGAGGGAAAAGAAAAAAATATATATATGCTATGGAACTTACCTGAGAGGAAGAAAGTTGTCCTAGAATACCCAGAGCTATCTCATTGTTTTCACAGCAATAAACATGGAAAAGCTTGTCAAAACTGAGTAAATAAAAACAGGTGTGTGGGGTGGATAATGCTAATTTCAGTATCTCAGTGAAGGTTTCTGTGGTTGTGCCTGGGAGAGCATGTAGAGGTTAGGCAAAGGCAGCATAACTGGGAATCCATTGGTAGCAATAGCCAGCTGGTAAGTGTGCACACCTGCCTTTGAGATCAGGATGAACGCAAGTGATGCAAGGCATTTATGGCTGAGTTTGAGTAACCTGAGACATTCCATGGCCTAAGTAGGTAACAGTTCATTGAAATCTGGTTCTGGGAGGCGTGACCAGAGTCAGCCAGTCTTCAGATGTTCTCAGGTGAAAGCAGTCTTTACACTATTTTGCTGGACCATTACTGCCTACAGTGTCAAATACCAACACTTGGTTTTAATGCACTGTCAAAGCTAGGGTTAAGTTTAAATGCATCATATGTGATATGTAAAAATATCACAAAGGTGCTTAAACTGTAAGGAAATTGTTCAGCTGTGACTCCAGACAGGAGTCCAGCTCCTCCAAAGAGGAGCTTCACATTCTCTTCTCTGGGTTTTATGGAGACTTACTTTACCCTTCTGCTTAAAGCACTGTGTTAACCTTAAAAGCGGCACAAGAAAGGGTGATTTAAGTTTTTTTTTTTTTTTTTTTTTACAGGGTTTGCTACTACTCCCTGCAGTGCTCCCTGGTCCACAGCTCATGTATCTCAGTTTCTTTTTTGAGATGGAGTTTCCGTCTTTTTGCCCAGGCTGGAGTGCAATGGCCTAATCTCGGCTCACTACATCTCCCAGGTTCACGCAATTCTCCTGCCTTAGCTTCCTGAGTAGCTGGGATTGCATGTGCCACCACAGCTGGCTAATTTTGTATTTTTAGTAGAGATGGAATTTCTCCATGTTGGTCAGACTGGTCTCGAACTCCCGACCTCAGGTGATCCACCCACCTTGGCCTCCCAAAGTGCTGGGATTACAGGCGTGAGCCACTGTGCCCGGCTGCATCTCAGTTTCTTGAAGTCTGCAATCCCCATTAGAAGCAGCTGTTTTGCTAAGTGAGCCCATGAGTGTCAATTGCCTTTCTATTAAGAGAGCCAGATTCGGGCCTTGGTGACAAACGCATCAAGGAACCCTCCAGTCCCACTGGTCATATGCTTGTGGCCTGGGTCATTTCATTCTACTCAAGGCCAGGCATGTGTGTTAACCTCCATGGGAAAGAAGAGACAGGGCAGGGTGAACAGCTTAGGATTGGTTAGTTTGAATCATTTCAATGGATTTCAAACTGTAGAGGTTGTCCCCTAGTTGCATAGCACGTGGCCCTGGGATGATTAAGGCAGACAGATAATTGCTTACATGTGTGTAAGGGCCCGATAGAGGAGGTATGGCTCTGGATTCGTTTGTATATCAAAGACATGCTCCTGGTTGGCCCCTTGTTATCTCTGAGAATTGGCTAGCCCCCAAGAAAGGTAGTCTCTCCTCAGCTGGAAAGGTGTTTTGTTTGTTTGTTTTGAGTTTTGTTTTTTAGACAGAGTCTCACTCTGTCACCCAGGCTGGAGTGCAGTGGCGCGATCTTGGGTCACTGGAATCTCCGCCTCCCGAGTTCAAGCAATTTTCCTCCCTCAGTCTCCCAAGTAGCTAGGACCACAGGCGCACACCACCATGACCAGCTAATTTTTGTATTTTTAGTAGAGGTGAGGTTCCTCCATGTTGGCCAGGCTGTTCTTGAACTCCTGGCCTCAAGTGATCCAACCGGCTCAGCCTTCCAAAGTGCTCGGATTACAGGTGTCTCCCACCATGCCCGGCCCTCAGCTGGAAAGGTTTTCTAAACGTCAGAACATAATTAGTATACAGAAAATTTTAAGATATTTACATATACGTGAATAGGATGATCAAAAGAGCCAAAAGACAGTTGGCTCTTGGCATCCATAGCATTTCTGATCAAATTATTTCCCAGTGCAGTACTCGTAAATCTCACGAAGACTCTGGAGTATGGTAAGCATACTGCAAAGAGTCTTCCGAGACCCACATTGCCTTTTATGGTACTCTAAATGGACTTTATAGATTTGTCTCCAGCCTTAGACTGTTCTCACTGCATGTTTAATGGATGGACTCTGCTATCCAACTAGATGTGCTAAGGCCGTAACAGTGGAAAAGAAACTAACAACTGAGATTATTTCTTGTTTTGGCATTCCTTTATGAATTGAATCAGATAAAGGAACTCACTTTACAGCAGAATTAAATCATTTCCTTGCAAAACTCTTGGATATTCATTAAAATTTTATACCCCCTACTATCCTCAATCCTCAAGGCAAGTGGAACGTAAAAATCTAAACATAAAATGAACTCTAGGAAAAAATCTGTCAATAAACTGGACTCAGACAGCCAGAAGCATTAGCCTTGGTCCTTATAAAGATCTGGAATACTGGCCAAGTACAGTGGCTGTAATTCCAACACTTTGGGAGGCTGAGACAGGATGATCAGTTGAGGCCAGGGGTTCAAGACCAGCCTGGGCAACAAAGTGAGCCCCCATCTCTACAAAAAATAAGAAACAAACAAAAAAGGTCGAATACTCCAAATAGGAGGACTGACTGCTTTTGAAATAGTTTTTGGCTACTCTGTGCCTACTGGCATCTCTAAAACTTTCATAGATTGAATGAGCATTGTGGGGACTTTAGTGAACAATTCAAAACTATGATTAATTATATACAATAATTAGTATACTTGGAGCATATTTTCAACAGGTAAAAATCTGTGACTTTCTCTAACAGACCCTGCCATCTTTTCAACCAGGTGATCAAGTATATCTCAACGTTTTTAGAAGAAAAGATGTATTGTAACCTCCCTGGAAAAAGAAGAGACCTTATAAAGTAGTGCTACCCACCTACACAGCCATCAAAATAAAATTCCTGGATTTGTACAAGCCACAGCAAGCTAGATCAAGATCATCCCATGACAACTGTAAGGTCATGCCTATGGGTTACCTCAAATTGAGGAATTTCAGCACCTACTCACAGGCTGCATGAGCAGATGAAGTAGACAGCTTTACTCAGTATCTCAGACCGAGAACTTTGTCTCCATCTCCAACTAGCTGAAACATCTTCCCTCCCTGACCTGGAAAATTCTCTGTCTTAGAAATTTAAACAAAACCCTCCCCTTTCATTGAATCTCCGTTGTCTGGAGTTTGCTTGTCTTAACCTAGCCTGTTTTCCCTCTGTTCCTCCACTATGGTCTCCCTTTCAAACTATGCCCTGCTTCAAGTAACCCTTACTGCTTTTTTGACAATTCTAGTACAAGCTCAACACCTGCTTGCACCAGTTTTCCAAACACTATCTATCTTGACTAATCAGTCTAATTGCTGGCTATGTGAGCATCTAGATAATGCAGAACAACCCGAACTGGTTTTTGTTCCTGCCAGTGCAAGCACCTGGTGGACCTATTCTGGACAATGGATGTATGAAAGGGTGTGGTATCCACAAGCAGAAGTACAGAATCACTCTACTTCCTCCTATGGTAATGTGACTCAGCACTGGGAAGCCTCCATGGAAGCTCAAGGTCTATCCTTCGCTCAAGTAAGGTTATTGGAGGGAAACTTTTCTCTTTGTGTAGAAAATAAAAATGGCACTGGACCCTTCCTAGGTAATATACCTAAACAATACTGTAATCAAATACTATGGTTTGATTTTACAGATGGCACTTTCATGCCCTCTATAGATGTTACAGATGAATCCAGGAATGATTATGATGATACAAGTGTTTGCCTAGGCACTAGACAATGTTCCTGGTTTGCAGGTTGCACTAACCAGACCTGGAACAGCTCAGCTGTTCCCTTGATTGGTCTGCCCAATACCCAAGACTACAAATGGGTAGATCGAAATTCTGGATTGACCTGGTCAGGTAATGGCACCTGTCTTTATAGCTGCCAAAACCAAACCAAAGGCCTTCTGTACCAGCTATTTCGCAACCTATTTTGCTCTTATGGCCTGACAGAGGCACATGGGAAATGGAGATGTGCAGATGTCAACATAACGAATGACAAAGGTCATGATGGACACCAGACCCCCACCTGGTGGCTCACAGGTTCCAATCTGACCTTGTCTGTGAACAACTCTGGCCTCTTTTTTTTATGCGGCAATGGGGTGTACAAAGGGTTTCCACCTAAATGGTCTGGACGATGTGGACTTGGGTATCTGGTACCTTCCCTCACCAGATACCTCACCTTAAATGCTAGCCAAATTACAAACCTGAGATCCTTCATTCATAAAGTAACACCACATAGATGCACCCAACGAGACACAGACAATCCACCTCTGTATTGCAGCCCCAAGGACAATTCAACAATAAGGGCCCTTTTTCCAAGTTTGGGAACTTATGATTTGGAAAAGGCAATTCTAAACATTTCCAAAGCAATGGAACAGGAAATCAGTGCCACTAAGCAGACCTTGGAAGCACACCAATCAAAAGTTAGCAGTTTAGCCTCTGCATCCCAAAAGGATCATGTCTTGGATATACCAACCACTCAACGACAAACGGCTTGTAGAACTGTTGGCAAACAGTGTTGCCTCTATATAAATAATTCGGAAGCAATAATGTCTGATATACAACATCTATATGAAATATCCGAGAACCTGAAGAATGGACCGTTTTTTGATTGGGAAGGCCTATTTGCAAAAGTGGGAGACTGGTTCAGATCATGGGGCTATGTGCTTTTAATTGTTCTTTTCTGCTTATTCATCTTTGTTCTAATCTATGTTCGTGTCTTTCGCAAATCTCGCAGATCCCTTAACTCCCAACCTCTGAACCCAGCCTTATCTCCACAGCAATCAGCACAGCTCCTTGTCAATGAAACTTCATGTCAAGTTTCAAATAGGGCAATGAAGGAACTAACAACCCATCAGTATGACACAAGTCTACTTTGAGAATATCTGAACAAACAGCAGCTGCAGAAAAAAAGCCTTAGCTAAACTTTGATGAGTAAAGCAGGCCTTACTGAGAATTCAGCTGCCAAAACCCTCCTCCGAGTGTTCCTCTTATAAGGGCACTTAGCACTAGGATCTCCCAAGGTATTGTAAATAAGCCTTATCAGAACTTTTCATAGTTTCACTCTGAAGCCTTAAGACACATACCATTAAGCTGATCTGTAAACCCTTACCCCTTCCTGTTCAGAGAGCTACTCTTTATAGTGTTCTTGCATGCATATATAATAAACGTTTTTTCTATTAATCTGTTAATTTGCAAGCCCCCAAACACTGGAACTAAGTTGGGAGCAGGAAAGTTTCTCCCAACAGCACTTTGTAGACTTCTCGATAGATGAAAGAGTGTGTTTGAATAGATAAGAGAATTTTGTTCCCTTGATTTTGGTTGAAGTCGTAGAAGAATCCAATGTACACATATACAAGATTGTCAAATTTGTCTCAAAGAATAAATATTGGTTAGTCATCAGAATCGACTGAAAACTTACTTTAGAGAGAGCGCCACAAATAATTTAGGCTGGTATGATCTGAGCTTTCCTGACTTCCCATGGGCATTTTAGTGGTCTAATGGAATGTTAGTCTGATATGCATTTTAGCCATCTTATGACATGGACTGCAGGTGGAAGTAGGATGTAGGGAGTGTTGAGGTGGCATCTATTATATCAAATGCTTCACTCTGCCCAGTCCTCTGGTGAGTTCCTTACATGCATCTTTCTAGTTAATCCTCACAGTGTTCATATTTTACAGATGAATCAACTCAAAGGGTAGATATCTTGCTAAAGATTATGCCATTACTGAAAAATAGCAAAATGCAGAACAGGGTACCTAGTATGTTTTTTTGTTGTTGTTGTTGTTGTTGTTGTTTTGAGACAGAGTCTGGCCCTTTCGCCCATGCTGGAGTGCAGTGGCTTGATCTCAGGTCACTGCAACCTCTGCCTCCTGGGTTCATGCCATTCTTCTGCCTCAGCCTCCCAAGTAGCTGGGACTACAGGCGCCCGCCACCACACCCGGCTAATTTTTTGTGTTTTTAGTAGAGACGGGTTTCACCGTGTTAGCCAGGATGATCTCAATTTCCTCACCTCATGATCCGCCCACCTCAGCCTCCCAAAGTGCTGGGATTACAGGCATGAGTCACCGTGCCCAGCCTAGTATGTTAATTTTTATTTTAAAAAAGGGGAAATGATATGTATGTGTGTATGTATTTGCAAATAAAACAGAAAGGAAAAGTCATTCACAAATGAAAGCAATTACATGTAAGAGGAATGGACAGTGAGAGTCTCACCTTTTTAAGATTGCATATAAACATTTATGAATATAGCAGATAATTTATTAACAGAATAATCATTTCAAGTTACATTAAGAAAACACAGATGGCCAGGCACAGTGGCTCACGCCTGTAATCCCAGCACTTTGGGAGGCCAAGGTGGGCAGATCATGAGGTCAAGAAATCAAGACCATCCTGGCCAACATGGTGAAACCCCATCTCTACTAAAAATACAAAAATTAGCTGGGCATGGTGGCAGTCACCTGTAGTCCCAGCCACTCAGGAGGCTGAGGCAGGAGGATCGCTTGAATCCAGGAAGTGGAGGTTGCAGTGAGCCGAGATCATGCCACTGTATTCCAGCCTGGCAACAGAGTGAGATTCTGTGGCAAAAAAAAAAGCACAGACTGGGTGTGGTGGCTCATGCCTATAATCCCAGCACTTTGCAAGGCTGAGGCAGGTGGATCGCTTGAGCCCAGGAGTTGGAGATCAGTCTGGGCAACATGGCGAAACCCTGTTTCTACAAAAAATTAGCCAGGTATGGTGGCACGTGCCTACAGTCCCAGCTGCCCAGGAGGCTGAGGTGGGAGGATCACGTGAGGCTGGGAGGTCTAGGCTGCTGTGAGCCAAGATTGTGCCACTGCACTCCAGCCTGGGTGATGGGGTGAGCTCCTGTCTCGAAAAGAAAACTCATACTCTGGAACAATAGAGCCCTTATAGATGGGTTTATTGTTCATAGTAATGTTGATATCAAAAGAAGGTAGGCTGGGTGCAGTGGCTCATGCCTGTAATGCCAGCACTTTGGGAGGCCAAGGCAGGTGGATCACCTGAGGTCGGGAGTTTGAGACCAGCCTGACCAATGTGGAGAAACCCCATCTCTACTAAAAAAAAAAAATACAAAATTAGCCAGACGTGGTGGTGCATGCCTGTAATCCCGGCTACTCAGGAGGCTGAGGCAAGAGAATCACTTGAACCCAAGAGGCGGAGATTGCAGTGAGCCGAGATCACACCATTGCACTCCAGCCTAGGCAACAAGAGCGAAACTCTGTCTCAAAACACATACACACAAGAGAAGGTAAAAACTTCAGCAATGCAGGACACAAGAGAAAGACTGAAAGATATAGGACTTCCTGTGTTTGTTATGCAATATGCATTGAAACTAGAAAAGCCATTAAAAGATAATGCAACTTTCAGTATTGGGTATTTGTGAAACCCCAGGTCTACTAAAAACACAAAAATCAGCTGGGTGTGGTGGTGGGTGCCTGTAATCCCAACTACTCGGGAGGCTGAGGTGAGAGAATTGCTTGAACCTGGGAGGAGGAGGTTGCAGTGAGCTGAGATTGTGCCATTGCACTCCAGCCTGGGCAACAAGAGTAACTCCATCTAACAAAAACACACACACACATACTATATATATATATAGTGTGTGTGTGTATATATATATAGAGAGAGAGGGAGGGAGTATTAAGTATTTCCAATTTGCTAGTCATTGTTCTAGGTATTGGACATATAGCAGTGAACAAGACAGACATTCTATCAGTAGAAACAAGTCACAAATTTTAAAAATCACACTTTTAAAAGTGCCATAGTGAAAATAAAAACAGTGATATGATTGAGAGTAGAAGGAAGGCTACTTGTACAGGCAGCAGAGCACAGCAATTAAATAAAGGCACTTACAAGCTACTTTCTTGCTGTATATTGAGATTTTTACCCAACTTTACTGGGATTCAGTTTTCTTGCTATAAGATAGAAATGATAATAGAATCTCTCTCATGGGGTTCTTGTAAGAATATTTTGAGTTTTGTATGTAAAGTGTTTCTAACACTTTACATACAGAAATACATTTGGTTTTGTTTTAGGTTTGTTGTTGTTTTTAGGCATGGTCTCACATTGTCACCCAGTCTGGAGTGCAGTGGCAACCATGGCTCACTCTGACGTCTGCCTCCTGGGCTCAAGCAGTCTTCCCACCTCAGCCTCCCAAGTAGCTGGGACTACAGATGTGCACCACCATGCCCAGCTAATTTTTGTATTTTTGTGGGTAGAGACGGGTTTCACCATGTTGCCCAGTCTAGTCTAGTCTTCAACTTGTGGGCTTGAGTGATCCACCTGCTTCGGCCTCCCAAAGTGCTAGGATTACAGGTGTGAGCCACCACATCCAGCCTCTAGTCTTTGTTTTATTTTGTTTTTATTACTTTAAACTGAGGGCTCAGATAAAGCTTCTCAGAGAAAGAACTATATAGGCTGGAATCTAAAGTATGTGAAGAATCCTGTCTTGTAAAGATGGGGGATTGTGAAGAGCATTCCAGACAAAAGAAACTGCTGGTAGAGGTCAGGCATGGTGGCTCACGCCTGTAATCCCAGCACTTTGGGAGGCCAAGTGGGGGTGGATGACCTGAGGTCAGGAGTTCGAGACCTGTCTGGCCAACATGGCAAAACCCCATCTCTACTAAAAATACAAAAAAATTAGCCAGGCATGGTGGTGGGCACCTATAATCCCAGCTACTCAGGGGGCTGAGGCAGGAGAATCGCCTCAACCCGTGCCGCGGAGGTTGGAATGAGCTGAGGTCCCCATTTCACTCCAGCCCGGGGGAAAGAGCGAAACTCCATCCTGAGGAAAAAAAAAAAAGTGACCGGGCGCAGTAGCTCACACCTGTAACCCTAGCACTTTGGGAGGCCCAGGTGGGCAGATCACCTGAAGTCAGGAGTTCGAGACCAGCCTGACCAACATGGAGAAACCCCGTATCTACTAAAAATACAAAAAATTAGCCAGGCGTGGCGGTGTCTGCCCGTAATCCCAGCTAGTCGGGAGGCTAAGGCAGGAGAATCGCTTGAACCGGGGAGGTGAGGGTTGCGGTAAGCCGAGATTGCGCCATTGCACTCCAGCCTGGGCAACAAGAGTGAGACTCCATCTCAAAAAAAAAAAAAAAGAAGAAGAAGAATGAAAAAGAAAGAAACAGCTGGTACAAAGACTCAGTTGGGACCCAGCACAGGACCCATCAATGGCTGAAGTAGGCTGGCATAAGGTGAGTGGTCATGTGAAACCTTATGAACCATGGGTAGGGATTTGGATTTTAGTGCACTGGGAAGGCAATGGAGAGTATTAAGTGTGAGACTTGACCCTGTCTTATTAAGTTCTTTAAAAACGATTACCCGGCTTTCTATGTGGAGCACGGACTTTTAGGAAGGCAAGGGTAAAAGCAGAGAAACCTATTCGAGTAGGAGCTATTTCAGAAGTTAAAGCAAGACACACCATGTTCAGGATGGAAGTGGAGATGGATCAATTTTTTGGTCATACTTGATTTTTAAAGCTTCCTATTCTGTTATTGTGCTTTTGTGTCCCATTTTACAGATACTTAAAATTGTAATATATATTCCAGTCTGATATTCCAGTCTGTTTCAGATATTCCAGTCTGTTTCCACCGAGGTTTTCAAAGCAGAAAGAAATTAATTTTTCTTTCATAGCTTTGTTTTAAAAATTGTTTTCTAATGGTTCCCTATTTTTTTTAATGTTTAAGGCCTTTGGAGTACTTTTCAAGTTTCTATCCAATTAGGGGTATATTGGCCAACCATGGTAGCTCATGCTTGTAATCCCAGCATTTTGGGAGGCCAAAGTGGGAGCATCACCTGAGGCCAAGAGTTCAAGACCAGCCTGGGTAAGGTAGCAAGACTCTGTCTCCACAAAAAGTGAAAATTTTTAAAAATTTAAAAATTAGTTGGGCACAGTCATGTGTGTGTGTGTGTGTGTGTGTATATGTATATATAGTGTATATATGTATATGTGTGTATATATACACACATATATAATATATAGAAAACTAATTGTATATGTGTGTATACATACATATTGTGTATACATAGGATATATATTTACACCCCCTTGAGTTTTGAAAAATCTTATACAGCCATGTTTCCTCTTGCTTTCTTTAAACTTGGAGTTGTTTCTAGATTCTTAGTTCTTGAAGTAGTATTTACTATGCCACTACTGTTTTGTAAGTGCTGCATAATAGGCTGTAAAAGCTGATAACAGGCCTTCTTGTTCAAATATTATTTTATATTTAAATCCATTTATTTTTCCATGTGAATTTTTATAAATTCCCTTTATACAATATTTAGCATTCTCTGTATTTAACTGGAGTTGTATTGATGTAGAAATCTTATACTCATTCACGCAATCTCATATTATATAGGGAGGACAAATATATAAAATACTTAGTCTCAAGCTTCAGACTTGTTTCTTTTGCACCCAGTCATCCACTGTGTATTATTTTCTGTCTCCTTTCACACCTACAAACTCACTCTATTCAACAATATGCTATAGCCCTCTATGTAGTTAATTCCTTTCTCAAAAGACTCCTCATAATAAACCTAAAAGCTAACACTGAAATGATGCTATTGTAGCAGGGGCTGTTCTAAGCACTGTAGATTTTAAACTCATCTAATCCTTCTAATACTATGCAGTAGGTACTATTATTTTCCCACTTTATAGATAGATGCACTCAGGCACAGAGAGGTTAAATAACTCCCCAGGTTCTCACAGCTACTAAGTGCTGGAAGCCAGGATAATCCCCTAAGCAGCCTGTTCTACAAGCCACTTTCTGAAGCATTGTCCAATATGGTTTATAATTAAACAAATAAATGTGTACTGCATCTTTTAAGTATTTTAATTTTTGTGGTTGTTATACATTGGATCTCTTATTTTGCAGCTGGTATACAAGGTTATACAAGGATCCTACATAAGGATTATCTCTTTTTCTTGCCATTAACTTATTTGTATGCCTTCAGGACTTTTTAAAAGCTGATTCTTTTGAATTTTCTAAGCATTTCAATTGTGTCACCTGCAAATAATGGTGTTTTCTTTCTTTCCTATAAAATTACATTAGCATGACATTCCCAAGGCAATATTTAATAATTGTATTAGTAAGAGTTAATTTTGTGGCCAGGCATGGTGGCTCAAACCTGTAATCCCAGCAGTTTGGGAGGCCAAGGCGGCCGGATCACTTGAGGTCAGGAGTTCAAGACCAGCCTGGCAAACATGGCAAAACCCCATCTCTATAAATATGCAAAAATTAGCCGGGTGGGGTGGCAGGCGCCCGTAATCCCAGCTACTCAGGAGGCTGAGGCAGGGAGAATTGCTTGAACACTGGAGGCAGAGGTTGCAGTGAGCTGAGATTGCGCCACTGCATTCCATCCTGGGTGACAGAGCGAGACTCCATCTCAAAAAAATAAAAAGTAAATAAATAAAAATAAAAAGTTAATTCTCAGTCCTGCAATTAAAATGTGTTTAGAGTTTCATTAGTAGATTAAATTTTTAAAACATATTTGACTATATGCATCCTATTGCTGATAAGAGCAAACATTTCCTTAATAATTTTATACAGAGCTGAGATTTTCCCCCTTAAGCTTAAATTATGAGTAACTGCTTTGATGGAAACATGACAATGAATTTAATTCAGCTAAATTGGATTTATAAGTATGGGAAATCTGAGTGTGATTTAAAGATTGTAGGGAAAGGAAAAGAGCCTTAGTTGAAACAATATTTATGAGGCAATTGTTTAGGGCACTAGTTCTCAAACTTGGTTGCACAGTGGAATCACTAGGTAAGATTTACCAAAGGCACTGATGCCTGGGTCCCACTCCCAGGTAATCTCACGTGATTTTTCAGGGGTGCAACATAGATACTGGGAACCTTTTAAAACCCCCAGTAATTCTAATGTATGACCAAATTGTATAACCACTTATTTAGGGGAGACTTTAAATCTGTTTCTCATTTTATGCAAACTCTGGTTAATAGGTTTGTGTAGCTCACTAATAAAATACACCAGCATGTACACCAGTGTTCAAAGAAACATTATTCACAACAGCCAAAAGGAGGAAACAACCCAAATGTCCATCAACAGATGAATGGATAAACAAAATGTGGTAAATACATACAATGGAATATAATTCAGCCTTAAAAAGTAAGAAAATTTTGACACATGTTATAACATGGATGAACCTTGGAAACATCATGCTGAGTGAAATGAACCAGACATAAAAGGACACATACTATATGGTTCCACTTACATAAGTTACCTAGAATAGTCAAATTCATAGAAACAGAAAGTAGAAATAGTGATTGCCAGGGCTGGGGGGAGCAGGAAATCGGGAGTTATTATTTAACAGGCACAGAGTTCCAGTTTGGGATAATGAAAAAGTTCTGGAAGTGGAAGTGGTGGTGGTTGAACAACATTGTGAGTCTATTTAATGCCATGGAAATGTACGCTTGAAAATGGTTAAAAAGATAAATTTTGTGTTATGTATATTTTAAGACAAGAAAAAAAAACTTTTAATGGCAGTGGGTAGGCTATGAACGTCCTTTCCCAACTAGTTAACATTAACTAGAGTGTTAAGGATTATAATACAAGGCATTGTAGTAATTGCTTTAATGGAATTTGTTTAGCGGTTACTTTTTCCTCTTACCATCTCCGAGGAAAATAGGACTTACATTTTGCTAACAACTATTACCCATTATAAAACTTTCACATGTGTGCAGACAGGTAGAGGCACAAAGCTGAACTCTGCAATGCAATGCCTCAAATTATAACAGCTGTACTGCTGTGAGGGTTATTGTGTGTGGAGCCTTTTAAAGCAGAGATTAGAGGTGAGCCTCTTTTACCTCCACACCTTAGATATGCTCCTGCCTGGACTGTGCATGTACACACCAAGCAAACCTAAGACATCAAAGTCATTTTTTTATTAAATGAGACATATATCAAAGAAATGTGATTTGTATCTGACTTGATGATGTTTCTGGTTCAATTCACCTGTTCCAAAGATGAATTGAACTGGAACACGTCTCTTTGGTGAAAACAAAACAAACACCTCTTTTGGTGAAAAACACCTCTCATTTTTCATGAGAAAAAGGAGGCCATTTATAAATGGTCTTGAGTCGTAAAAAGTAATGGATTACGGTGTCGAAGAAAGGCCTTGATTTATTATAGTCCTAGTGTTCTGCTTTAGCAGAAGATAAGTGAACTTTCTAGCCTTGGTTTCCATATGCAAAACAGTTATACCATAAATTCATGTACGAATGTAGCAAATTAATATTCAGAATGTCTAAAGTCTGAAACATGTAGCATCCCAGAGATCTCCCACATACGTGTCTGTGGCAAGCAGAGAACTCTAGAGTTGCACTATCTAGGATGTGTTCTGGAAATGTGGCCAATTCTGCTGAATCTATTAATTTCTAATGGCTGCTATAATAAATTACCACAAACCTGGTGGCTCAAAGCAACACACATTTATTGTTTTACAGTTCTGGAGGCCAGAAGTTTAAAATCAATTTTGCTAGGCTATCATCAAGGTGACAGCAGGGTCACACTCCCTCTGGAGGCTCTAGGGGACAATCTTGGTTTTTGTTTTAGTTTTTTTTTTGTTTTTTTTTTGGTTTTGTTTTGTTTTGGTTTTTTTTTTTACCTTTTCCAGATTCTAGAGTTGCATTTTATGCATTCTTTTTGTTTTGTTTTCAACCTAGTCTTGCACAAGCATGCATTCCTTGACTGGAGGCCCCTTACTCCAGCTCTGTCTTCAAAGCCTGCAGCATGGCCTCTTGCTTCAGTTGTCACATTGTCTTCTTTTGGCCTGTAATAAAATCTCCTTCTGTGTCCTTCATGTAATGACACCTGCAATTACATTTAGTGCCCACCCAAATAACCCAGGATAATTTCCCCATCTCAAGATCCTTAGCTTAATTACATCTGCAAAATCCCTTCTGCCATATGAACTAATAATCACAGGTTCCCAGGATTAGGATGTGGATATATTTGGAGGCCATTATTCAGTCTTTCATACCAAAGAACTAAATTTTTTAATTTAACTTTATTTTATTGTAATTAGTCATAGGGCTAGGAGCTACTATATTGAACAGTACAAATACAGAACATTTCCCTCCTCACAGAAAATCTATTGACAGCACTGTTCTAGAAGACATCTAGAAACCAGTACCAGATGCTTCATTTTATTGCTATCTTCGGTTTGTTTTTGAGCTGCTCATTAAAAATATCTATAAGATCTTATTTTTTAGAAATTCAGAGAATATCTTTCCATAGAAGGCCAAGGAAAAACAGTAGTGTTCTTTCAGCCACTGAGCAAAGATTTAATGAGTATTTATGATGAAACAGGCACTGAGCTCTAAAAGAAATTTACAATCTACAATGTAATTGGTAAACATTATGATAACAGGAAGCACTGGTACCATGAGATAAGAGATCTAGCCTGATGAGGTCAGGGAAGAAATTCTGGAGGACATAAAACCTATGTTAAGATGTGGCCAAGCTAAGAAGGCTCAACAAAATAAATAAATAATACACACGCAGAGGGAAAATGATAAGAAAGATATCACTTATAGGAGAGGAAGAAGTGTGCACAGATGAAAGCAGTGGGGAGACAGCTTTAGGAGTAGAGTAGTCCTACATGACTGAAGCATGTGCGGGGTCAGAAAGGGGAAGGTAGAAAAGAAGGCAAAGGCCAACTCTTGATGGGCCTAGTATGTCATAATTAGGTGTTTGGTCTTTATCCTAAGTGTCATTTAGATTTGAATGCAAATAACAGAGGCGCTAATAGTAGTCATTTAAATAAGAAAATATTCATTTTTGTTCAGACTAGTGCTAATGTGGAGACTGTGCTTCATAGCATCCTCAGGGTCTCAAGTTCCTTTTACTTCATCTCTAGTGTGTGTGTTTCTTAGTCATCCCTAGTGTGAGAGTTTTTCAGCCATCCTAGTGTGTGAGTTTCTCAGCCATCCCTAGTATGTTAGTTTTCTTCTTTTTATTTATTTTATTTTTTGAGACAGAGTTTTGCTCCTGTGGCCCAGGCTGGAGTGCAATGGCATGATCTCGGCTCACTGCAACCTCCGCCTCCCAGGTTCAAGCTGTTCTCCTGCCTCAGCCTCCTGAGTAGCTAGGATTACGGACGTGTACCACCACATCCAGCTAATTTTTTGTATTTTTAGTAGAGATGGGGTTTCACCATGTTGGTCAAGCTGGTCTCAAACTCCTGACCTCAGGTTATCCACCCGCCTCAGCCTCCCAAAGTGCTGGGATTACAGGTGTAAGCCACAGCGCCCGGCCCTTAGTGTGTTAGTTTTCTAAGCCTGCCATACAATGTACCACAAACTGGTGTCTTCAACAACAGAAATGTATCATCTCACAGTCCTAGGGGCTAGAATTCTGAGATCAGCTATTGATAGGGTTGGTTCCTCCTAGAGCTATGAGCACCAATCTGTTCCCTGACTCCTCTCTAGCTTCCGGGGGTTTGCTATGAACCTTTGGCATTCCTTGGCTTGTGGAAGTACCTCTGTCTTCATATTCATGTTCATATCACATTCTTCCTGTATTTATCTCTCTGTGTCTACATTTCCCATTTCTATAAGGACACCAGTCAAATTGGTCATACCCTACTCCGGTATGACCTCATCTTAACTATTTACATCTGAAAGGCCACATTCCAAATAAGATCACATTCTGAGGTACTGGGAGTTAGGACTTCAACCTATGAATCTGAGGGGGGTGCAACTCAGACCATAATGTGTAGGATGTGATCCTCATCCCTGTGGCCCAGGGTAGCAGCTAGAGATCCAAGCCACCACATTCACACTCAGGGTCTTCTCAAAGGGCCCATTTCTGTAAGGGTGAATTCATAGCTTAAATCTCAGCTCCAGCACTTACTATCTACAGGAGTTTGACTCCCCCAACTCCACAATCTTAGCTTTATCATCTTGAAAATGAAGCAGCAACATTTACCTTTGCAGAGTTGTTATGATCATGTAAAATAACAAACACAAGAGCTTGGACTATAGTAGCTATTCAGTGATAACAGTGATCTGTTATTTGTCATCATCTCCCCAGGGCCTTGCATAGTGCCTCTCACAGACTAAGTGCTCCACAAACATTTTGTTGCCCAATGGAGATTTAGATCATGACTAAAGCCCTCGGCTACAGAAGGCTGAGGTTGGAGTGAGCTATGATTGCACCAGTGCACTCCAGTCTGGGTGGAGTGCAGCGAGACCCAGTCTCTAAAAATAAAAATAAAGCCCTGGGCTAGACTGCAGTCTGGAAATTGATGATAAAATAGCCATCACAGTAGTGTAAAACACAAAACATTGGAAAAGAAAGAGTTATCAAATACAAACATTATAGGGAGAAATAAATACGCATAATTTTTAAAGTAACATCTCAAGGATAAAATAAGTACAATGCATCATTTTACAGTCACAAGTCTACAGTGTCACTGATAGACTAGGACCATATGTCTTGAGGAATCCCTTATAGGAGCCAGATCTGACTCAGACCCCTGATTGCAAGTCTGAAGGCAAGCTCTCTCAAACACAGCTAGTGACAGGCCAGGGCTTTCCTGGAGCAGTAAGAGAATTAAGTGTGACCTTGGATGAGAGCAGGTAATGAACTACAAGTAACGGTAATTCAGCAGGAATTTTTTCCTATGATTTGAGGCTACTATTTTTTGGTGTCTGATCAAAGAAAATGTTTCCCAACTCACTAAGCTCTCCCACACCTGACAGAATATTTGTATTGCAAAAAGTGCAAGGTTAAAAGAATTGGTGTCATAACTATAGGAGGCTGCATTCTGAGTTTTCGAAAAAAGGTTTTACATATACATTTTTGAAGAGCAGCCCAGGATGCAGCTATGAAATGAAGCATCTGGGATTGGCTTCTAGATGCTTTCCAGAACAGTGTTATCCAGTAGAACTTTCTGCCAGGATAGAAATGTTCTATATCTGTGCTGTCCAATACAGTAGCCAATAGCGAGGTGGCTATTTAAATTTAAATTTAATTACATTGAAAATTAGGTTCACTGATACACTATTAAGGCTTACTATAAAGCTAAGTAATGAAGTCAGTTTGGCATTCTTGTAAAGATAGAAAAACCAACTGATAGAACAAAACAGAGTCAGGAGATAGGACCACACATACATGGTCACTTATGACAACTGCAAGTGGGAAAATTGATTTTTTGAATAAACATTCTGGATCAATTCGCTATCCACACAGAAACAAAAGACATCTGAACCTACCTCTATGTTCCTATTCACAACAATCAATTCCAAATGGATTGCAGATCTAAATGAGCAAACTAAAACATTAAAGCTTTTTGGGGCCAGGCATGGTGGCTCATGCCTGTAATCCCAGCACTTTGGGAGGCCGAGACTGGTGGATAACAAGGTCAGAAGATGGAGACCATCCTGGCCAACATGGTGAAACCCTGTTTCTACTAACATACAAAAATTAGCCAGGCATGGTGGTGCGGTGCCTGTAGTCCCAGCTACTCGGGAGGCTGAGGCAGGGAAATTGCATGAATTGCAGGAGGCAGAGATTGCAGTGAGCTGAGATCGCACCACTGCACTCCAGCTTGGTGACAGAGAGAGACTCTGTCTAAAAAAAAAAAAAAAAAAAAATAGGAGGAAACTTTATAACCTGGAGTGGGCAGAGATTTCTTAAATAAAACCAGAAAATACTAACTGTTAAAACTAATGAATTGGATATTTCAAAATTAAAGTTTTCCTCAAAAGATACCATTAAAAGAATGAAAAGGAACCAAATGGGGGAAAGTATTTGCAACATATATACTTGACAAAGGATGAATATTCAGAATTCTAAAAACAAAAACATAATACTGTATACTTAAAAATTTGCTAAGAGGATATATCTTACGTTGTGTTATTTTAAATTAATTTTTTTTTCAATTTTTATTTTACATTCGGGGTATATGTACAGGCTTGTTACCTGGGTGTATTGCGTGATGCTGAGGTTTGGGGTACAAATGATCCCTTCAGCCGGGTACTGAGCATCATATCCAACAGTTTTTCCAACTTTTCTCTCTCTCTTTCCCTCCCCCCACGTTAAGTGTTATTATCAATAATAATAATAAAGAGGTCAGGAGAAAACTTTTGGAGGTGATGGATTAGGTTCATGGCATAGATGGTCCTGATGGTTTTAAGGGTGTACACTTATCTACAAACTTATCAAGTTGTGTACATTGAATATGTATAGCTTTTTAGCATGCCAATCATACTTCAATAAAGTGATTTTTAAAAGTCTTCTTACAATGGATAAACAAGTTGTGATATATTCATCCAATGGAATATTACTCAGAAATAAGGAGGAATAAGTTATTGACACATGCAACATTATGAATAAATCTCAAATACAGCATGCTGAGTGCAAGAAGCCTTATACAGAAGAACATACTGTGTGATTCCAGTTATATGATCTTCTGAAACAGGCAAATCTAATCTACAGTGGGGAAACAAATTAGAACGTTGGTTGTTCCTGGGAAAGTGGAAATGGGAGGGAGCATGAAGGACTTTCTGGGGTGATAGTATGTTCTATACTTGATAGAAGTTTGGGTTATACGAATGAATGCATTTGTCAAAACTCAGCAAATATATACACTAAAGATCTGTGCATTTCATTTCATGTAAATTTTACATCAAAAGAAACCTGAAGTATTAAATTCCAGTTAATGATATGCATGCTGAAATATTAATATTTAAATGGCCAAATATGTATTGCTGTTTGCAATTTACTTTGAAATGCAACAACATTAAGATAGACATAGGGAAAGGTAGAAATATCCTAAAGCGAGTGTTATATAATGTTAATGGTAGAATAATCTATGTAGTAGGCTTACAGACGCTATTGTAAAACTCTTTAAACTTTGCTAAATATTTGAAATTTTTCATAATCAAATGTTAGGAAAATACAAACTTAAAAGACACTAAAAATGGGCACAAATTTTAACAGACACTTCATGAAGTTATTTCTTAATAGCCAGTAAAAAGATGAAAAGGTGCTCAACTTCATTAATCATCAGGGAGCTGCAAATTAAAATCACCTGAAGCACAATTATCACCCACCAAAATGACTAAAATGAAGAAAGATGGAAAATACCAAGTGTTGATGAGAATGTGGAACAACTGGAATACTCATACATTTCTGATAAGTGTAAATTGGCTCAAACACTTTGAAAAACCATTTTAAAATATTTAATATCTACTAAATTTGAACATAGTATAACCTATAATCCAAGAATTCCATTGGTAGGTATACACCGCACAGAAATGCAATAATCTTTCATCATGTTCATCAAAAGATGTTTATTACAATGTTCATAGCAGCAATATATTTAATAGTTCCAAAATGTAGACTACTCCAATGCCCATCAATAATTGGTTGAATATAAATTGTGGTATATTCACAAAATGGAATGCACTGCAGCATCCTCATGAGCAAACTGTGACTATACTCAAAATATGGACGAACCTTATGACCGTAATAGTGAGTTAAAGAAACCAGACACAAAAAAATCACATGCTGAAATGGTCCCACGTATATAATGTACAAACGCAAGGATACTACTCTATGCTGTTAGAAGTCAGGTGAGCGGTTACCTTTAGGTGAAAAGGAGTGGACTGGAAGGAAATACTTCTGGTGTGCTGTCTCCTCTCCTCTCCCCTCCCCTCCCCTCCTCTCTCTTCTCTCCTCCTCTTCTCTTTTCTCTTCTCTTCTCTTCTCTTCTCTTCTCTTCTCTTCTCTTCTTCTCTCTTTCTCTCTCTCTCTCTCTCTTTTTCTTTTGACTGATGTAGTCTAGCTCTGTCGCACAGGCTGGAGGTGCAGTGGCATGATCTCGCTCACTGCAGCCTCCACCTCCCGGGTTCAAGCGATTCCCCTGCCTCAGCCTCCCGAGTAGCTGGGATTACAGGCATGCACCACCACACCCAGCTAATTTTCGTATTTTTAGTAGAGATGGGGTTTCACCACGTTGGCAGGCTGGTCTCAAACTCCTGACCTCAAGCAATCTGCCCACCTCGGCCTCCCAAAGTGCTGGGATTACAGGCGTTAGCCACCACGCCGGGCCATGTTCTGTTTCTTAAATTAGTTGTTGGTGGCAGGACTGTGATTAGTTTGTGAAATTTCAGCCGACTGTGCATTTTTGTGTACTCATCTGTGGGCATGTTATATTTCAATAAAAAGCAGTCTCTGCCAGAACCTACAGGCAATGAGGGGCCACAGAAGGAGTTGACATTTGAGACGTTTGAGAAGGGTTTAAGATACACGATCAGATTTGCATTAGGAAGATTAATCTTTGGCTTGGAGAACGACCGGAAAAGGAGTTGGGAGCTATTTGTAGAAGTAATCCAGGCAAGCAACTATGAAGGTCTGAATTAAAGCAAGGGAATAGGAATGAGGACAGGGTGCAGCTGATATTTAGGAAGTAAACATGACAGGACGTGAGCTGACCTCTAAATCCTACTCATGTTTCCTTGCTTGAAAAATAAGGAATAACAGTACCTACTTCACTGTGACTAGTTTGATGATTTAATGAAGGGGGGTGGTTTCAGAGATTTAAAAAAGTATATATGCTCATTGTATACTATACAGACCTAGACGTAAAGTATTAATATTAGAAAGCTCTAAGAGAAATATCTTGATTTTGGCATTGTCCCTGCGACGCTGCCTTCTCCCTGCCTAGGATGGATCAGCGTGGGACATAGGGTAGAAGGCAGAGGTCCAGAATGCCACAGGACATGTCAGAACCTGGGCGTGAAACGTGCCCAGGGGACCATGGGTGAAGGTCTGGGACTCTTCCTTCTGCCTCCAGCAGAAGGAAACAAAACTAAGCCGGGCGTTTCCTCCCTTCCTCCCCAGCCTTTCGGCCGAGAGTGGACCGGCGGAACTGGACCGGGATTCAGGCCTAGGGGTGGGCTTGGGACCGGAAAAATGGCCAATGGAACTCGAGCTTCTCCGTGCTTAGCCAACTGCATGCCACCCCCCCCAGGACCGCCCCCATGCAGTGATTGGCAGACACGTCTCCCAGTGTTGTCGCGGCCTGCCGGGGCTCTCAGAACTCCCGCGAGGGTGCGGGTCTTCGTCCTGCGCTGGGCCAATTGGTCCCGCCCATCAAGGTATTTCTGCTCCTCGCGTGCCAGGGACCTCCGTAGGCCTCCTCCTACTACGGACCTGGAGCCAGGAGGCGGCTGGGAGGTGGGCGAGGTGAGGAGGTCTGAGCAGCCGCAGGCTGTGGGCCGCTTCGCCTCGAATCCGGGACCCGCGGGACCCGCAGGACCTGCAGTGCCAGGGGCCGAGGTGGGCGCGGCCCGGGCTCTCCTTTCCCTCACGCGTACCTGCCTTCTCCGCGGTGCCTGGGGCGGCTCTCCTGCCAGTTGGCGGGAGGAACCCGTAGTAGTAAAGCGCGACTGGATTAGGCCCTGTGTATTGAAGGATTTGCGATCTTGAAAGGGACATTTGCATTAAAATGTGGGCAAACTTGTTTGTGGTCCTATTGGTAACACTTTTGGGGGTGCAGTACAGTATGTTACCATGCTTTAGGGGATTAACCGCCTTAGTTAAATGGTGGATTCCAGTTCCTAGCCCGTTTCTAGCTGCTGCTCTTTCTACTAATTTAAAGAGAATTTAAGTAGGATAAGGTCCTATTTACATCTTCACGTTTACATCTTGCAGTGCCTTTCTAATACAAATACTTTAAGCAGCCCTAGCAGCCTCCCCAAAAAGTAACGGAGATTCCCCTAGTAAAGGAACATGGCAATATGTGTTAAATTCTTTTTTTTTTTTTTTTTGAGACAGTGCCGCTCTGTCGCCCAGGCTGGAGTACAGTGGTGCAATCTCGGCTCACTGCAACCTCTGCCTCCCGAGTTCAAGCGGTCCTCCCACCTCAGCCTCCCAAATAGCTGGGATTACAGGCGCCAGCCACCACTCCCGGCTAATTTTTGTATATTTTGTAGAGACGGGGTTTCACCATGTTGGCCAGGCTGGTCTCGAACTCCTGATCTCAGGTGATCTGCCGGAATCGGGCTCCCAAAGTGCTGGGATTACAGGTGTTAGCTACCACGCCCGGCCTGTATTAAATTCTTGAATTTAGCAAACACCACAAAATTATCTTAAAGTACCGTGTACTTAAAACCATAAGAAAGACCAGCCTGAGTCTGTTTTCCCTGAAAGCAAAGCACTGAAATAATCGTGCAATTGGAAAGAGAATACGTAACATTGTAGATACCTGAGTCTTCACATATAATTACGACCGTTCATAGAAAAATAACAAATGTTTGTGAGGATATGGAGAAATTGGAACCCTTTGTGCTTTGCTGGTGGAATGTGAAATGGTGCAGCCTCTCTAGAAAATAGTATGGTACTTCCTCAAAAAATTAAACATCGAATTACCATATGATCCAGCGATTTCACTTGTCAGTGTATACCCAAAAGAACTGAAAGAACAAGGACTCAGATACTTGTACACCAATGTTCATAACAATATTCACAATAGCCAAACAGAGGAAACAACCCAAATGTTGATCAACAGATGACTGGGTAAGCAAAACGTAGTAGACACACACACAGAGGCACACACACAATGAAATATTATTCAACCTTAAAAATGAAATTCTGACACCTGCTATAACATGGATGAACCTGGAAAACATTATGCTAAGTGAAATAAGCCAGACACAAGGATAAATACTGTATGATTCCAATTATATGAAGCACTGAGAATAGTCAAATTCGTAGACAGAGAGCAGGATAGAGGTTCTCAAGGGCTAGGAGAAGGGAGAATGAGGAGCTGCTATTTAATGGGTATAAAATTTGTTTGGGATGATGGAAAAGCTCTGGAAGTGGAAAACCTATTTTAATTCCAGCATCCGTGTTGTACAATTGTAATTTGTGAAAACCTCTTCAAAATTTGATTTGAGAGATGTATGAAATATGTGTTCAAAGCTTATAAGATGGTATTTTTCAGTGTATGTGTGCTTATTTTAAATTGACTCCACTACGTATTTGCAGGATGAATTTGGGAAGCAATACTTATGTGTTAGAATTCCTAGAAACCCAACCACACATACTGTATTATACAGACTGGAGACAACAGCATCTATTCGGTTGTTCTATATTTGGAAATAACTATTTTGGTACCTTGCATTTGAGCCTCCCTACCAATCAACAGCAATTGAAAAAAAAAAAAAAAACCATAATTCTAAACTAGCTCATTTTGAATATACAGCCAAGACAAGTGGCAATATACATGTTATTAGGATGTATTTTTAAAATCTTAGGTTCTTTCAGAGTGGGACAGTGCTGATGACATATAATTAAAGTATTTCATATATCATTTTCCTATTAATTGGACAAGAAAATACTGATTTATTTTCGACCCTTTTGTAGGTGGGAAAACAGAAGGCTAAGATGATATAGCACTGAAATCTTTATCACCTTCTCCAAAGATTATTTGTACTCATCTGTTGAAATATTTACCAATTTTTCTTTGTGTAGTTTGTGAAATTGCTGGAATAGGTAATGTTTCTGCTGGCTACAACAGAGCTTTTAAGGTTACCAGCTAAGTTTCTTAGATGTGAATAGAATTATTTTTTTGTTGACCCTAAAACTGGTGACTGTTAGAGCAAATAATTCATATTAAACTTTGTGTAAAGTTGAATATGTCAGTGAGACACTTGAAATAGACTATTGCATTTGAACCTTCTTATCAATAGCAATCAAAAAACCCTAATTCCAAACTGGCTCTTTCTGAATATACAGCCAAGACAAGTGGCAATTAGAACCGTTAAAAGTAGTTTCTGGCTGGGTCCAGTGGCTCACATCTGTAATCCCAGAACTTTGGGAGGCTGAGGCAAGAGGATTTGAGCCTGTGAGTTCAAGACAGGCCTGGACAACAGAGGGAGACCCCCCCCATCTCTATAAAAAACAATAACTAAATTAGCCATTAGCCACAGGTGCACACCTGTGGTCCCACCTACTCAGGAGGCTGAGATGGGAGGATCACGTGAGCACAGGGTATCAAGGTGCAGTGAACTATGATTGTTCCACTAGACTCCATCCAGCCTGGGTGACAGAGGAAGACCCTGTCGCAAAAGAGAGAGAGAAAAAAAAAGTAGTTTCTGGTGATGACACATCAAGAGCAAGAATTTTTGACTGGCACAAAAGGTTTAAAGAAGGTAGGGATGACACCCATGGTGATGTGCAAAGCGGTCATCTAGTCACCCACAGAATCCAGTTAAATGCTGAGAGCCAGAAATTCTGTTTTCTCAAATAGCCAATTAACTGTGAGAAAATAGCAGAAAAGTTTCATTCTGTAAGAAAACTTGCAGCTGATGAAAGCTTCTAGGAAGACTGTTATCTTCTGCTCTTGTGGCTGAAGATCTAATGAAAGCCAAAGCAAAATAGAGCTAAGCAGGAGCCTGCAGCTTGGGTGTGTATTCAGGGCACAATCCTGTTTTGTTTCATTGGTCTTGGAGAAATTTCAGGCTGAAACAAGCTGAGCATCCAAACATTTTAAACAGGTTTTTGTAGGTATGTGATTTAAACAGCGTGAAACTTGTAGAGCTGGATATGACCAAAAAAAAAAAAAGAGGATGGAACTAGAAGTTTATTAGGAGGAACAAACTGTTATCTCACGGTAAGGAACTAACTGTAGGAGAATTTCTACCTTAATTTCTT
The DNA here is from genome assembly GCF_000951045.1 of Mandrillus leucophaeus. Taxonomy (NCBI): domain Eukaryota; kingdom Metazoa; phylum Chordata; class Mammalia; order Primates; family Cercopithecidae; genus Mandrillus; species Mandrillus leucophaeus. The sequence goes on along the minus strand of NW_012101344.1, from coordinate 417,021 downwards.
CAACGTGAGCTCATCAGGTTACCTGCAGGCTAAGCAGTTAAACCTTCAACAGGGAGCTAGCAATTGTTACTCTGTATGGACACATCTCAAAAGTAGTCTGGGATTGGCCATACTTGGGCAGAAATATTTAACTTGTAATAATGAAACTTCTTTTGAGAGTGGGAGATGGAGCTCAGATGTTGGAAACAGGGATTCAATTAAGAAAGAAAAAACTGAAGAATTGTGGGCAGTTTAAGTATTAAATAAAAATATACTGTTCTCTTTCATTCTTCCCACCCACCAAAAAGTGAGGACCTGATTACGTTCAGAATCTCACAATACTTTGTTCTTTATAGAATCTAAATTTCACTTTTAAATGGATTTTTATATATAAACTGTTCATCTCTAGGATTTATAATAAAGGGCAAATAGGGTTCAGTTTGATCCTAACTTTCATCATGAGAATGAGATTCTATAGTTTGAGAAGTTTCAAAGGGTATGAACAATAATATATACAATATTTTCAAGTGACTGAGGTTTGACCTTCATATCCTATGCTTCAGCTCTAACAGCATTCATTAAAGGAAAGCTTGAATTACTTGAATATTCATGAGCCCACGAATAGCCTCAAGTACATCATGGTCCAGTCAAATGGTGGTTTTGCTGAAACACTGTAATAAAAAAGCATTAGTAATTCATGTCAGTTGATATAAGGTATTCTTACAGAGAATAGGTGAAAAATGGTTTCACACAAGAAATTTTGATACACCTAGAAAATGTAAAGGATTTCAGGTAGTATTTTGTCAATTAACATGTTTAGGGAGCTAGGTGAACCATGTGTTATTCCATCCCATAATAAATTTAAGTATGAACTTCTCATTAAAACACTTAGGTTCTTTGCCCCAATTTCCTTCCCAGTCTCTAGCATAGTGCTGTTTAAGTGTAGTATCCCATAATTCAGAATTAGTATTACTGCAACCTAGTGGCAAGGACTTAAGTCAGAGCCTTGTGGTAGCTGACCCTGGGAAGACTAGTTTTATTATTAGTGATACTACTTTTCTGGAGTCAGAGTCTTGCTCTGTTGCCCAGGCTGGAGTGCAGTGACAGTCATGTCTCACTGCAACCTTGAACTTGTGGGCTCAAGTGATCCTCCCTCCTCAGCCTCCAAAGTAGATTAGACGACCGTGCCCAGCGAAGTTTTTGACTTTTTGTAGGGATGGGGTCTTGCTGTGTTGCTCAGGCTGGTCTCGAATTCCTGGCCTCAAGCAGTCCCCTTGCCTCAGCCTCCCAAAGAGCTGGGATTACAGGCTGTGCCTAGCCGATATATATTTTTTTAAAGGACACTAGTACCATTATGTCCTTTTAAGTCCTCTTTTACATGTTACATACACCAAAAACACCTAATAGGCTGACAGATGCTCCCTTTGTGCCAAATATTGAGAACCTTCTCTTGCCCAGAGATTCAGGTTTACATTTCTTAAAACACAAACTGAAACTGAAGTTTATGAAAACATTATCTCACTTTAGCAGTTTGTATTACCTCCAGGACACTACTGGCTGAAGCTGTACAGCCCACAGGGCAAAAATTATAATTAGAATGCTTTTTCTATTGTCTTAATTTGCTTCAGTTACTGAATTTATAAAATGTGGTGTTTTGTACTGTATAAATACAAGTGTGCATAAATGACTTTCCAATAAACCATAAATTGATTCCTTACTTTTCACAATGCTTTATTAGGAGGTATCTGCTGACCCCACATATTTTAGCCATATGCTCATGTATCTCAAGATTAAAGTCTAAATACATTTTAAATTCATGGTCATACCTTTAAAAAATGACCAATGAATATATATAGGATCTACTCCCAACCACCCACACGGCACTAATAAAAACAGTGGAGGCAGGCTGAGGTGGTGGGGTTCTTGCCCCAGCTATATTTGTGATCTTAGAGGTTGCTGTAACAAATTACAAGTTGGTGGCTTAAAACAGCAATTTATTCTCAGTTCTGAAGGCCAGAAGTCAGAAATTAGTTTCACTGAGCCAAATCAAATGATGCTTCTCAGGAGGCTCTGATGGGGAATATGTTCCTTGGCATCTCCCAGCTCCTGGGGGCTGCCTCACTCCGATCTTCAAGGCCAGCATCTTCCAATCTGCTGTATGTGGATCTCCCTCGGGCTCTCTCATGAGGGAACTTGTGATCGCATTTAGGGCCCACTAGGATTATCCCAGGTAATCTCCCCATCCTGAGATCCTTAATCTAATTATAATAATATCTGCAAATAAGGTAACAATTACAGGTTCCAGAGATTAGGCCTGATTATCTCTGGAGGCAGTCATTCAGATTACACTGTCTGTCCAGGTTCTGACAGGTTGTCTCTTCTGAAAAGTTGGCTGCATCATGCAATGCTACAACCATACTGCTAATAAAACCCTGCAGTAATGGAAATGTTTTCTATCTATGCTGCCCCTAACCACATGTGGCTGTTGATCCGTGGATGTGTTACAGGGCCTCTGCCCAAGTAACTCAAGGGGGAGAAGACCACCACCAGGACTCCGTGGAGTGCTTTGTGAAACCAGTGGTTATTCTTGACAACTATTTGCTAGAGCCTTTTTATCTGTGCTGCCCCTAGCCACATGCAGCTATTGAATATTTGAAATGTGGCCAATGAGTTATCAGAACCAACCATATCCACTGATTTTTGTATACTTGCTCACTGGTTCTTACGATACCTAGAATAGTACTTGATCCATAGTTAAATGCTCCATTAAAAGAACATTAGAGCTACTCCAGTACTATGTAAATACTAAGTATCAGTTCCAGTTTTAGTAGATGTGTGGCCGAAACATGCACAATACTAAATATCAATATTGTCATTTTGTTCTAACATTATGACTCTACGGTATTATAAAAATGATTAAATAGTACTACCAACTAATATATCATTTGCTGAGTACTTACTACTTACCAAGTAGTCTGATGTATCACATATTACTCGTTAATAAAACCTAACACTAAGTGGTTTAAGATCACACATAGAGATCTGAACCTAGGCTCAACATTATGCTGCCCTTAGAAGGGGACTATAAGCCACTTACCTACAAAATGTCAAGCACCTGACTAGACCCTCTGTAATATGGTGGGAACCAAGGGGGACTTTACAGAATGGAGAGAAGCACAGGCAGTTAGGCAAGTTCACACACAATGTGCAATGTAGTTCTGATGCTACAGGGCCATTACATAGAAGGGCTGGTGGTGGTCAGAGAAAAGTTAGGTTAAGAGCAGAAAGGTATAAGGCAATAGGGAGCATTCCAGTTAAATTAAAACATTCAGAGCCCAGAAGGCCAGAGCACATTGCCATTTTACAAGAGTTTGAAAATAACCAACTCTCCACTACTATATACAGACATTAAGTCCTCCCCTCCAAGGGCACTTCTCTATAGCTTCACTGCTTCTCCAAACCTTTAAACACAACTATCCTCAGGGCCTTTGCACTAGTTTTCCTTCTGCCTAGAATGCTCTCCCCTCAACTATATATAAGGCCATGACATCTCCCTCAGCTCTTTCATGTTGAGTGAGGCCTCCCTTGCCGGCCATGTTAAGTCATCTCCCTTTCCTTCCCTCCTTAGCAATTATAGCCAGCTAATGCATTAGTTGAATATTTTTTGTACTAGTCCATTCTCACATTGCTATAAGGAACTGAGACTGGGTAATTTATAAAGAAAAGATTTGTCTCATCTCAGCAGGCTGCACAGGGAGCTTGGCTGCTGAGGCTTCAGGAAACTCACAATCATGGGGTATGTCTAAAAGGAAGCACATGGCCAAAGTAGGAGGAAGGGGAGGTGCCACACTTTTAATCTAAACTCTGCCATTCTTCTGCCTCTGACTTGAGAAAACGTGCACAATTGCATAACCTTTATTTTTAATTTTTCTTTTCAGGCTGGAGCACAGTGACAAGATCATGGGTCACTGCAGTCTCAACCTCTTGGGCTCAAGCAATCCTTCTGCCTCATTTTTTGTAGAGATGAGGTGTTACTATGTTGCCCAAGATAGTCTTAACTCCTGACCTCAAGCAATCCCCCTGCCTTGGCCTTCCCAAGTGCTGGGATTACAGGCACCAGCCACTGCCCCAGTCACACTACACATCTAAACAACCAGATCTCATGAGAACTCACTATCATAATTCCAGTAAGAGGGAAATCCACCCTTTTGATCCAATCACCTCCCACCAGGCCCCTCCTCCAACATTGGGATTACAATTCAACATTATCTGAACTTATGAGCAATTACCTAAATTTATGAGGCTAGATTTTACAATATGGAACATAAAAGTTTAGATAAAAAGGTAAGAACAGTGCTATGAATTAAGAATGACTCCAAGATAAATATTAAATACTTGCTACATAGACACACAAAAAAACCAGAATGCGCTGACAGATACTCATTTTGTGCCAAATTTTGTGAAACTTCTTCGGCTCAATGCAATGAAATAATACAAAGAGTTCATATTCCTAACAGCTCTACTGTGGTCCTTTCCTAGTTTAATTCTTAACTGTTACAGCAGGACACCAAATCTCAAGAGACAGGTGACTTTCCAGAAGTCACACTGCTGAAAAGTTATACACATGAAGCCTCTCAGAGATACTCACATGTGATGAAACTTGAGTTACCCCTAATCCATTTCTTTACCTATGAAATGGGAGAATAGAATCTGTAAGGTTAGCAGAGAGAAAAGACAAGAGACCCAAGGTCAGGCAAGTAAGTTTATTAACCTGCCGGGCTTCTCCACCAGTCAGAGGTGGCAGCCCTGAGCTTACAAAATGAGGGGTTTATATGGGGGAGAGAGACCTGGGGGGTTGTTAGTTGATTACCACATTTCATCTCGTGGCCGGCTTACAATATATTATCTTGTGAAAACAGGAATTTACAAGGGGGTGTAACTTAGGTTTATTCACGTTTCTCATGACCTCCCCCGTGCCACCCGGAGGGCTTCGGTGTAGCAAGTCTGGGGACCTTGCTGTGGCACCTAGATAAGGGTTCAGGAATGCAGCTGCAGAGTATTCAGGTTAAGGGTCAGCTGCATTGAGTTGGCGGGGGCGGGGTGGTCCTGGGGCAGCTTGTCCCTAACAGAATCCACCTCTGAGTTGTGACAATTAAATGAAAAAGGCTGAAAAGGTGAACATGAAGCACCTGCTACATTGCCCTGTTGCCACCAGCGTTGTCCCACTGCTCTAGCTCCTGTGGCACTGCACGGACACGTGGTTGCTACAAGTTAGTACGCATATTTGGCCTTATTAGAGGCACTTTCCTATTGTAACTGAAGGGATAGTTGGCTTAAGTCAACTGAAATACCAGCAACAGGACATTCCAGCTTCAATGGCTTGTACCTGTAGTTGTCAACCTATAGAAAGAAAAGTTTTAAAATGACGTTTTAAACAAAGAAAACGGAAATGTATCGCTTGTTCTACAAACTGTGTAAAGAAAATCACAAAGGCGCTCAAGTTGTAACGAAATTTTTTCTGGTTCAGGTGTGACTCCAGACAGGATCCAAAGGGGAGATTTCCAGTCTCTTCTCTGGGTTTTATGGAGACTTACTTTACCCTTCTGTGTTAGCCTCTTAAAGCACTGGGTCAACCTTAAAAGGGCACAGGAAAGGGTGCTTTGGGATTTTTTTTCTTTGATTTTACAGGGTTCACTATTATTTCCTGCGTTGCTCTCCATACCTCGTGGATCTCTGCTTCTCTAAGTCTGAAACCACCACTAGAAACAGCTGTTTTGTTTGGTGAGCATCTACATGGATGTTTCCTTCCAGTTAAGGGGAGGCGGATTCGGACCTTGGCGACAAACAGACGCCGGGGAACCCTCCGGCACCACTGGCCACGTGCTCCGGGTTGAGTCATTTCCCCCTGCTCAAGGCTACGAACATACCTGTGCTAAGAACTGAGGCAGCTACACTTCCGCAGACATAAGAGACGAACTCCTGAGCTCAAGGTCGGCTGGGGTTGGGTTCCTGTCGCCGCACGCGTGGCCCGCCCGAAACCCGCTACAAAGTAGTGGCGCGTCCGCCCTGGCGAAGCAAAGGGCAAAATTGTTACGGTGCCCGGGACCTGCCCCGGGAACCTCTGGCTGTTCCTCTGGGCGCGGCGCCTGTGCCTCGCGCGGCCCCGGGACGAGCACTGCCGCCCGCCCCCCGGGCAGCCGAGGGCTGCTCTACCCCTCCGTTCTGGCCGCCGGGAGCAGAGAAGCTCGGGGCGGGCAAAGCTCGTGGGGACACGGGGCGAGCCCAGCCCTGATCCGGCCCGCGGGCCGGCCGGGCGCCCTCCCCTCCAGAGACCGAAAGCCGAAGGCTGAAGACGCACTCACCGCGCGATTCCAGCTGACAAAGAGGCGGGCGACCTGCGCCGGGCGAACAAACCAGAGAGGCGGCGCGGGGCGGGGCGGGGCGGGGGAGGGGAGGAGGAGGGTCGCGGGGCCCGCAGCCAATCCCGGGAAGACTCTGGGCGAGGGCGGGGCTCGCAGCCGATCCCTGGAGAAGTCGGGGAGCTCAGCCAATCCCGGGAAGACCCTGAGCGGGGCGGGGTGGAGGGCCGCGGCACGCACAGCCAATCCCGGACGGGGCAGGACGGGCCTGGCCATTGGCTCTCGGTGTCCGGGGCCGACCTAGGTCTGGCTCTTGCAGTGGCGCGGAGATAAGCCGTGTCTGCGCGCAGAGCATTCTCGGAATTAGATTCTTCAGGCTCCCCACCAATCCCCGGCGTTGGTGATTCTGGTGCTCTTAGGCCCTAGACCCTTCCTCGGGTTCTCTTGTGGGGAGGCCATCGAGGTTACTCTACGGCTGGCCTAAGGCCTTGAGATTCCCTTTCCTAAAGCCACACTAATCCGACGTGTGTTCATAATCTGTGTCCGCCTAAACCGTAAGCTTAAAGAGAAGCCACGACCATGTCTTGTTCGACAAGCTCACTCCCATGGCCTCTCCTAAAGCTAGGACTGCCTCCTTTCCTCATGCTCCCTCTTTATTCATTTGCAGAGTCCAATAAGTAAACCATAATCAGTTGGAGGGTGGGAGTTGGGGAGGTTGAGAAGGCAGCCATAGCAGTCTCAAGGTAACAGGCTCAAACGTGGCAAACAAGTAGAATAAAATTGGAGTATATGCCAAAAGGAGAACTTCTATTACTGTTTCACATACTTACCATCTGCTAAGAAATCTAATCCTCAAAATATATTTTGTCATCTCCAAATTATAGATGGGGAAATAATTATGTTATGTGACTTGCCCAAAGTCACAGAGCAGCTAGCCAGTGGTAGATCCAGGATTTGAACTCAAGCAGCCTGAAGGCAGAGCCCCTCAAACACCATGCTACCTAGCTTTTCCCCAGGTATTGAGGATGGAGCAGGAAGGGAAACCAAAAAATAGCCTACATTTGGTTAACTGATCAAGACAGGCAGCTCTGGTGGGGTTGTAGCTTTGCAAGCAGAAAGAACAGCTAGTCCAGAGCCCCAAGGTAAACAGGAAAGGGATTTACCTGTTTAAGGACGCCCAGAAATGGAACATAAGGAGCAGAATGGCCTGAGATGAGAATGGCTTGGGGCCAGACCATGCCAGAAACCCTGGAAGAGTTGTTTTGTTTTGTTTTGTTTTTGAGATGGAGTCTTGCTCTGTTACCCAGACTGGAGTGTGGTGGCGCGATCTTGGCTCACTGCAGCCTCCACTTCCCAAGTTCAAACGATTCTCCTGCCTCGGCCTCCCGGGTAGCTGGGATTAGAGGCACACACCACCATGCCTGGCTAATTTTTGTATTTATGGAAGAGTTTATATTTTGTGCTAACGATGATGGAATGCTGTTCAAGTGCTTTTTTTGTTTGTTTTCGTGTGTGTTTTTTTAAACAGTGGAATGATAGGATCTGATGTAGGGTGTGGTTTCGGGTGTGATTAAGGTGATTTTGGTGGGAAGACGAAGTTGAATAAAATTTACCAATAAACCCTAGCAGCTAGTCATCATCTTGCAGATATTCAGAGGATCTTGTTGAAACCGGAGAGTGAGTATCAGTTTATTGTCCCCTCACCTTTCTCAAGAATCTTCCAAACATATCTCTAATTGGAATCTGTCCTTTTTATAGTCCCTTTTGATAGCTGAGAGATATTACCTTTCCTTTAACTATGGCAATGAATTTGGTCAGGCTACATGGGAAAATATAGGAAAAGAGAAGTAAATCTCCTTAGTAAAGAGACTAATGCAGGAATTCAGCAGCAACCTAGCAGGGGCTGGGGGTAGTTGTGCAGAATGTCTTCTCCCCTCCCCCAACCAGGAGATAAAAATGGGAAGGAATTATGAAAGAATTACATTTGTGTTTGATTCAAGAGAAATTCACCTTAATCTGAAGGCTTCACATTTCTGACCAAATACCTCAATTCAATGAACATGAAAAACTCAGTTCATTTGAAATAGTAAAACTTCACTGGGCTTAGAGGAGAAATGTCTACTAAATACAGAGATGATAGAACAAAATAAACTGATTTATAATTGCTTTTAAGTTAGGTTCAAGATAATATGTATTTGGTACTAAAAATGCTTACAATACAGTTTAAAGAGAATTGTTTCAATTGGGTTCATTATTAGGCCTAATTTTTTGAGAGAAATTAATATGTCCAATCCATCCATCCATCTTTCTTTCTTTCTTTCTTTCTTTCTTTCTTTCTTTCTTTCTTTCTTTCTTTCTTTCTTTCTTTCTTTCCCCTCCCTCCCTGCCTCCCTCGCTCCCTCCCTTCCTTCCTTCGTTTTCTTTTCTTTCTTTCTTTCTTTCTTTCTTTCTTTCTTTCTTTCTTTCTTTCTTTCTTTCTTTCTTTCTTTCTTTCCTTCCTTCCTTCCTTCCTTCTTTCTCTCTTTCTCTGTATCTCTCTCCCTCCCTCCCTGCCTCCCTCGCTCCCTCCCTTCCTTCCTTCGTTTTCTTTTCTCTCTTGCTCTCTCTCTCTTTCTTGCTCTCTCTCTCTCTCTCATCTCTCTCCCTCTCCCTTTCTTTTCCTATTGACAGGGTCTTTATCACTTAGGCTAGAGTGCAGTGGCACGATCATAGCTCATGGGTCTAGCTCCAACTCCTAGGCTTAAGTGATCCTCCCGCCTCAGCCTCCCAAAGCATTGGCATTACAGGTGTGAGCCACCATGCCTGGCCAGTCTTTCCAATTTGAGGGAGTTCAGTCTGTCCAACTTTAATCTGTCTGAAGTTGAATAAAGGGACCTAGAAGAATACTCAGCAGCCCTCCAGATATTCTCAGTTGGATTTCCCAGAGACACCACAAAATCACTCTTTTGGCCCAGAGTTTATTCTCTTCTTCCACCTGTCCACTTCCTTTTTGTGTCTTCTGTCTTGAAGAATAACAATTCCTTATCCCAGCTGTCCAGGACTTAGAGCAAATGCTTTCCTTTCTCAGCCTCCTCCTCCATTTCTCAGCCTCCTACTTCCTTGTCTTCTTCCATGCAGGCAGTTCTTCCTATTGACCATCCACGAGTCTGCCTCTTCTTTCCAGCCCTTGCTTGTACTTTAGTTCTAGCTCCATCATTTACTTTCAGCATCATCCACTGCAGTAGCCTCCACCTTCATTCAGCTTCCCTGTCTCCAGTATTTCCTTCCTTATGAATTCTTCCACATTGCTGTCATCTCCATTGGAAATTGTTAAATGGTTCTTTGCTGCCACCAGGAAAAAAACCGACCCCCACATGTCTACCTCCTCCTCCCACTTCCCACATACCTATTATGATCCAACCATGCTGAAATAACTGCAGAGCCCTGAATGCTGTCCAGCACTGTCCCATACAACTTTCTGCAGTGATGGAAATATTCTGTATCTCTGCTGTCCAGTATGAGAGCCATATGTGGCTATTGAGTACTTGAAATGTGAATAGCACAACACAAGACCTGGATCTTAAACTTTATTTACTTTTAACTAATTTAAATTTAAATAGTCATGCTGGGCCTGGTGGTGGTATGCCTATAATCCCAGCAATGTGGGCAGAAGTCTGAGGTGGGAGGATCCCTTGAGGCCAGAAGTTTGAGGCTGCAGTGTGCTCTGACAGTGCCTGTGAATAGCCACTGCACTCCAGCTGCCACAATATAGCAAGACCCCATCTCTAAAGAAAAAAAAAAAAATTAGCTAAGCATGGCAGAATAGGCCTGTAGTCCCAGCTACTCAGGCAGCTGAGGCAAGAGGATCACTTGAGCTCAGGATTCAAGGCTGCAGTGACCTATGATGGCACCACTGCACTACAGCCTGGGTGACAGAGCAAGACATCTAAGATAGATAAATAGATAAAAATAGAAGTCACATGTGGCTGGTAGATACTACATTGAACTGCACAACAGTTTACATCCTTGCTTCTCAAAGTGTGATCCATCAGCATGGGTATTCCCTGGAAACTTGTAGGAATGCATCTCAGGCCTCATCCCAGATCTGCTGATTCAGAATCTGCATTCCACAAGATCCCCAGGTGATCGGTATGCACATTAAAGTTTCAAGAGCCACAGCTCTAATAAGCTCTTGCTTCCTTGGCTTTTACATGTACTGTTCTCTTGGTCTGGGCTGTCTGTCACCTGTTCTTTTTTCCTTAACTCCTACATATCCCTTGAGACCCATCTACACTCACAGCCTGCTGTTAATATGGTAATCTAGAGGGTAGGGGATGAAGGATATGGGGAAAGGAGTGAGAGGGAAAGAGAAAATATCTATGATAAAACCGCTTGTATCTTGTAATCTTAAATAACTATATGTATGTAGTTATAAATACACACATACACATATATACTATGTATATATTTATGGTATAGTATGTATATATGTATAGTATTCTATGTATATACATGTGTAAGTATAGTTTGTCTGTGTGTGTGTGTGTTTGTGTGTAAAAATATGGTTACTACAATGTCAGTGGTAGTTCTCTCAAGGTGATGGGATTTCATGTGTCTTACTTTCTAAAAATATTTTTGAGGTATCATTCAAATTCTGTACAATGAGCATGTATTACTGATATATAATTTTAATTACAGAAAACAAAACAAAGACTATATTAGTCTTTTGTAAGAAACTGCAAGAACATGATATCAGAATAAAGTATAGTGTTTTACAAAAAAGGAGAGCCCCCCGCCTTCCACAATTAGAGATACTCCCTTGTCTACAACACAAGAGCGGGCAGTAGCCATGGCATAAGCAACAACTGACCTGAAAGCAAAAGAATGATCTCTTGTGGTGCCTCCACTGCTGTCTCCTCTGTCTACCCTCCCACCCCCACAGCAGACATGGTCCTAGCACCACGACAATCACCTCTTCTCTGTCCCTTGCCTCACTCCTAGCTAGGGCTGGAGCCTGAAAAGGGGACTTAGGTGCACAGAGAGGGTCACCTGGAATCACTAGAAGCATCTGCAGAAGTATATGGATATGTTGGGTGACTCAGATGACATCTTATTTGGCCCTTAGCATCAAGGATTTATTCTATCAAATACTCTATTAAGAACTAATGTTTTCATTTATTGGCTATTATATTTCTTTTCTAAATTTTGGCAATTTTTTCTTTACTGAAAAAAACGTGACAGTTACCTGAGAGGTTATTTTAAATTCGTGGCAAAATGTGTTTTGCTGAGCTATGGGATGCAATTTCTACACATCTCAGTGCGCTCAGCTGTGGAAGTCAGTTATAGGGTATAGAGCTCTAGTGGTAGGGTAAGGCCCAAAAAGCCACCAGAATGAATAGAGGAGAAAACGTAGCCTGGAGCCAAGACATGGTTTATATTCTGCACAGTAACTAATCTGCAAAAATAACAGGATGTTTTGAAATTTGATTAAGCAGCAAGGTGAAGGAAGCATTTTGGGGAGTTAGATCTAATTATTATTAAGGATATTGTACAAGTTCTAATTCAATTCTAAAGATAGGAAGAAATTTGTATTCTTTATTTTAAAACAAGGTGGCTTATCTAAATAAGTAACAAACTCAGTGTTTTATTTAATTAATTAATTAATTTATTTTTTGAGATATGGTCTTGCTCTGTTGCCAGAGCTGGAGTGCAGTGGTGCAATCTCGGCTCACTGCAACCTCTGCCTCCCGGGTTCCGGTGATTCTCCTCAGTAGCTGTGATCCCAGCCTCCTGAGTAGCTGGGATTACAGGCGGCTGCCACCACGCCTGGATAATTTTTGTATTTTTAGTAGAGATGGGGTTTCACCAAGTTGGCCAAGATGGTCTTACTCTCTTGACCTTGTGATCCACCCGCCTTGGGCTCCCAAAGTGCTGGGATTACAGACATGAGCCACTGCGCCTGACCCCGAAACTCAGTGTTTTAAATCATCCTTTTGTACATGTATGATCATATTTATAATTCTATATCTATTTATCAATCTACTACTGGCAGCACCCACCTCACGTATTGGCGGCTCCAAAGGTGTCATGTGACTTGGATGCCGGGATGGAGCCAGACTTTGTGAGATGTGAAGCTTATACAATTTGGGTGGTCCTTAAAAGAAACAATGCAAAAACATCATACTTTTATGAATTTTACAAAAATATGCACCCCATGGACACATTGTTAGAGCTGTTCTTGGGCCCTAGGTGAGGCCCATGCAAATAAAGAAATTGACACCTAAACTTTACTTCAACAGTTTTAGGGTAAATCTACCTTGGCTGCTCAGTTGCTCTAGAAAGGGGAATTGTTGACTACTTTTTAATATCATCCTTAGCATAGCACAGCTAAGGAGGAAACTCCATGCTTACACAAGGGCTTCTTCCTTAATCATCAGCAATGGTCCAGTTTACCCTACACCTACTATTTGTGCCAGGCACTGTTCTAAGCCTTTTTTTTGCATTGTCTCTTTTGAGTCCTCATACTAACACTGAGATATATGTACTAGACGATCTTCATTTTACAGATAGGAAACTGAGACCCAGAGATATTGAATAACTTGCCCAAGAAGAGGTACCCGCTGAGTGCTGAAAAACAGGCAGAGGTGGGGATGGGTTTCTAGCTGTCGAATTCCTGGGGCAGTGCTGTCTAAGAACAGTAGCAGAAAGAGAGGCCTAGGCCACCAAACTGAGGTTCAACAACCTGACCTCTGCTGTGGGGTGAGCTTGGTGAGAGCAGGCAGGACTATAAGTGACCTGATAGGTCACTAGGAGGAAGATCCAGTTTCTGGAACTGGACAGAAAGTCTCAGCCAAATATGGGGAGTTGGAATAGGGAATCTTGGTTCTGAGCCCCAGGAACCTCCACTGTATAACATAAGATTGGTTTTAGAGATTCAGAGATGATGGGTCAACGGGCAGAAAGGTTTCCTGACATCCACAAACTCAAAATAAAAATGGCCATTTGTATACTCTGAGCAGCCACGAAGCTCTCTGGACAATAAAACTGCTGAGAAGTCATCTAGGAACAGTTTAATGCCACCTTTCTCCACCTTCTTTGGGATAAATATGCATCACATGTTCTTCCTCTTTTTTAGTCTTGCACACAAACACATTAATCCCAATGTCTTCCTCAGACTAGCGTTAAAGTCACTTTTTTTCCCCCAATGTTGGAAAGCCCTGATAACAAAACTAAAACCCCCTTAGTTCTATCCTCTCTTCTTTAATTTCATTTGCGTGGTAAAACCCCCCATATTTATCCTTGGTAAATATCAGAAGAGAGCTTCAGATATCCCTGTGTGAAGGGAGAGGGAAGTAGTACGTGTTAAGAGTGAAATGGAGTTAACCAAGAACTTGAAAACAACTTGTATTTGCAATTTATTTGTGCTTTTTTAATTTCTACTGTTTTGTATTTATTGATGATTATTTGTGATTTATTATTTATTCATTTTTTTTTTTGTTTTGTTTTGAGAGTCTTGCTCTGTGCTTAGTGTGCTCAGCTGTGGAAGTCAGTTATAGGACATAGAGCTCTGGTGGTAGGGTAAGGCCCAAAAAGCCACCAGAATGAGTAGAGGAGACAACATAGCCTGGAGCCAAGACATGGTCTATATTCTGCACAGTAACTAATCTGCGAAAATAACAGTGTTGCCATCTCAGCTCACTGCAAACTCTGCCTCCTGGGTTTACGCAGTCTCCTGCCTCAGCCTCCCAAGTAGCTGAGATTACAGGGAGGAACCCCCACACCCAGCTAATTTTTGTATTTTTAATAGAGGTGGGGTTTCACCATATTGATCAGACTTGTCTCGAACTTCTAACCTCAAGTGATCCATCTGCCTCAGCCTCCCAAAGTGCTGAGATTACAGGTGTGAGCCATCACACCTGGTCATTTATTCATTGTTTACAGCCCAGTTTAGTCCAAAAAGGATTTGAGTGTAATTTACACAAATACATTACAATGAGATTTTCAAAGAATAGTGAGAAAGTTGGAGTGCAGGGAAAATATGATTAAAGTCCAGGGCTAGTACACAAAATAAAACCATGGGGAATACTTGCTGGAGGAAGGCCGAAGATTTTGCTCTGAGCTGCCTGGCAGTCAATGTAAAACGTCAGAAAATAGAAAAAAAAATTGACACTCAAGAGAAATACAAATATTCCTGAAAGAAATTTCTTCCATGGATCTTTATAAAGAGGGTACTGTAACCAACCTCCTCAATATCAATGATCTGAAGAGAATAGTTTTTTACTTGGAAAATAGGTGTGATAAAAAAAAAAAAAAGAAAAAAAAACAATGTTTTTAATCTCTCCAGCTTTCGGGTGTCCAAGATTTTTGATGCCTAGCCAAGATGATTTACTTGCTTGAATTCAATTAAAACAAAATGTTTTTCACATCCCAATTATCATTTGGCAAGAGAGTTGTCTGTCATGCACATGACACTTGGGGAAAAAATTGGACTTTTAACTGATTATGAAGCAGATAGGCTACACTCTGCTGTGATACTAAAATCAATGGCTAAAAACAGATGGCACGTTCCCATAACAAAGATGTGGTAATTTGGGTTAGTTCCCTGGCCAAAGATTCAGCATTTAGTCATAGACATACATGCGTGTGTGTGTGTGTCTTGATGGAGGGGGCGGTTGTCAACTTTAAATAACAAGAGTCAGAAAATTTTTAAGATAGAGTTTATTTGAGCTCAAAGTTTGAGGGTGGCCACCCTGGGAGCAAAGATTCAAGTTGTCCTGAATATACACTCTGATTAGCAGCAGTTACAAGTGGGTTTATTTTTAATTTTTAGCTTTTTTAAAGACAGGGTACTTCCCAGGCTGGAGTGCAGTGGCATAATCATGGCTCACCGTAACCTTGAACTCCTGGGCTCAAGTGATCCTCCTACCTTAGCCTCCTGAATGGCCAGGATTACAGGCAAGTGCCACCATGCCCAGCTACTTTTCAAAAATTTTTTGTGGAGATGGGGTCTTCCTATGTTGGCCAGTCTGTTCTCAAACTTCTGGCCTCAAGCAATCCTGCCTCAGCCTCCCAAAGTGCTGGGAATATGGCCACAGTGGGTTTATTACTATTTTTATTTTTTGGTAGTTCAGTGATCCTTGTTCTGAAAGTGAGTTTTTAAAGGAAAAAGAAGAGCAGTTCCTAAATTGTAATGTAAACCAATAATTTACATTAAGGTAACACAAGCTATTGGCTATACATTGTTCTTTGTGTCACAAATTCCAGGAACATGAAGATAATGGAGGCTGGTAGTGGTGGCTCATACCTGTAATCCCAGAATTTTGAGAGACTGAGACAGGCAGATCACCTGAGGTTAGGAGTTTGAGACCAGCCTGGCCAACATGGTAAAACCCCATCTCTACTAAAAATACAAAAATTAGGCCGGGTACAGTGGCTCAAGCCTGTAATTCCAGCATTTTAGGAGGCTGAGGTGGGCAGATCATGAGGTCAGGAGTTCAAGACCAGCCTGGCCAACATGCTGAAACCCCATCTCTATTAAAAATACAAAAAAAATTGCCAGGAGTGTTGGTGCTCACCTGTAATCCCAGTTACTTAGGAGGCTGAGGCAGGAGAATTGCTTGAACCCAGGAGGCGGAGATTGCAGTGAGCTGAGATCACTCCACGGCACTCCAATCTGGGCGACAGAGTGAGACTCTGTCACAAGCAAACAAGCAAGCAAACAAAAAGATAATGGGGGAAGGGGCTACACAGGAACAAAATGCCTTTAAACAATTGTCCCTGGGAATGGATGTGGGGAGCAGGGGTAGGATGTGATCAAGTTCCATACTCATGTCCCTCTGGGCCAAATAGATTTTTGCATATCTCATATGACTCAGACTGTTCTGACCTTTCTTTTTCTCTCATTTCCCCCCTTTTCATCAAGACCTTTCAAAGAAAGCATTGTAGGTGAACTCAAACAGTTCTGGCTTCAGTTATGTTCAGGAGCTTAGTCCCATGTCATTAGGAAGGCTCATTCCCAGATGGTCCTGTTCCACATGGGGGGTGGAGGAAACAGGATACATCTTGGTTAGGAATTTTAAGAGTCCCCAAAGGCTAAATGGGATGGCATCACAGGGTGGCAAAAATGAGACCTCAGTCAAGTCATTGATTTATATAGCTGCTATCACTTGTTGAATCATCTCTAGTATTCAGATTACCATGAGTTTAGTTTTCTCAGAAGTAAAACAAGGGATACATAGTAGAAATATAATACACATAAAGATTATAATAAAAAAGAGAATTTGAATACCAAAATGTCAAAAAGAAAACCCTATTCCATAAAGGAGTCAACTATGAAGATTATAAAGAAAATGAAAACCTGGTCCTTCTTTAGAAAATTCTTATATCCAGGAAATAATTTTGGATTTAGTTCAAATCATAGAGAAATAAAAAAATGTTAAAAACAGTGTTCAGGACTGGTATACAAGAAAAGGTGTGCTATAGTTTTCTTCTGAAACATTTTTTTTTTCCCTCTTCAGCTCCCCATTTCTACCAAAGGTAAATTTTAATAGCACCAATGTACTTGCAAAATAAGTTTTAGTATTATACTTGGCCTGATTATTTGCATAAAACTCAGCAAGAATAGCGAATGGCCATATAGGCTCTTTTAAGTTGCTTTGTTGGAACGTTTTAATAAGGAATTTAAGTTTGTTTTTTGTTTTTTGTTTTTTTTTTTGAGACGGAGTTTCACTCTTGTTGCTCAGGCTGGAGTGTAATGGTGCAATGTCAGCTCACCGCAACCTCTGCCTTCTGAGTTCAAGCAATTCTCCTGCCTCAGCCTCCCAAGTAGCTGGGATTACAGGCGTGCACTGCCATGCCTGGCTAATTTTGTATTTTTAATAGAGACAGGGTTTCTCCATGTTGGTCAGGCTGGTCTCAAACTCCTGACCTCAGGTGATCTGCTTGCCTGGGCCTCCCAAAGTGCTGGGATTACAAGTGTGAGCCACCATGCCCAGCCACTTAAGATTAAACTTTTAAAAGCTTCTTGAAGTTAGGATACCAAACCAGGGATTCACCAGGAGACTGTTCGTGTAGTATCTGTATGAATTGGATGAATTCCTTCTTCTCAAGGTCTCCAAAATATCTTGAGGTTCCTCGATCTTCAGAAAGTGATATTATTCATTTACCACAGAGTCAGAACCCATGTAGACAAGGTACCTGGCTAGTCTTTCCAACAGCGTTTTAGCAGCTGTATAAAATCAATTTCAATTCCTCAAAGCAGTCTGGTCATATGTAAAACATGCCATTCCTGTCAAGCCTTAGTAAAATTACCAGTTCATCTAACATATCCTGTTACAGAAGAAAACATACTCTTATTGAACCTATGCAAATAATTATAAAATAGGAATAGTCACCAATAGTTTCCAAATTTTGGAAAAATCAGGTAGAGAGAAAGGTAAATATTTAAATTTTGCTTATAAAAGTATACTTTAGACAATTGCTGTGAGCTGTAAATAACTGAAAAGAAAAATGTTTTCTTGACTCTAGAAAACAAAGTATAAAAAGAACCAGGAATGTTTCAAACAAAAAATGTCATAAAAGTAATTTTAGTCCTCTATCAATTCAGTCTTGTGTAATAATTCTTATTTTGCTTGATGTTTTGTTAACAATTTTCGTGAAAACATACTTTTAGTCCTCTATCAAGTCGTACCATGTAATAATTCTTATTCTGCTTGATGTTTTCTTAGCAATTTCATGAACACATAAGCTTTTTATTAGAGTTCTGGAAATTTTAACTTGGTCTAATGGTATGATCTCTAAGGTTATCAGAAGCCTGTTCTCAAGGGTACTTGTCAGGGCTCTGTTCAGTGAATTTACTTGAAGAAGCAAAAAAAGAAGTGAATTTACTTGAAGAAGCAAATATAGACTATAATCTATTATAAACCACTGTTTTAGTAGAATAAAAGTAAAGCAATGATTGTGAATGAAAAAAGACTTAGAGTAGCCATGGTTAAAGATGCAATTGAAAATGCAATTATATCGTTTCTGTGGCATACAACAATTTAACATAATAATTATAAATATGACTGAAAGGCTAGGTGCGGTGGCTCACACCTGTAATCCCAGCACATTGGGAGGCTGAGGCGGGCTGATCACTTGAGGTCAAGGGTTCGAGATCAGCCTGGCCAACATGGTGAAACCTGGTCTCTACTAAAGATACAAAAAATTAGCCAGGCGTGGTGGCACACAACTGTAATCCCAGCTACTTGGGAAGCTGAGACAGGAGAATTGCTTGAACCTGGGAGGTGGAGGTTGCAGTGAGCTGAGATCGTGCCATTGTACTCTAGCCTGGGTGACAGGGCAAGACTCCATCTCAAAAACATACATACATACATACATACATACATACATAAGACATAACATATATCAAGATGTATCAGAATTTTAGGAACCTCATATAATTTTGGAACACATAATAATAACACATTTATGCAAATGTAACTTGAAAAAGTTGAACACAATTTCTTACTTATGCCTCCTGTATGAGTTTAACATACCAAATAAGCCTAACATGTCTCTTGAGGATTTTCAGGGGTTCCTGTTTTTTATGTGCAAGTTAGTTCAGGTCAAAAAGACTTAATTTTAGAATTCAAAATTTAATTTTGGGAAGTATATCAAATATTAAAGGTTTGAAACACTTGATATTAAAATAAGAAAAGTTTAAAACATATGATCAAAATAGAATCACAATCACAGGTCACTGTAAAAAATAATCATTCATTTACCCAAAATGATAATTAACGTATTTCAAAAAGCAAAGACTTTTACTCTTTGATAGAGAGGATACTGTTTCCAGTAGAGAAAACAAAAAAAAGACAGCATGAGGCAAAGTCTTCCTCCACTTATTTTTGCAGTTTACTCAAAAGGTAAATAAATATGTTACAGTGTCTTATTAATACTATGTGAAATTCTTGTTCGAAGGAGAAAATCAAATTTTACTTTCATATTAGTATATTAGTAACAATAAAGCTAATTTTAATAAAGTCTTATAAACAAATTCATCCAATCTAAGTCAGCTTTGGCCACACAACATGAGATTTCTATAAACATTTTATAACCTCTTAACAATATCTATTAAAGACCAGATCAATACTCTAAGAAAACTGTGTTGTTTTACATAGGGTCCTAGACTCGTCTTGAATCAGTTTGCTCAATTTTTATTTTATTATTTTTTAATGAGAGCACAATACAAAAATTTATTTCAATAATGGTGATAACCTAAAGCCACAGAACAAAATATAAATTACATTTAGAATACTCTATTTAGGATGCTGAATTTCTCTTTTATTTAAACATATTTTTCTTAATAAATTAACATACACAAATTTTGATGCCAAATTCTTCTATGACACTAAACATTTGTGGTGTTGATGAACATGATCTGTGTACAATTATATATATATATATATATATATATATACACTTGTGGATATATTACTCTACAGAAGAAGGAAATTATCCTTTTATATATCACAGGGTCCCATAAGATTGAAGAAGTTATAGGAAAACTAATATCTTTTTTTTAGCTATGTCTACTGGAATGGGAAGCTAACTTTTTAAAATAATTGAAGATACACAATGGTGAAAAAAGATTCCTTCTAGTGGAGCTGAACTTACACTCTCCAGAAAAGTAAAATCAGTGTTGAGTTTATCATCTTTTTGTGATCTGAAGATAGAGATGCTAGCTTTGTTGAGTGATTAGACACTTATGACCCTTCTGACTTTTATTTATTTTTTGTTAGGGCTCAGTAAAATAAATATTTTTTTCCTGTTTTCTTTTTAAAAATTTTTTATTTTAGGTTTGGGGGTACATGTGCAGGTTTGTTATATAGGTAAATTGCCTGTCACAGGGGTTTGGTGTACACATTATTTTGCCACCTAGGTAATAAGCATAGTACCCTAGAGGTAGTTTTTCAATCCTCACCCCCCTCCCACCCTGCACCATCAAGTAGGCCCCAGTGTCTCTTGTTCCCTTCCTTGCATCCATATGTACTCACTGTTTAGCTCCCACTTACACATAAGAACATGTGATATTTAGTTTTCTGTTCCTGCATTAGTTTGCTTAGGATAATAGCCTCTAGCTCCATCCATGTTGCTACAAAGGACATGATCTCATTCTTTTCATGGATGCATAGTATTCCGTGTGTGTGTGTGTGTGTGTGTGTGTGTGTGTGTGTGTATCACATTTTTTAAATTCAGTGTACCATTGATGGGCATTTAGGTTGATTCCATGTCTTTGCTATTGTGCATACTGCTGAGTTGAACATACACATGCATATGTCTTTATGGTAGAATGATTTATAATTTCTTTGGGTATATACCCAAGAATGGAATTGCTGGGTCAAATGGTAGTTCTGTTTTAAGTTCTTTGAGAAATTGCCAAACTGCTTTCAACAGTGGATGGACAAGTTTACATTCCCACCAGCAGTGCATAAGCATTCCTTTTCCTCTACAACCTCACCAGCATCTTTTATTTTTTTGACTTTTTAAAAATAGCCAGTATAACTGGTGTGAGATGGTATCTTATTGTGGTTTTGGTTTGCATTTCTCTAATGATTAGTGAAATTGAGCCTTTTTTTATATGATTGTTGGCAGCATGAATGTCTTTTGAAAAATGTCTGTTAATGACATTTGGCCACTTTTTAATGGGGTTAGTTTTGCTTGTAAATTTAAGTTCTTTATAGATTTTAGATATAACACCTATGTTGGATGGATAGTTTGCAAATATTTTCTCCCATTGTATAGGTTGTCTGTTTACCCTTTCTTGATAGGTTCTTTTGCTGTGCAGAAGGTCTTTAGTTTAATGAGGTTTCATTTATCAATTTTTGTTTTTGTTGCAATTGCTTTTGATGTCTTCATCATGAAATCTTTGCCAGGTCCTAGGTTCAGAATGATATTTCCTAGGTTATCTTCCAGGGTTTTTATAGTTATGGGTTCTAGATTAAAGTCTTTAATTCATCCTGAGTTAATTTTTGTATATGGTGTAAGGAAGGGATCCAGTTTCAGTCTTCTCCATATGGCTAGCCAGTTACCTCAACACCACTTATTGAATAGAAAGTCCTTTCTTCATTGCTTGTTTTTGTTGATTTTGTCAAAGATCAGATTATTGTAGGTGTGTGGAATTATTCCTGGGCTCTCTACCCTTGTAGAATAGTTTGAAGTAGGGTAAAGTGATGAATATATGAATATCACTTTTTTTTTTTTGCTTAGTATGGCCTTGGCTATTTGAGTTCTTTTTTGGTTCCATAACAAATTTTAAATTTTTTGGTCTAATTCTGTGAACAATGTCATTGGTAGTTTGATAGGAATAGCATCGAGTCTATAAATAGCTCTGAGCAGTATGACCATTCTGACAATATTGATTCTTCCTATCCATGAGCATGAAATGTTTTTCCATTCGATTGTGACATCTCGGATTTCTTTGAGCAGTGTTTTGTAATTCTTGTTGTAGAGGTCTTTCACCTCCTTGGTTAGATGTATTCCTAGGTGGTTTTTTTTGTTTGTTTTTTTGTGACAGAATCTCACTCTGTCACCCAGGATGAGTGCAGTGGCGCTATCTCAGCTCACTGCAACCTCTGCCTCCCAGGTTCAAGCGATTCTCCTGCCTCAGCCTCCCAAGGAGCTGGGATTACAGGTGTGCACTACCATGCCTGGCTAATTTTTGTATTTTTAGTAGAGATGGGGTTTCACCATGTTGCCCAGGCTGGTCTCGAACTCCAGATTTCAGGTGATCCGCCTACCTCGGCCTCCCAAAGTGCTGAGATTACAGGTGTGAGCCACCATACCCAGCCATTCCTAGATATTTTATTTTTTATGTGGTGATTGTGAATGGGACTGCATTCATTATTTGGCTCCCAGTTTGTGTATGTGAATGCTAATAATTTCTGTACACTGATTTTGTATCCTGAGATTTTGGTAAAGTTGTGTATCAGATCAAGGAGCTTTTGGGCAGAGACTATCGGCTTTCTAAGTATAGAATCATATTGTCTGCAAACAGAGATAGTTTCACCTTCTCTCTTCCTATTTGGCTGCCTTTTATTTCTTTCTCTTGTGTGAGTGCTCTGGCTAGGACTTCCAGTACTGTGTTGAATAGGAGTAATGAGAGAGGGCATCCTTGTCTTGTTCCAGTTTTCAAGTGGAATGCTTCCATATTTTGCCAGTATGATGTTGATTGTGGGTTTTTCATGGAGGACTGTTATTATTTTGAAGTATGTTCTTTCAATGCCTGGTTTGTTGAGGTTTTTTTTTTTTTTTTTTTTTTTTGGGAGACAGAGTCTTGCTCTGTCCCTAGGCTGGAGTGCAGTGGTGCAATCTCATTTCACTGAAACCTCCACTCCCAGGTTCAAGCAATTCTCCTGCCTCAGCCTCCCAAGTAGCTGGGATTATAGGTGCACGCCACCATGACCGGCTAATTTTTATATTTTTAGTAGAGGCGGGGTTTCACTACGTTGGTCAGGCTGGTCTTGAACTCCTGACCTCATGATCTGCCCGCCTCAGCCTCCCAAAGTGCTGAGATTACAGGCGTCAGCCACCCTGCCCAGCAATGATTTTTTAACGTGAAGGGATGTTGAATTTTGTCAAAAGCCTTTTCTGTATCACTTGAGATGATCATGGATTTTGTTTTTCTGTTTTTGTTTGTTTGTTTGTTTCGTTTTGTTTTTTGAGACAGAGTCTTGAACTGGGCTGGAGTGCAGTGGCACGATCTCGGCTCACTGCAACCTCTGCTAGTTTTTTGTATTTTTATTGGAGATGGGTTTTCACTATGTTGGCCAGGCTGGTCTCAAACTCCTGACCTCGTGATCCACCTGCCTTGGCCTCCCAAAGTGTTGGGATTACAAGTGTGAGCCATTGTACTCAGCCTGTTTTTGTTTTTTTGAGATAGGGTCTCACTCTGTTGCCCAGACTGGAGTACAGTGATGTGATCACAGCTCACTGCAGCCTTGACTTCCCAGTCAGACAATCCTCCTCTCTCAGCCTGCTGAGTAACTGGGGAAATGATTCTGGGGGATGACTGGGGAATGACTTCTGGGGAAATGACAATAGGCTTGTAGGGTTTCTGCTAACAGGCTGTTAGCCTTATGGGGTTCTCTTGGTAGGTGAGCACCTTCTCTCCAGCTCCAGGTGCATGCCACCATGCCCTGCTAACTTTTGTATTTTTTGTAGAGATGGAGTTTCACCATGTTGCCCAGGCTGGTCTCAAACTCCTGGGCTCAAGTGGTCCTCCCCGCTTGGTCTCCCAAAGTGCTGAATTACAGGCATAAGCCACTGCACCCAGCCGTGGTTTTGTTTTTAGTTCTGTGTATGTGGTGAATAACATTTATTGATTTGTGTATGTTGAACCAAGCTTGTATCCTATAGATAAAGCCTACTTGATTGTAGTGGATTAGCTTTTTGAAGTGCAGCTGGATTCACTTTGCTCATATTTTGTTGAGTATTTTGGCATCAATGTTCATCAAGGATATTGGCCTGAAATTTCCTTTTTATTTTGTGTCTCTGCCAGGTTTTGGTATCAGATGATGCTAACCTTATAGAATGAGTTAGAAATGAGACTATCCTCCTCAGTTTTTTGGAATACTTTCAGTAGAAATAGTACCAGTTCTTCTTTGTACATCTAGTAGAATTAGGCTGTGAATCCATCTGGTCCTGGCCTTTTTCTGGTTGTTAGCCTTTTAATACTAATTCACTTTTGGAACTCATTATTGGTCTGTTCAAGGATTCAGTCTCTTTCTAGTTTAACCTTATGAAATTGTATGTTTCCAGGAATTTATCCATTTCTTCTAGGTTTTCCAGTTTGTGTGCATACAGGTGTTTGTAATAGTCTCTGAGGGTATTTTTGTAATTTCTGTGGGTTCATTGATAACATCCCCTTTGTCAATTCTGATTGTATTTATCTGGATCTTCTCTCCTTTATTATTAGTCTAGCTACCAAGCTATCAATCTTATTAATTCTTTCAAATAAGCTCCTGGATTCATTGATCTTTTTGTATGGTTTTTTTTTGCATCTAAATTTCCTTCAGTTCAGCTCCGATTTTGGTTATTCCTTGTTTTCTCCTAGCTTTGGGGTTAGTATGCTCTTGTTTCTCTCACTCCTGTAGACTTTATGTCAGGTTGTTAATTTGAGATCCAACTTTTCGAAGTGGACATTTAGTTATACAAACATTTCTCTTAACACTGTGTTGGATGTGTCCCAGAGATTCTGGTACATTGCATCTTTGTTCTTACTAGTTTCTAAGAATTTTTTGATTTCAGCTCTAATTTCATTATTTCCCCAAAAGTCATTCAGGAGCAGGTTGTGTATTTTTTGTTTAATCATATGGTTTTGAATGATTTCTATTTTTATTGAACTATTGTCTGAGTGTGTGGTTGGTATGACTTTGGTATTTTTGTACTTGCTGAAGGTTGTTTCATGCCCAGTTGTGTGGTTGATTTTATAGTATGTGCCATGTACAGATTAGAAGAATGTATATTTTGTTGTTTTCAGGTGGAGAGTTCTGTAGATGTCTATTTGGTCTATTTTGTCAAGTGTTAAGGTTCTGAATATATTTGTTAGTTTTCTGCCTTGATGATCCATCTAATACTGTCAGTAGGATGTTAATATCTTCCACTATTATTGTGTGGTTATTGAAATCTCTTCATTTGTCTCTGAGAACTTGCTTTATGTGTCTGGGCAATCCTATGTTGAGTGTGTATATATTTAAGATAGTTAGAGCTTCTTGTTGAATTGAGCCCTTTACCATTATGTAATGCGTTCTTTGTCTTTTTTTTGTCTTTGTTAGTTTAAAGTCTATTTTGTCTGAAATTAGAATAGCAACCTCTCATTTTTTTTCTGTTTTTCATTTGCTTGCTAGAGTTTTTCTCCATGCCTTTACATTGAAGGGATGTCATTGGCGTCATGCATGTGAGATGGGTCTCTTGAAGACAGCATACAATTGGGTTTTGCCTCTTTATCCAGCTTGCCACTCTGTGCCTTTTAATTGGGTTATTTAGCCAGTTTACATTCAAGGTTAGTATTAATGTGTGTGGATTTGGTCCTGTTATCATGGTTATTATGCAGAGGTGTTTGTGTGGTTGCTTTGTAGTGTCACTGGTTTATGTATTTAAATGTGGTTTTTAGCAGCTTGTAACAATCTTTCCTTTCCATATTTAGCACACCCTTCAAAATGTCTTATAAGGCAAGTCTGATAATAATGAATTCCCTTAGCATTTGCTTGTCTGAAAAGGATCTTATTTCTCCTTCACTTATAAAGCTTAGTTTGGCCACATATGAGATTCTTGGTTGAAAACTCTTTTCTTTGGGAATGCTGAATATGGACCCCCAATCTCTTCTGGCTTGTAGAGTTTCTGCTAACAGGTGTGCTGTTAGTCTTATGGGGTTGTCTTTGTAGGCGACCTGCTCCTTCTCTCCAGCCGCCTTTTTTCTTTCATTTCAACCTTAGAGAATCTGATGGCTGTGTGTCTTGGGGATGGTCTTTTTATGTAGTGTTTTCAGGGGTTCTCTGTCTTTCCTGAATTTGAATATTGGCCTCTAGTGAGGTTGGGGACATTTTCATGGACGATATCCTGAATTTTTTTTTTTTTTTGAGACGGAATTTCACTCTGTTGCCCAGACTAGAGTGCAGTGGCATGATCTTGGCTCACTGCAACCTCCGCCTCCTGGGTTCAAGTAATTCGCCTGCCTCAGCCTCCCGAGTAGCTGGGATTACAGGCGTGCACTACCACGCCCAGCTGATTTTTGTATTTTTAGTAGAGATAAGGTTTCACCATGTTGGTCAGGCTGGTCTCAAACTCCTAACCTCAAGTGATCCACCCACCTCAAGCCTCCCAAAGGTGCTGGAATTACAGGTGTGAGCCACCACACCCAGCCCTGAAATATGTTTTCAAAGTTGCTTGGTTTCCCTCCCTGTTTCTCAGGCACATCAATGAGTTATATATTGGGTCTCTTTACATAATTCTATATTACTCAGTGGTTGTTCCTTCTTGTTTATTGTTTTTTCTCTCTTTTTCTCTGATGGAGTTATTTCAGAGGTCTTCAAGGAGGTCTTCAAGGTCTGAGATTCTTTCCTCAGCTTGGTCAGTTCTGCTGTTAATACTTGGGATTGCATTATGAAATTCTCATAGAATGTTTTACAACTCTATCAAATAAATTTGGTTCTTTGTTCTAATGGCTATTTTGTCTATCAGTTCCTGTATCATTTTATTGTAATCCTTAGATTCCTTTGATTAGATTTCAACTTTCTCCTATATATCAATAATCTTCATTTTCTATCCAGATTCTGAATTCTATTTCTGTAATTTTGGCCATCTCAGCATGTTTAGGTACTAGTCCAATCCTTTGGCGGTAACAAGACACTATAGTTTTTTGAGTTGCCAGAGTTTTTGTACTAGTTCTTTCTCATCTTTGTGGGCTAATATTCCTTCAATCTTTGTAGTTGCTGACTTTTAGATAAGTCTTTTTTTTCTTTTATTCCATTTTATGTTCTTGGAGATTTAATTGTGGTATAAGGTGGGTTCAATTGACTGGGTTTGTTTCTGGAGGATTTTACGGAGCCAAGGCTCAGCTCAGAACTCCTGGACTGTGTGTTCTAACTCTGGGGTGTTGATTTCAGACCCCTGGCTTTTTTTCTGTGGTCCCTGGAAGTTAGGAACCTGCCGTGCTGGAAGAGCCAAGTTGTTCCTGAAGCAGTGTTCACAAGAGTCTGATAGGTGGTACCAGCCACAGAACTTTGTAGGGAAGTGGCTGTGGGATTCATCCTTGTTTGCATGTGCCAGCAGCATGGGTAGCATGGCAGGGGGCACACTCATTGGCTACAGTGAGGTGCTGGCAGGTTCAGGGGTGCCAACTTCTGTGTGGGTGTTCGCAGTGGTGATGGTGGCAGGATAGTGAGGCCAGCCAGGGGTCCCCCCAGTGTCTGTGCATGTGTTTGCTCCAGGGCTGGTGTTAGCATGAGGGTGGGGTGCTGGTAGGCATGAAACCCTGTGCACTCTCTGTGCAGCCGGCAGCTGCTGCTGGGGGTGAGGATGGGTCTACTGGTCTCCCACACAGTTTTGCACTGGCAGCAATGTTGGTGTGGGGACAGGGCACAGGTGGGTACGGGTCTGGCAGTCTCTATGCCCATGAATGCTCAATTTTTAGAAAAATAACTTAAATATAATTTTGTTCTAATTTTAGCCAACTTGATCACAAACAAAATTCCTTTCCTAAGATGAGTTTTCCACAAATTTTCTAAAATTTGCTTAAAGCATCAGTTTTGTCCTGTGTTTCCTTTTTATATTGGCATCTTACCTTAGGACAAAAATTTACTTTTTTTTCCTATTGTCATTTTGAACACATAAAGTTCCCCCTCATGCAACTCAAAGCAGAGGTTTCCAGGTCATAGGTGGATTCAAAGGTTTTCTGACTGGCAATTGGTTGAAAGATCTTAATGAAAGACCTGAAATCAGTAGAAGAGAGTATCTAAGGTCAAGGATTGTGCAGACCAAGGATCTTATAATGCTGATGAAGTCTCCAGGTAGCATGCTTCAGAATAAATAGATTGTGTTTCTTAAAGGTGCCAAACTCTGTTAATTCACTCCTGGATCAGAAAGAAGACCTGGAAAGGGAAAGGGGTTCTCAACAGAAGGTATATTTTTTTGTACAAGAGATAGCTTTGCAGTGCCATTTCAAAATATATCAAAGAAATATATTTTGGGAGGTCGTGTGTGGTGGTTCATGCCTGTACTTCCAGTACTTTGGGAGGTTGAGGCAGGTGGATCTCCTGAGCTCAGGAGTTCAAGACCAGCCTGGGCAACATGGCAAAACCCATCTCTACAAAAAAAAAAAAAAAAAAAAATTATCCAGGTGTGGTGGAGCATGTCTTTTGATCCCAGCTACTAGAGAGGCTGGGGTGGGAGGATTGCTTGAGCCTGGAAGGTGGAGTAAGCCAAGATTGCACCACTGCACTCCAACCTGGGTGACAGAGTGAGACCCTGTCTCAAAAAAAATAAAAAAATAAATAAAAAATAAAAAAGAACTATATTTTGGGGTAAAAACTTCAATTTCTTTCAGGGCCTGCTACCTGTCATGCTGATGTCTTATTGCTACAAAAAGTCTGTTTTGTCAGTCTTAAAGTCTCTGTTTTTATGTTAATCCTGGTCAGCTGTGCCTGAATTCCAAATTGCCTTGCTTTGCTTTGCTTTGCTTTGCCTTGCCTTTCTTTCTTTTCTTTTCTTTTCTTTTCTCTCTCTCTCTTTCTTCTTAATATTTCTCCCCCCCTCTTTTTTTTTTCGTTTGTTTTTGAGACTGAATCTCGCTCTGTCACCCAGGCTGCAGTGCAGTGGCATGATATCAGCTTACTGTAACCTCCACCTCCTGGCTTCAAGCAATTATCATGCCTCAGCCTCCCGAGTAGTTGGGATTACAGGTACCCACCACCACTCCCAGCTAATTTTTGTATTTTTAGTAGAGATGGGGTTTCATTTTGGCCAGGCTAGTCTCGAACTCCTGACCCCAGGTGATCTGCCTGCCTCAGCCTCCCAAAGTGCTGGGATTACAGGCATGAGCCACCACACCTGACCCACTATTTTTACCCTTAAATATTCTCCTATTCAACCAGGTTTACTTTAGAATGCCCTTAGCCAAGCAGGGGTCCAGTTGGTTGGTGGGGGCTTAGAATTTTATTTTTGGTGTAGAGTTTATGCCTGTATTTGTAAATTTAAACCATTTAATAATTTTTAGAAAGATGTTTCCTCAATTTTCTAATTAACAGATTTAGATATAGCTTTTCTATATCATATAAATGACTCAGACATTTTATGATTATCTATTACTTAATTTAACACAACATGACTTTAAGATCAAGTTTCTGAAAATATTTTTGGAACTATGGAGTTCATTTATAAACTTGTATCCCATTTACATTCATATAATTTATTCATTCTTTTTTTTGAGATGGAGTCTCACTCTACTGCCCAGACTGGAGTGCAGTGGCACGATCTCAGCTCACCACAGCCTCCAGCTCCCAGGTTCAAGCGATTTGCCTGCCTCAGCCTCCCAAGTAGCTGTGATTACAGGCATGTGCCATCATGCCTGGCTAATTTTGTATTTTCAGTAGAGATGGGGTTTCACCACGTTGCCTAGGCTGATCTCAAACTCCTGACCTCAGGTGATCCACCTGCCTTGGCCTCCCAAAGTGCTGGAATTACAGGCGTGAACCACCACGCCTGGCCTACTTTATTCATTTTTAACAATTATGCTTGAATAGTTCATTAAACAAAGCTAGCTATTATCTCAAGCTATTTATTAATCATTTTTACAGTCTGTGAATGTTAGGTAGTTGCTACCTAAGCAGGAACCCTAAAGTTAAATACATGCATATTTTGTTGAGTAGAAGACACAGCTGTTTTCATTAAACCAACAATATTAAACTAGTCTTACTTACCGAGCATTCACCCAAGTCATGTAAACTAAAGGCATTTGAGTTTGTTTCTATTTTTCTGATTAAATATTTAAGTGTTAACTTTTAAAAACCAATGATTAGAACTTTTTCATACATCTTTGTAATGAAATATCACATATATGACACATAAACATATAGACATACACACAGAAGTGTATTTCACAGCTTCATAATGTTCTTTTAAAGCCAATTTTCAAATAGTTTTTCTACCCTCTTTAGACAATCAAGCTCTAAACAATATTAGCTAGGCAATCCTAAATTTGTACTTTTAAAGACATGACTCTTATGTGATAATTTTTATTTAAAGACACAGAAGTTAGATGTAAACACCATTATTTATAGGTAAAGGCCTATGTTAAGTATCTTAAATAAAGGCAATATTTGTCACATTTACTTTAGACTACTGTTTTCTCAAAAGTTTCTAGTGGTTTAGGTACAGTGAGGGAGATGTCCTTACAAATGGGGGTTTCCTTTATAGATGTAGATTTATTTTACAAAGAGTTTCAGTATAGCCAGCTAAGAACATTGTATTTTGGATCCCAATCTGGTTAGATAGGTGTTCTTTTCCACTTAATTTGTCTCTTGAGTAGATTACTGACTTCAAGGTGGAGCCCTTTAATGAACAAGGCAAACAAAGAAAACTTTTGCAGTTACCAGGGTTACTTTGTAGTTACCAATATATGCAGTTTTCATATATTTAAATAGTAATTTTTTTTTTTTTTTGCATTTTTAGTAAAGATGGGGTTTTGCCATGTTGGCCAGGCTGGTCTCGAACTCCTGGCGTCAAGTGATCTGCCTGCCTTGAGCTCCTAAAATGCTGGGATTATAGGAATGAGCCACCTGGCCCTGTGAGATCAGATACTACTTTTAACAGCTTTTGTAATTTTTAATCATTTACCAATTTAGTTTTCTCTGTGACAATATGAATTGCAATTTATGATTTAAAATGATCAGGTTTTGAAAATTTTTTGGGACATAATAATTATATTTTATCTTCTAATTCTAAATATATATCCCTCTTCTTGAAAAGAGATGCTAGTATTATATAATCCTGAAATGTTCAGGCTTTTTTAAGTAATTGAAAAGTGGCTGATTTGGGTCACTTTGGGAACTTACTAGGTTGTGTAGGGGTTGTAAATTGATTGGACAATTGTGTATTTTTATTTTGTAGAAATGGGATTTTGCCATGTCATACAGGCTGATCTTGAACCCCTGAACTCAAGTGATCCACCTACCTTGGCCTCCCAAATTGCTGGGATTACAAGCATGAGCCCCTACACCAGCCTGGACAATTGTTTTAGTTGTAAGCTCATGACTTATTTATTTTTCCTCTTGATTTAACTTCCCTTTCCTTTTCTTCTTTGGTTACAGTATAGAACAATGGATTAACTAGATTATGAGTTTGAGAGGTGGCCCAACCCGGGCATTGTGTCTTTATTATAGTTGCCATTTCTTCATCTGATTCATTTACAAAGTTTGAGTTAAGGAGAATATCATTTTGATGATTAGCATAACTTTCTTCTCATAGGCCTGAATATTGTTTAAACATTCTTTCAAATTTCCCATAGTATGACATTATGTGATCAACAGGATTTTTTCAGCATGTTATATTTTGTTCCAATCAACTGCTTTTTGGAAAACTAAGGGGATAGAGTCTAGTAAAACTTTGACAGTATTGTGAGCCCATTTACAGTCAGCTTCAAAAAAGTTATGGAAGTCCTTTAAACGATTTCTCCAGTTTGCCTTTGCTATCCAATCTTTGGCTTTATTTTCTGACACTAAAATGTGAACCTGTTGATATAAATCAGAAATTCCTGGATCATAAGCTCGAATGTTGAATTCAAAACCTCTAGCAAACTCAACAGAGCTCTGAAAAGGATCTGGGAATTCTTTAGTTATCCCTTTAAGTTCTACATTTACCATGGTTAATAAACCAAGGCAGGTTCTTCTGTACTGGACAGAGGATATTCCCAAAATGGAACCAGAACAGCAGGAGAAAGAGGAAGGGGAGGTAAAATCCAGACAAGGAAGTTCTGACAAAACGGAAGGAAGAGTTGAAAAAGGGGGAGAAATTTCAGCAGTTTTTTTCAATTTAGAAATTGTTTTAGACAATCCTTTGTTTTCCACTTACAAATAAATGCCTTTACTAGAAACATTTTTAGAAGCTTTTCCATTGAAAATAGCGCTCCCAGTTATTTTGTTGTATTTTAGAGCTGGGGTTTTCTAATTGAACATGCAGATAAACTAGTTTAGGTATTTCAAAGGCATCCCCATTTTGACCATTGTAACTCAGGGTCATCTCAAGTTATGTGAGACCCATATTTTTCTAAATACTTGCATGAAGAGGCAATGTAAGTATTAAACATGAATTCAGCTGGAGTTTCTAGTGGTAGATTTCTTTTTAAAGAGAAAATCTCAGGATATAGTTTGGATGTTTGCCCCCTCCAAATCTCATGTTGAAATGTAATCCCCAATGTTGGAGGTGGGGCCCGGTGAGAGGTGTTTGGGTTATGGGGCAGATCCCTCTTGAATGGCTTGATGCCATTCTCATGGTAAAGGGTGAGTTCTTACTCTGGTAGTTCCCATGAATACTGGTTGTTTAAAAAAATGTAGCACCTCCCCCCACACCTTGCCATGTGATATGCCCACTCCCCCTTACCTTTTGCTGTAATTGTAAGGTTCCTGAGGCCCTCACCAGAAGCAAATGCTGCTACCACACTTACTGTACAACCTGCGGAACCATGCACCAAAATAAACCTCTTTCCTTTATAAATTACCCAGCTTCAGAGGTTTCTTTATAGCAACACAAGAATGGACTAACAGAACTTGGTTATCATAATACTAATGTCTATATTTTAGACTTTCCTTCTGAAAGACCTACTGGGAGAAATTTTGGTCATTCAAGAAAAAAGTTTAGATTTGTCAACTAAACTGAGCTTCAGAATCTGGCCAGTTTTTCAAATTATAAATTTTTTGCTTCAGTCACAGAGATTTCCCTTTCTTTTTTCAGAGGGAAACTGTTTTCTCCCTGAACAAAATTTCAAATACAGAAAAGTTGAAGAACTCCAAGGAGTAATTAGAAACAAACCCTTAACCTCAGAGAAATATGAAAGTCACAAATCTGCAATCCGCAGAATCTCTAGAGAATAACAAATGTACCACCTACCTTAAAGTAGAGCTTCAATTCCAACCCCATTGGGTAGAAATGTGTGTAGCTTGAATCAGTTCTGAGTCCTCAACTGTCACAGAGGATTTAAACCCACCAAGGGCCTTACCAGAGAACCCTAGTGACTCTGGCAAGGTCAGATGAACAAAGTCATTTGTGCCGATACCAGGGCTGTAGGCAAAACACTGAGGATCGCTGGAGGTGTGCTTCAGGTCCCAGCCGGATAGCCAAAATGCCAACCTTACATAATGAGATTCAGAAAATATAATTAAGTAGAGAGTTTATTTGAGCTCAGAGCTTGAGGAGGCCATCCTCAAGTTGCCCTGAATATACACTCTGATTAGTGGCAGTTACATGTGGGTTTTTAAAGGAAAAAAGAAGCAGTTTATAACTTGTTTATCAAGAATTTACATTAAAACAACATAAGCTAATGATTGGCTACAAATAGTTCTTTATGTCACAAATTCCAGGAACATGAAGATAATGGGTGAGGCAGCTAGCTACGAATGAAATGACTTTAAACAATGGTCCCCAAGGCACAGGCACTGGGTCAGGGGATATGACTGAAGTTCTATACTCATATCTCTCTGGGCATTATGACTTTTGCATACTTCACATAGCTCAAACTGTCCTGAACTAGTTTTCTTTCCTTTTTAAAAAAAATTTGTTTTATTTTATTTTAAATTCTGGGATACATGTGCAGGACATGTTGGCTTGTTACATAAGTAAACGTGTGCCGTGATGGTTTGCTGCACCTATCAACCCATCACCTAGGTATTAAGCCCTGAATGCATTAGCTATTTATCCTAATGCTTTCCACCACCCCACTCCCACAGAGAAGCACCAGTGTGTGTTGTTCCCCTCCCTGTGTCCATGTGTTCTCATTGTTCAGCTCCCACTTATAAGTGAGAACATGCAGTATTTGTTTTTCTGTTCCTGTGTTAGTTTGCTGAGGATCCATGTCCCTAAAAAGGACATGATCTTGTTCCTTTTTATGGCTACATAGTATCCCATGGTGTATATGTAATACATTTTCTTTATCCAGTCTATCTTTGATGGGCATTTGGGTTGATTCCATGTCTTTGCTATTGTGAAAAGTACTGCAACGAACATGCATGTGCATGTGTCTTTATGCTAGAATGAATTATATTCCTTTGGGTTTATCCTCAGTAATGGGATTACTTGCCCTAAACTAATTTTCTTTTCTCAGTGCATATGTTTATGTGTGTATGTGTATAAATAGTACTACATTTTTAAGGCAGGCAAATATCTTTAACAAGATTGTAAGAGTAAAACTAGATTCTAGAAGCAATATATCACCATAGGAAACCCTCCAAAATAAAATGTTGAATCCAACACAAGTTTATTTTGATGCAAAATTAATTCATTATTTAGAATGGTATCAACAGAATATTTAGTAAACAATAGTTTCATGCTCTTAGAATTTCAAGTGGCTTAGAATTTCAATTTAAGTGATCTTTCTTTAAAAAAAAAAAAATGACCAAGAAACTTTAAACCCAGTGCCTTTCTATTCTGTCCATTAATTTCTCCCAGTTAATGGCAACATTCAAAATTCATCCCTCTGGCCCTTCCCTGCAGAAGAGCTAAAAAGTAAGAACTAACTTCTAATATTTTCCCTTCAATCTCACCCTAACACTTTGGTGTTCAGTAGTACAAGTGAAATTTTTTGAATCACAGCAAAATAAGACAATCAAGAAATCCTGAGTTCCTTTAGTCTTAACTTTTTTATTTTTAGACAGGGTATCACTCTCTCACCCAGGCTAGAGTGCAGTGGTGCAATCATAGCTCAAAGCAGCCTTGATCACAAGAGGGGTCAAGTGATTGTTCCGCCTTAGCCTCCTGAGTAGCTGGGACTACAGGTGCATACCACCATACCTGGCTAATTGTATTAATTTTTGTAGAAACAGGGTTTCACCATGTTGCCCAAGCTGATCTTGAACTTCTGGTCTATTCGGAACTTTTTATTATAAAGATTTTCAAACATACACAAATAAAGTTCAATAAGCCCCTATATATTTATCTTCCAGCCAACAAAATCAACAAAAACATTTACTTTGCATATTTGTCCCATCTATCACCCCTTTTTGTGAAAGTATTTTTAAAGCAAATCCCAGATATTATTACATTATTTCACTCCTAAACATTTTAGTATTCATCTCAAAAGAAAAATGTGATGCTTAATATTGAGTGTCAACTTGCTTGAATTGAAGGATAAAAAGTATTGATCCTGGGTGTGCCTGTGAGGGTGTTGCCAAAAGAGATTAACATTTGAGTCAGCAGACTGGGAGAAGCAGACCCACCCTCAATCTGGGTGGTCACCATCTAATCAGCTGCTAGCATGGCTAGGATTAAAGGAGGCAGAGGAACGTGGAGGGACTAGACTGGCTAAGTCTTCTGGCCTCCATCATTCTCCCATGCTGGATGCTTCCTGTCCTTGAACATCAGACTCCAAGTTCTTCAGCTTTTGGACTCTTGGACCTACACCAGGGGCTCTTGAGCCTTCGGCCACAGACTGAAGGCTGCACTACTTTTCAGGTTTTGGGACTTGGACTGGATTCGTTTCTCCTCAGCTTGCAAACGGCCTACTGTGGGACTTCACCTTGTGATCGTGTAAGTCAATACTCCTTAATAAACTCCCCTTCATATATACATGTATTCTATTAGTCCTGTCCTTCTACAGAACTCTAATACAAAAAGACAATCATACCTGACAACAATGCCAGATGATTGCCAAGAAATTTAAAAGTAAATCCAAGTCCACATTCAAATTCCCCCATTGTCTAAAAATGTCATTTTAAAGTTTACTTGAATTAGGATTCAAACAAAGTCTATTCATTTTGTTTAGTTCTTATACCTCCTTTGTGTTTTTTAAGCCTTTTTTAGTCTAGAAAAAATGACCCTTTTTTATGTCTTTAACTTTTTAATAACAGTTTGTGACATATAATTCAGGTGTCATAAAAGTCACCCTTTTAAATGCACAAGTCAGTGGCTTTTAGTATATTCCTAGAGTTATGTGATCACTCACCATGATCTAATTCCAGAACATTTTTATGTTTAACTTTTCCCCATCTCTCTTCCCCTCAGCAACCCTACTTTCTGTGTATGGATTTGCCCCATTCTGGATATTTCATGTAAATGAAATCCACACAAGATGTAGCCTTTTGTATCTGCCTTTTTTCACTTAGCATAACGTTTTCAAGGTCTATCTATGTTGTAGGAGATATCAGTACTTCATTCTATTTCATGACTGAATAATATTGCATTTTTGCAAAATATGGACATACCATATTTTGTTTATCTATTCATGAGTTGATGGATATACCTTGGACTTTTTGAAGTAAGCAGGTCAGTTTTCCTGCAGTTTTCCACATGCCAGATTTGGCTGATTGCTTTATTAACGGTACTGTTAAACTTCTCTATCCTCTGTTTTTCTTGTAAATGCAAGAGAAACTCCATGATCTTGGAAACTTGGTTGTCAAACTTTAGTGTGTGAGTCACCTGACACATTTGCTGAAGGTAAAGAATTCCAGGCCCCATCACAAATCCGATTTCATAGGCTCAAGAGGGGACCCAAGAATCTGCTTTTTTTTTTTTTAAAGATATGGTCTCACTCTGTTGCCCAGGCTGGAATGCAGTGGCATGATCACGGCTCACTGCAGCTCTGACCTTCTGGGCTCAAGCAGTCCTCCCTCGGCCCCCCAAGTAGCTGGACCACAAGTGCATGCCACCACACCCAACTAATTTTCTTTACTCTTTATAGTAACAGGGCCTATTTTGTCCAGGCTAGTCTCAAACTCCTGGGCTGGAGCAATCCTCCCACCTTGGCCTACCAAACTGTTAGGATTACAGATGTGAGCCACCACTGCCTGGCCCATTTTTAACACACCTCGTGATTTTGATGTAGGTATTCCCAGAACGCAGTATGAGCAAAAACTGGCAGGTATCCAACATTTTTATTTTAATGCACTTGGCATTTCACAAGAAAGCCACAAAAAGGTTATTGACTAAAATTTTTTTTTTTTTTTTTGAGACAGGTCTCTCTGTTGCCCAGGCTGCAGTGCAGTGCACCATCACAGCTTACTATAGCCTTGACCCCCCAGGCTCAAATGACTCTCCCATCTCAGCCTCCTGAGCAGCTAGGACTACAGGCATGTGCCACCACACCAGCTAATTTTGTTTATATTTTGTGAGACGAGGTCTCACTATGTTGCCCAGGCTAGTCTTGAACTCCTTGACTCAAGCAATCCTTCTACCTCGACCTTCCCAAAGTGCTGGTATTACAGGCATGAGACCTGTACCTAGCCTTGATGAAGACTTTTTAAAAAATAAAGTTAGAAATATTACTTACAGAATTACTAAAAAAGACCTAAGTATCCTGGCTGATGTCTTCTGGAGTGGAAACAGACATTTGAAAGAATGTTGGACAAGAGAATTGTGTTGTGAATGTTAACTACCGGAGGGTGAGTGAAGTAGCCAATTTAACATTAAAGGCAATGAAAACCAAATGGTCTCTAAGAATTAAATTACTGCACACATTTTTACAGTAGTGACTTCACAATTTACAAATGCACT
Organism: Mandrillus leucophaeus; assembly: GCF_000951045.1. Classification (NCBI taxonomy): domain Eukaryota; kingdom Metazoa; phylum Chordata; class Mammalia; order Primates; family Cercopithecidae; genus Mandrillus; species Mandrillus leucophaeus. The sequence goes on along the minus strand of NW_012101344.1, from coordinate 379,471 downwards.
CAGGTTAATTAATTAGAGTAGTTTTCATTCAGGAAATTTTAATTCTGAATCTGAATCCATTTTCTTCAAGGTGAACAGGACAAAGTAAGTTGTAGATGCAGCATTCTAAGGTAATTATCCTTTCATTCTAGAAACATGTGACAGTGAAGTACAACCATTGTTGTTTCAACATTTTATCATTATTTAAATAATGCATTTTACAACACCAAAAACTCCGGAGTCTGGACAGCTGTTTTTTCCTTATTTAATGAAAAGAGTTTGCTTTCACTTAATAGCTATGTGATGCTTTTTAGGGTCTTTCAATGGTTCTCGAGCAGCCAACACTATAAATGGAGTACCAGTTACTCCATGCATCTCATTAAGCTTTTAGATAAGGGAGTAATGGAGTACAGGGAACAACCGCCAGTGCTTTTTTAAGCTTTGACTCAAGGATTTTTTCTTTTTCTTTTCCTTTTCTTTTTCTTTTTTTTTTTTGAGACAGAGTCTCACTTTGTCGCCGAGGCTGGAGTGCAGTAGTGTGATCTCGGCTCACTGCAACCTCCGCCTCCAAGGCTTAAGCAATTTTCTGCCTAAGCCTCCCGAGTAGCTGGGATTTCAGGTACCTGGCACCACACCTGGCTAATTTTTGCATTTTGAGTAGAGACAGAGTTTCACCATGTTAGCCTGGCTGGTCTCGAACTCTTGACCTCAAGTGATTGGCCCGCTTCAGCCTCCCAAAGTTCTGGGATTACAGGCGTGAGCCACCGTGCCTGGCTTTTTTTGGGCTTTGAGAAAAATAATAGATTTCAGGATATGAAAACTGAGTTTTGACTTTCTGGAAGGACATTTATAGGGGAGTTATTATGTGAAAGAAATGTTTAATTCCTGAGTAATAAGAACTTCAACTTCTTGCTAAGTCTTCTTGACTTCATTAGCCTGACTTGGAAGAGGAAGGTGCCTACAGCTAAAGCATATTTTAAAAACTTTTTATTGTGGGAAATGCCAAGCATACCCAAAATTAGACAGTATAATAAACCATATACACAACATTAAGCTTCAGCAGTTAGCAATATTTTGTGAGTCTCATTTTATCTGTCCATCTACCCTTACTTTTGCTCAAGTGTTTGCAAAAATACTTCATTCCTCTGAGCATCTCAGAGCTGTCTTTTTACAGTCAGTTTCATTTAATCAGGATTCAAATAAGACCTACACATGGCATTTAGTTACGTCCATAAGTCTCTTTTAGTTTGTAACAACTCTCTTCCTTCATTTGACCAGTGATTTGTTGTAGAAACTGGATTAATTGTCCAAATTTTAGACATGATCCACATTCTGGATTTGTCTTATTACATCATTTTAGTGTAATTTAACTTATTTATTTTTCTCCCATATTTTCTATAAAGTGGCTTGATGAAATTCAGGTTGACTTTTTTGCAGATGAAAACTTCATACTTCCTGGAGCATCATATCACTAGGTACATGTTGTTATATTTGCCCCATTTTTCTGAGCTTCATCAGTGGGCTCAGGTGGTGTAAATCTGATCCCTTCAGTATAAAGTTAGCCATCACCCAGGCCAGGCACTGTGGCTCATGCCTGTAATCCCAGCACTGTGGGAAGCTGAGGCGGGTGGATCACCTGAAGTCAGGAATTCAACAGCAGCCTGGCCAACATGACGAAACCTTGACTCTACTAAGAATACAAAGATTAACTGGACATGGTGGCGGGTGCCTGTAATCCCAGCTACTTAGGAGGCTGAGGCAGGAGAATTGCTTGAACCCAGGAGGCAGAGGTTACAGTGAGCCGAGATCACGACGTTGCACTCCAGCCTGGCCGATGAGTGAAACTCCATCTAAAAAACAAACAAACAAACAAACAAAAAAATAAAGTTAGCCATCACTCTTTCACTAAATGGCCTTGACATCCGTTTATGTTCATTCCTTATACAACTTTTTTTAATGTTAGTAATTGTAAAATAGTGATTTAAAAAATTTTAAGTCATTCCTTCTGTATTTGTTAGCTGGGCTTCTATAAGAATGGACTTTTCCTCATACACTATTTGGTTACTCTGAAAAACAGTTCATATAGTTATTTTCCTTTATTTATCAAATTTCATAGGAAAACAACCTTCAATAATGATGGGACAGGTTTTGTATTATTATGAATTCAAGACATATATTTGACAATGTATTAAAAACATGTTTTAAAAATTGATGCTGGAGATGGAATTATGAAATGTTGCCATCAGCCTTCTGAGATAGTGTTTTTCAAAGTATGGCCACAGACCATGTAAGCCAGAATCCTCTGGAGGTACTGGTTCATTTGTAAATTCCTGGTCTCCATCTGGACCTACTAGGTGAGAATCTTTTGGAGTAGAGCCCTAAAATCTGCATTTCTGGGCCAGGCATGGTGGCTCACATCTGTAATCCCAGCACTTTGGGAAGCCAAGGTGAGTGAATCACTTGAGGTCAGGAGTTCAAAACCAGCCTGGCCAACATGGTGAAACCTCTTGTCTACTAAAAATACAAAAAATTAGCCAAGCATGGTGGCATGCACCTGTAGTCCCAACTACTTGGGAGGCTGAGGCAGGAGAATTGCTTGAACCAAGGAGGCAGAGGTTGCAGTGAGGACGAGATCATACCACTGCACTCCAGCTTCAATGACACTCTGTCTCAAAAAAAAAAAGAAAGAAAGAAAAAGAAAAAGAATATTCACTTCTAACACACTTCTCCAGAGATTTCTAAAATGGCCGTGGAATGGATAGCCTTATGGGGCAACCTCATTAGAGCCTGGGAATGTCAGCTCCATAAGATAGGTTGAAAAAAAAAACCCACAAAAAAGAGCTTGGGAATAAATGACTAAATGGATGCACGCCTGAGCAGTTACTCCAAAATGAGACCACACGATCAACTACTGGTGATTCAAGAGAAGGGAAGGTAGATAAATTAGATCCTTCAACAAGAGCCCAACAGACAGGAGGAGTGCTATGCAGCGCTGAACTCCTTGTGGTGCTGCATTTTTGTTGAGACCATCTGGGTTCTGGCTATCTGGTTTTTTGTGTGTTTTTTTTGAGACAGAGTCTTTCTCTATCGCCCAGGCTGGAGTGCAGCGGCACAATCTTGGCTCACTGCAACCTCCGCCTCCTGGGTGCAAGCGATTCTCATGCCTCAGCCTCCTGAGTAGCTGGGATTATAGGTGCCTGCCACCACGCCCAGCTAATTTTTGTATTTTTAGTAGAGATGGGGTTTCACCATGTTGGCCAGGCAGGTCTTGACTCCGGACCTCAGGTGATCCACCCACCTCAGCCTCCCAAAGTGCTGGGATGACAGGTGTGAGCCACTGTGCCTGGCCTATCTATTGTTACTGGAACTTAAGAAGCTTTTACCACGGTAAATCCTGTAAAATATAGTTCTATATGTGAACTAATTTCCCCTGTGGATTGCCAGGGACACAGTGTTGCTCATATCCGTAGCCTCAGATCCTGCACAGCTGCTGTCCACTGGGCCCTTGAGACCCCCACTGCACGATTTGTGTCATCTCATCAGGTAACACAGCTCCTCTTCCATTAGGACATGCAGTGCCATTTGTATTTGAAATATCAGTTAGCACTGTTGCCATATGCCCTATTTTTTGAATTGTTCACCTCCCCTAGGGAATGCACTTTCAATATTTTTTTCAAGTCCCCTAATACTTGACATTCTGAGCAAAACATTTGTTTAGTTGATTTTCCATAAAAGTGATAATCCATTTTTATAATTTCATTTGTCTTTATTGAATTTTAAATAGCATTGTTGAATGCACCGATTCACAGGGGAAACATACAGAGGCTTAAAAGGAGAATCAGACGCACAGATCTCTTTGTCAACTGAATTTCTTGCAGATTAGAGAAAACTGAACTACATCTCTCAGCACTTTTCTGCCCATGTGCAGTACTTGGGAGGAAGGAATGAAAGTCGGGTTCATGGGGCATGACAGAAGTTCCAGATCTCTCTGGCTAGGTTGTATGTGAGTGGAGCTCTGTGTGATACCAATATCCAATCCATAGAAAGGGAATGAATAAGGGCAGGGTTGGGCAATCCACCAGGGCCCCGCAGGTATCACAATCATATGCAGCCTATTTTGAGACTTTAAAAAATTGCTGGCAATGTGCAACCATTGTTTTCTCCAAGCAGAAACCTGACCTTGAGGCCATTTGATTAGGGAAGGGGTTGTAAACTCAAATGCCTATGGAGGCCAGGAAAGGGAGAATAAAGCAGTAAAGAGGCCTGGACAGGAGACTGTGGTGAACTATGGAGACCTTTCTCCACTCAGGGAGGCCACTCTCTTTCAGTTACACCTGGCCCATAACAGGAATCTTGACCCTGAATGGCTAAAGCTTTTCATGGTTCAAGAGAGGATGATAATCTGAATTTTTGTGTAAACTCGCTAGATTTCAAGTGTTGGCCCTAATTCAAATTTAAACCAGTGATAGTAAAACCAAATATGTCTGTGAGCCACCATTGTGGGGCCTTTGATTTAGGGGGTATAGTACCTGAATGCCACAGTGAAATAGAAAAGAACATCTATTTCCCAGATCAAAGTTAGTGAAAGAGTTTGTAGCTGGTTTGCTGATGCTGTTAACAGAGACTCAAACCATAAACCTTATAGGGACAAATTAGTTTTATTTTGTTACTTAGCAGTTCTGGATGAATGTATTTGATTGGTGCAGAGCCATGACTTAAAGTCCATGCTTTACTGACGGTTGGCCAACGGTGACATCTTCCTACAAGAAAGCTATCGCATTATGGAGCTAGCCCCTTTGAGTTCTCAGAGGAAAAGAAAGCTAATTATATACATGGATTACTTTATAAAACTCTAAGCCTTGACTTGCTGGCAAATAAAGTAGTGGGAGTTTAGATAGACTGCTTTTGTCTTTCTGCAGAGTGATAGCCAGATAACATGTTCTGTTGGGACTGGATTTCAGTGTTGAGTTGTCTCCTAATTAGTCAGGGAGAGAAAGCATGGCTATATAATTACAGCATATGAACATACTGATCTTTTTCACGCTTAGCTAAGTGCATTTACAGAATTAATCTGAACTTTGGCCAATTAAATTGAGTTTAAAGAGAAATTTTAGACTTAAGTATGTTGAATAAAATTCTGGGTAGGGTATAAAAAGCCATGGGTGTATAGACGAGACTTCTAGTTCTGGCTCTGTCTACAGCTGGTGTGGGTCTTAATCACCTAATCTCTTGGCTTTCATTTGGTTGTATTGGCTGAGCCAAATTGAACTATATATTCTACATTTTACATTTAATTTTTTTAAAGGTAGTTCTCTGTTATTGATTATAATTTTTGACTATTCATTTTTCTTTTCTTTTTTTTTTTTGAGACAAGGTCTTGCTCTGTTGCCCAGGCTGCAGTGTAGCCTTGATCTCCTGGGCTTAAGTGATCCTCCCACCTCCTAAGTGGCAGCTAATTAAAAAAATTTTTTATAGAGGTGAGAGTTTAAGCAATGTTTCATATTCTCCTCATAATTAACATTGTCAGACTTTTTAACTTAAGCAAACTTTAGCCTGGCTATGTTGCCAGGGCTGGTCTCAAACTCCTGGCCTCAAGCAATCCTCCTGCCTCGGACTCCCAAAGTGCTGGGATTACAGACATGAGCCACTGTACCCGGCTGCTATTCAGTTTTCTATCATTCTTTGTTTCAAGGAGATATTACATGAGTCCTTCTGCTTAACAGATGGTTTGGATGGCCCTGTCACATCATATGTTGTTATTTTTGTATTAGTTGGGACATGGACTGATCATCGACACCATCCTAAAAGGAAATAGGATGATGTGGACTCGTTGCCAAAAATATTTTTATGAGCATTACCAAGTTATAAATGGTTTCCTCTTTTCTGCTAAAAAAGGAAACCCAATTGATTGTTTATTACAGTATTTTAAATTAATACCACAATGAAATACAGCTGTATACTCACCAAAATGGCTAAAGTTAAAAAGCCAGCCAGGTGTGGTGGCTCATGCGTGTAATCCCAGCACTTTGGGAGGCTGAGGTGGGCAGATCACCTGAGGTCAGGAGTTTGAGACCAGCCTGGCCAACATGGCGAAACTTAGCCGGGCGTGGTGGTGCGTGCCTGTAATCCCAGCTACTTGGGAGTCTGAGGTGGGAGAATCACTTGAACCTGGGAGGCAGAGGTTGCAGTGAGAAGAGACCATGCCATTGCACTCCAGCCTGGAGTACAGAGTGAGACTCTGTCTTAAAAAAAAAAAAAAAAGGATGACAATACTAAGCATGAGGACCATGTGAAACAATCAGAATTCTGACGCTCTGCTAGTGGGAATGTTAATATGATACCTTAAACCTGCTTGGCATTATAAAGTTGAACATATGCACATCCTATGACTCAGCAATTTTACCTAGGTATCTACCAATCAGATATCTGTGCATATGTACACCAAAGGATACACAGAAGAATGTTCATAGTAGCATTTTTGGTAATAGCTTCAAACTAGAAACAGGCCCAAATCCATCAATATTGAATTTGTAAATAAACTGTGGCATCTTCATATAATAGAATACTATACAGCAATGAAAACTAATGACTACAGCTTTTCTGGGCAACATGGCTGAATCTCATAAATATAATATTAAGCAAAAGAATCCAGACACAAGAGTATACACTGCATGATTTTACTATTTATTTATTTATTATTATTATTTGAGACAGAGTTTCACTCTGTCACCAGGGCTGGAGTGCAGTGGTGAGATCTTGTCTCACTGCAAACTCTGCCTCCCAGGTTCAAGCGATTCTCCTGTCTCAGCCGCCCGAGCAGCTGGGATTACAGGCATCTGCCACTATGCCCAGCTAATTTTTTATATTTTTAATAGACACGGGGTTTCACCATGTTGGCCAGGCTGGTCTCGAACACCTGACCTTGTGAGTGGCCCACCTCGGCCTCCTGAAGTGCTGGGGTTACAGGAATGAACCACTGTGTCTGGCCCCTATTACTATTACTTTTAAGACGGAGTCTTGCTCTGTCGCCCAGGCTGGAGTACAGTAGTGCCATCTCAGCTCACTGTAACTTCTGCCTCCCAGGTTCTCCTGCTTCAGCCTCCTGAGTAGCTGGGATTACAGATGCCTGCTACCATGCCTGGCTAATTTTTATATTTTTAGTAGAGATGGGATTTCACCATGTTGGCCAGTCTGGTCTTGAACTCCTGACCTCAAGTGATCCACCCATCTCAGCCTCCCAAAGTGCTGGGATTATAGGCATGAGCCACTGCGCCCAGCATATATATATATATATTTATATTTATATTTATTTATATTTATATATTTAGAGATGGGATTTCATTTGCTGCCCAGGCCAGACTCAAACATGGGCTCAAGTGTATCCTCCTCCCCCAGCCTCCCAAGTAGCTGAGATTAAAGGAGCCCACACGATACCCACCTCACACTACATGGTTTTAGTTATACAAACATACACAAACAAAAAACCCAAGCAAAAGTAAGCTATAGTGTTAGAAGTCAGAATAGGGGTTACCCATGGGGAAGAGGGGATAGCGACTGGAAGAATCAGAGAAGGTTGGGGGTTTAGTGATACTGATAATGTTCTGTTCTTTCACCCTGTCTGGTAATTATACAAGTGTATTTGCTTTGTGACAATTTACTTAAGATTTATGTACTTTTCTGTATGCATGTTATGATTTAACGAAAAACATTAAAACATACAGAAATTGTGATGCTTTGTGTTGAGACATAAAAACAATAACTGTTTAAAAAGTCATAATAACCTATAAGAATCTACTTCTATAGGAAATAAATTGAATATAGGAAATATAGGAAATAATTGAAACTCATTATTTTATCAGTGTTTCTGTCAAATGGTCATAATCAATGTGCCCCTCAAAGATAATTAAGCTATCCTTGTGTTTCCCTTTTTATTTAAAAAGTCCAAATGGCAATGAATGCAATGCTGAAAATGGAAACATCTACGTTTTTCAAAGGTTTCAGTTGAACCAGAATTTCGTTTAAAAAAAGCACAAGACATTTGTAATCATTTGAATCCATTAGCACCCTTGAGACTTTTGAATTCATTTACCTGGTTCATGTAGATCTTGAAAGGCTTAACAATTGAGTAAAGAATTTTGCGCTCGTCAGTTACAGCTTACCTCTTTTTGGCCACTGGTGACAGTAAGCAATGTCTGGCATTTGCTTAGTGCTTTCCAAGTATAGAGTACCACAGCTGCCACTAGGAGGATGCTACGCCTATGGCCCTGCCACTGTAAACCCTAATCTGGCTGTCTACCTAATTTTCCGAGAAGAAGTGGAAGAGTGAAACCCTCACCCCTGACTGGGAACAAAACTGTACAGCAAGGGCATTTAGAATGGTCTTACCTTGTTTTCAATGGGCCACGTACAGCAAGGGCATTTAGAACGGTCTTATCTTATTTTCAATGGGCCACATGGCTTACAGCTTTCTAGAAGGACAGGACCAAAGAAAATTATAGGGTGCTGCCCCTCTGAGAGAAGTCTCGTTCAGGGTGCCTCTTCGGAATCCTTGCCCTCCCACCAGGTGGTGGTGGGATAGTTAAAGCTGTGGAAGTGACCCATAGTAAGGGGCTGGGAGGACACTGAGGAATAATCTGGATAGAAGAAATAGCTTTGCCTTTATTGTAAACAGTGTTTGTGGCCATGGAAGGACTGTAAACATTCCCAAAGAAATTCTGTTCTAAATAAGACCCGGCTACATGTGGAGGCCAAAGCAACTCTATCTTGGGTGCTAATTTACCATGTTAGCTTCTGATTAACCCCAGTGCTGGGACAGCCTCTGAGATTTCCAATTTATCTATTGTTCCCTGTGTAAGAGCACATGCTGACCCCCAGTCCTGCCCTTAGGTCAAATAACCTTGATGTTACAATACTTCAATTGTTCTACAAATCCCTTCTGAGCCACTGCTTTCCCTGTAATATTTGAGCCCCGGGTCATGGAGGTAATGGTGGGGAATCCACCATTTTGCCTCATGCCACCTGAGACACATACAAGGCTACTGTTCATAAGTACCTATTAAATGTTTCTTTCTAAGAAACCAGATTTCGCAGCCTCTTTCTTCGCCCTCTCAGCTGCCTCAGACTTTGGGGTAGGTTTGCATAGACTTGCCCGCTGTGGAACTCTATATTACTTACCTTATCCTAGAGTCTATGCTTAGCACTCTTCCAGTGTTGTCCTCTTTGGATCATAACTTCATTCAGCAAACATTTATTGAGCCCTAGTATGTGTCTGCTGTTCTGGGGGACTGAGCAATAAGCAAGGCAGTGGAACTCCTTGAGGGTAATGAAGGAGAAGATATTTCTGTCTACGGAGAAGAGGGAGGGCATCTCAGATTAATTTTTTCAACCTAATGAAAGGACTTCCCCCTTTCTAAAGCTTCCGGGCACTTGATCTGCCCCACCCTCCACTCCTTCTAATAACTTCCCCCATCAAACCCCCCTGTTCATGAGCCTCTCACCTTTTGATGACAAACATACTCAAGGTTTTTCACATGAACTATTTTGATGAAAGGAACAAATAAATCAACAAACCTATTTATTCCCTTGTCTCCCTGAAGCTGCTGTTTGAGATCTCTCTTTATGGCTAAACCTCTCTAGGAAGTCTCATTTCCATGGAAGCTTCTTGGCTTCAATTTCCTTCCCATGCACTTACCTTCTAAATTCCATCCTCCCATACACTCAAGGGCTCTCAGCTCCATATAATTCAGACCAGAATGTGGAGAAGGGAGAGAACATCAGAAAAGCAGGGTGGTGAGTATGCTGGTTCTGATCAAGTAAGCCAAGTGTTTCAGGTAAAATCATTCATTACCTGCTGAGTATCTGAGAACCACCTGTGCAGGTGCCTAGCACTGTGCGGGACAGTTTAGGTTTTTAAAGAATTACAAAAAGTGACTTTGATGAAAACTTACTGAGGAAGATGAGGCTGAGAAGACTTCCTATGGAAGTGAAGTTTGAACTGAGTTTTGAGGAACGAGTCAACTTGAAACAAAAGGAAGATGACAGGAGGCGTTGTGAGCCTGTAGGCCTGGAAGTATGAAGTGAGTGCTGTCTTTGGCTTAAAAGTTGGAAGAGTCAGGGAAGAGCCAGATGAGAAGAGGTCTTTGCAGACCAGGCAGAGAATCACCCACTGAAGGCATTTTTGAGGTCTCCAATTGTCTACTACGTATCTCTCATTTCCTTCATGCCAAACATCTTTTAGAGTCTGTCTTTTCATGTGCTTTTCACTGATCAACCCCTTCCCGTATGTATTATCTCCCAACCATTCCACCCAGACTGCCCTTGATAGAATTCAAAGAACTCTTTAGTAATAGACTCTGCTGAGACAATGCTCACTGGACTCTGGAAAGTTACTTAAGTTCTCAGCTTCAGCTTCCTCTTCTCTGCAGTGGGGGTTTTTAAAAAAATGTCGTTTTTAGAAATGGAGTCTCACTCTGGTCATTCAGTCATCCAGGCTGTAGTGCAGTGGTATGTTCATAGCTCTATGAATTACAACCTCTAACTCATGGGCTTAAGCAATCCTTCAGCCTTAGTCTTCTGAGTAGCTAGGACTACAGGTGTGTGCCACCATGCCTAGCTAATTTTTTTTATTTTTTATTTTGTAAGAGACAGAGTGTTGCTATGTTGCCCAGGCTGGCCTTGAACTCCTGGCCCCAAGTGATCCTCGCAATAGAAATTTTAATATTACCTCCTTCACAGGGTCGTCGAAAGTATTAAATGCAGCTTAAAGTCTTGTTCAAGAAGTGACCATTGTTAATATTATTATCTATCTTCCTTGATCACTTGGCTGTATTTGATATATTTGACTACTCCCTCCATCTTGAAATACTCTTTGGTTTTTGTGATGTTGTGTGTTAATTTGGATTTTTTTTTTTTTAAAAATTGATTTATTTAGTTTTAGAGACAGGGTCTCACTCTGTCACCCAGGTTGGAGTGCAGTGGTGTGATCATAGCTCACTGCAGCCTGAAACTCCTGACCTCAAGCAATACTCTGTCCTCAGCCTCCTGAGGAACTAGGTCTCCTGGCATGGGCCACCATGCCTGGCTAATTAAATTTTTTTTTTTTGGTAGAGATGGGTATCTCACTGTGTTGCCCAGGCTGGTATTGAACTACTGGCCTCAAGTGATTCTCCTGCCACAGCCTCCCAAGATGTTGGGATTATAGGCATGAACAACTGTGCCAGGCCAATTTGGCTTTCCTTCTGCCACTTTGGAATTTCTCTTTTGATTTTCATTGGCTACTCTTTATCCACCTGCTCTCTGCATGGTGGAGCTCTTCATGAACTACACGCTTGTCTGTATCTCACTTGACACTCTCTGGGCATTTTAATCCATAATTGTGTGTCCTCCATTATCTTCTATATGTTAATCACTCTTAGATTTATTTCGACAGTGCAGACTTTTCTTCTGAGCTCTACATGTGTACAGCGAAGGGCTTACTTGATAAAACAATTCAGGTGTTTCACGGTTATCTCAAAGGCGACATTTCTGAACCAAACTCATTTCTCCCTCATTACCTCACCTGAACCTTCTCCTTCAGCATTCCCAATTGTTAGACAAAACAAAACAAAAACCCAAAATGACATTTCTTTTCATTCCAGTCAGAAATCTCAGAAATCTGGGACTGGCCCTTGTCCTTCATCCCAGTCAATCACAAATTCAGCTGACTACCTCCAAAAAAAGTCTTCAGTATGCCTACCTCTCTTTTTCCATGGCCACTCTCCTAAATTCAGACTATCAACAACTCTGGGACTCTCTCACCACAGATTTCTAACTGGTCTCACCAAGAAAAATGTTGCTATCTTTTAACCCTTTTTCCCCAGAGTGAAGCCAGCTAGAGTAATCCATTCTTTCAGTTAATCAAAAGGTATTATCAAATAAAAATCTAATCACATTCCAACTTAGCTTAAAAATCCTTCAGTGGCCTTTCACTTGGCAGTTCAAAATATGCCAATTGTTTCAAAGGCTTAAACAACTTTTATTATTATTATTTTTTAACAGAGATGGTGTCTCACTATGTCAGCTAGGCTGAACTCGAACTTCTGGGCTCAAGTGATCCTCTCGTCACAGCCTCCCAAGTACATGGGACTACAGGCATGTGCCACCCTTCCTGGCTAACTTAGGGAATCTTAACCACCCATAAATACACCCATGGTTTTAGATGTAGTTTCCATTGTAGGAATTCTAATTTGATACTCACGCCAAAGTTATCTTATCCTTATACTAATAGCACATAAAAAGTAGCAAAGACATTAACAATGCCAATGAATGCTGCATTAGAAATTGAGTTATGTAAGTGCCAGTTCCACCTTCTTTTATCCCAGGATGGCAAGTGCCTCACACAGTATCTGGCACAGAATATGTCTTTAATAAATATTTATTGGATACATGGTGATTAAAGAAAAGGGCTGTCAAAAAGTTCTGCACAGAATTGAAATATAATTCACAGAAATCAATTTGGTAATCAAACTCAAGTCTACAGCCAGAAAAATATTTTTCCATATCAGACAGCCAGTGTTTGCATATCAAGTGAGTGGCAATAACTCATTTGGCAGTGAGGGGAAAAGAGGAAAGGAATTAATGTGCCAGGCACAGTACTTAAGACTGGATACGATTTTTTTTTTTTTTTTTTAATGCACAAGACAAGATCCCTTCCCTCCAGAAGCTTCTAGACCACTTAGAGAAAGGCAATTGTCCAAATATTCAGTATTCAATTTATTGGCTACTCCTACGGACATTTTTCTCTTTTCTGCTTTCTTCCTTCCTTCCTTTTTTCTTTTTCTTCCTCTTTCTCTCTTCTTCCCTTCCTTTCCCTTCCCTCCCTCCCTCACTTCCTTCCTTTTTTCTGTTCCTTCCCTCCCTCCCTCTTTCCTTTCCTTTCCTTTCCTTTCCTTTCCTTTCCCTTTCTTTCTCTCTCTTTCTTTTTCTTCTTTTCTTTTCCTTTCCCCTCCCTTCCTCCTTCCTTCCTTCCCTTTTCTCTTTCTTTCTCTTTCTTTCCCTCCCTCCCTCCCTCCCTCCCTTCCTTCCTTCCTTCTTCTGACACAGGGTCTTTGCAACCTCCACCTCCTGGGCTCAGACAATCCTCCCACCTCAGCCTCTAGAGTACCTAGGACTATAGGCATGCACTACCATGCCCAGCTAACTTCTGTTCTTGTTTTTTTTTGTTTTGTTTTGTTTTGTTTTGTAGAGATGGGGTTTCAACATACTGCTGCCTAGCCTGGTCTCAAAGTCCTGGCCTTAGGTGATCTGCCTGCCTGGGTCCCCCAGAGTGCTGGGATTAAAGACATGAACCACCATGCCCGGACTCTACTTTCCTTTTTATTTAGTTATTTACTTAGTTAATAGAGACAGAGTCTTGGTCTGTTGCCCAAGGATGGAATGCAGTGGCATGATCATGGCTCACTGCAGCCTCAAACTCCCAGGGTCAAGCAATCCTTCAACTTCAGCCTGCCAAGTAGTTAGGACTACAGGCACATACCACCATTTCCAGCAAATTTTTAAAAATTTTCTGTAGAGATAGCATCTTCCTATGTTGACCAGGCTAGTCTTGAACTCCTGGCCTCAAACAATCCTCCTGCTTCAGCCTCCTAAAGTGCTAGGGTTACAGGAATGAGCCACCATGCCTGGCTGCCCTCTTTTTTTTTTTTTTTTTCTGAGACAGGGTTTCACTTTGTCACCTAAGTTGGAGTGCAGTGGCACAATTATGGCTCACTGTAGCCTTGACCTCCCAGGCTCAAGTAATTCTCCCATCTCAGCCTCCTGAGTAGCTGGGACCACTGGCACACACCACCACACCCCCAGCTAGGTGTTTTTTTGTTTGTTTGTTTTTTGTTTTTTTTTTTTTTTTTTGGTAGAAATGGGGTTTTGCCATGCTGCCCAGGCTGGTCTCGAACTCCTAGGCTCAAGCAATCCACCTGCCTCAGCCTCTCAAAGGGCTGGAATTACAAGTGTGAATCACCATGCCCAGCCTGGCCCTTTTCTTTAAGTGTAAAATGGTGATCAAAAGCAGACCTGTTTTTTCATGTCTGATGGGAGTTGGGACACAGACATCAAATAATCCCATGTACAACAATAATAGATATCACTCATACAGTGCCTATTATGTGCCAGGCATGTTCTTAGTACTTTACATAAATTAACAAAATCACACTCTGAGGGGGTACTCTTAGTATGTTCACCTTATAAATAAGGAAATTGAGGTATAGAGAGGTTAAGAAACTTGCCCAAGGTCATATAGCTAGTCCAGGTAGGCTGACACCAGGGTCTACGTTTGAACCACCCACTCGACTGCCTTCATGCAGTACTCTATGGCATGAATATATTTACAAATATAAGTGCCACAAAGGGAAGACAGGTGGTGCTATAAGAACATATAACAAGGGTATCCCACCTGTAGCAGGGGGACATCTACAGGTTAAGTGGGTGTCATCTAAGCAAAAAGAGGGAGGAAGACAGAGGTGGACACAAAACTGGTCACAGCTGAAGGGTAAGTATGGAACCATTAGCCACCTGGACACAGGAGTTCACTGATGGGCTGGGGAGAGCAGTATGTGTGGGAAGCTATATGGGAAGGTCTCAGGCAAGAGGCACATCTGGAGGAGGCAAACTTTGAACCTTCTAAACTGGTTTAGAGAGCAGTGACATAGTTTGCATATTTGTCCCCCATGTGATCTCCAATACTGAAGGTGGGACCTGGTGGGAGGTGTTTGGGTTATGGGGGTGAATCTTTTCGGAATGGCTTGGTGTCCATGCCATGGTAATGAATTAATTTTTGCTTTATTAGTTACCACGAGATCTGATTGCCAAAAAAACAAGAAAAGAGAGAGAATTCTCCCTCCCCTCTCTTGCTCCCTCTCTCGCCATATGACACACTTGCTCTCCCTCCACCTTCTGCCATGAGTTAAAGCTTCTTGTGGCCTCACCAGAAGCTGAGCAGATACTGGTGCCATGCTTGTGTAGCCTGCAGAACTGTAAGCCAAATAAATCTCTTTTCTTTATAAATTACTGAGTCTCAGGTATTCCTTTATAGCAATGCAAAATGGATTAAACACAGGCAAAGAAGAGAGGAAAACGAAACATCAAAGATTCAGAATGAGCCTAACGAATTTCAGGGACAGGAAGAGACTGATGTATTAGGATTCCTTCAGTTGGAACTAGTAGACATCCAGTTTGAACTGGCCAAAGAAAATGAAGACTATACTGGCTTGAGTTACTAAAAATCCCAGGATTCAGATCTGGTAGCGAGTGGATAAATGAAGTTGTTAGGATGTCTTTCATTTCTTAGCTCCATTTTCCTGTGTTGGCTTCATTCTCAGGTAGTGGAAAGATGGCTGCTGTAGATGAATATCTTACCAGCTCAGTAAACTCAGGAAGGGGAGTATTTCTTTCCCAAAAGTACCAGGGCTAAGTCTCATTGGCTCAGCTCATATTACATCCTCTTGGCTGAACCAGTCACTCTGGCTGGGGCATGAGGCACTGTCACTGGCCAGGCCTGGATCATGTGCCTTCCTCTGGTCACAGGGGACTAGGTTAGCCACATTTGAACCCTAGGTCTGAGTGTGGGAGATGGAAAGTTCCCCAAAGGAGAAGCTAGGAGTTGTTACTGAAAGGAGAATGGATGCTGGTGAGGCAAAAACAGAATTCTACCACACGTCATTGGCTGGAGCAATGCTCCCCAAACTTCTTGGAGAGTCTGATTTATTAGGTCTGGGATGGGAACTGAAAGTCTGTACTTCTGACAACCTCCTGGTGATGCCAATGCTGTTAGTCCATGAACCATACTTTGTGAAGCAAGAGACACATCACCTCCCTCAAATTAGTTTAGGCTATTGTATTAGGCCATTCTTACATTGCTGTAAAGAAATATCTGAGACTAAGTGATTTATAAAGAAAAGAGGTTTACTTGGCTCATGGTTCTGCAGGCTGTACAGGCAGCATGGCACTGGCATCTGCTCGGCTTCTGAGGAGGCCTCACAAAGCTTTCAATCATGGTGAAAGGCAAAGGGGGAACAGGTATCTCATATAGCAGAGCGGGAGCAAGAGAGATAGAGAAACTATACCATTCCACCCGTGGCCCCTCCAAATCTCATGTCCTTCTCACATTGCAAACTACAATCATTCTTTTCCAATAGGCCCCCAAAATCTTCACTCATTCTAGCATTAGCTCAAAAGTTCAAAGTCCAAAGCCTCATCTGAGACAAGGGAAGTCACTTTCACCTATAAGCCTGTAAAATCAAAAACAAATTATGTACTTCCAAGATACAATGGGAGTATAGGCATTGGGTAAATGTTCCCATTCCAAAATGGGGGAAATTGGCCAAAAGAAAGGGGCTACAGGCCCCACACAGGTCCAAAACCCAGGAGGGAAGTCACTAAATCTTAAAGTTCCAAAATAATCTTCTTTGACACCATGTCCCACATCTAGGCCACACTGGTACAAGGGCGGGGGGTGGGAGGGTCCCAAAGCCTTCAGCAGTCCTGCTCCTATGGCTTTGCAGGGTAGAGACTCCAAGGCTGTCCTCATGGGCTGCAGTCTGTGGCTTTTCCAAGTACAGAATACAAGATGCTGGTGGATCTATCATCCCTGGGTCTGGAGGGCAGTGGCCCACTTCCTATAGTTCCATTAGGCAGTGCCCCAGTGGTGGCCCTGTTGGAGCCTCCAACCCCACATTTCCCCTCTACACTGCCCTAGTAGAGGTTCTTTGTAAGATCTCCACCCCTGCAACAGGCTTCTGCCTGGACAAACAGACTTTGCCATATATCCTCTGAAATCTAGGCAGAGGCTGCCAAGAATCCGTGATTCTTGCACTTTGTGTACCTGCAGGCTTAATACCACATGAAAGCTACCACGGTTTACTGTTTGAATTCTCCAAAGTGGCAGTCCAAGTTGTATGTAGGCCCCTTTGAGCCACAGCAAGAGTGGGAACAAGAGCAGCTAGGATGTGGTGAGCAGTGTCCCAAGGCTGTGCAAGGCACCAGGGCCCTGGGCCCAGTCCATGAATCTATTCTCTCCTCCTAGGCCTCTGGGCCTGTGATGGGAGAAGCTACTTTGAAGTTCTTTGAAACGCCTTCAAAGCTTTTTCCCTATTGTCTTGGATAGTAGCACTTGGCTCCCCTTTAATCCTGCAAACATCTCTAGCAAGCAATTGTTCCACAGCCTGCTTGAATTCCTCTCTTGAAAAAGCTTTTTTCTTTCTCTGCCACATGGCCAGGCTGCAAATTTTCCAAACATTTTTTTGCTCTGCTTCCCTTTTCAACGTAAGTTCCACCTTTTGTCTTTGCTCCCACATCTGAGCATAGATTGCCAGAAGCAGTCACACCACTTCTCGATCACTTTGCTGCTTAGGCATTTGTTCTGCCAGATACCCTAAATCATCACTCTCAAGTTCAAACTTCCACAGATTCCTAGGGCATGAACAGAATGCAGTCAAGCTCTTTGCTAAGGCATAACATTGCGTGACCTTTGCTTTAGTTTCCAGTAAGTTCCTAATTTCCATCTGAGGCCTCACCAGCCTGGACTTCACTGTCCACATCTCTGTCAGCATTTTGGTTTGAAGTCCAGGCTTCTGAGGTCTCGAATGGAAATAAGGAACTTATGGGGAACTAGAGCAAAGGTCACACATGTTTTGCCTTAGCAAAGTGCTTGGGTGCATTCTGTTCACGGCCTAGCCATCAGCATTTTGGTCACAACCATTTAACCAATCCCTAAGAAATTCCAAACTTTCCCTCATCTTTCTATCTTCTTCTGAGTCCTATAAACTCTTCTAACCTCTGCCTGTTACTGAGTTCCAAAGCTGCTTCCACATTTTCAGGCATCTCTACAGCAATGACTCACTTCTCAGTACGTTTTCTGTATTAGGTCATTCTTGCATTGCTATAAAGAAATCCCCAAGACCAGGTAATTTATAAAGCAAAGAGATTCATGGTACTACAGGCTATATAGGAAGTATGGCACAAACATCTGCTTCTGAGGAGGGCAAATGAAGCTTCTAATCATGGCGGAAGGCAAAGAGGGAACAGACATCTCATATGCAGAGTAAGAGCAAGAGAGAGTTGGGGGGGTAGTGGGGAGGTGCCACACACTTTTAAATGACTAGATCTTGGGAGAACTCACTCATTATTGTGAAGACAGCACCAAGCCATGAGGGATCCTCCCCCATGTTCCAAACACCTTCCACCAGGCCCTGCCTCCAGAATTGGGGATTCCAATTTAATATAAGATTTGGGTGGGGACAGATATCTAAACCATATCAGTCGTTTAGTGCCACCCTCTAACCCATCCTTCCATTTTCTTGCTTTTCCCAGTCCTAACGATACCTGCATATCAGCTTATCTCAGAGTTCTCTCATTAGCTTGTCAATATTTTTAAGGTTTTACCTTTTATCATCCCTGAATAATGTTTCCTCAATGAGTGAAGCTAAGATTATGATTATTCTTCTTCAACCCAAGAATTTTCCAATTTAGACCTGTGAATACTACACTTGTGGAAATGTAAAATGTATTTAATCTTTCATGAGTCTGACAAGCTCTGCCATGTTCAATTGATTTGTTGTGTATGTAATTCACTGCCTGAGTTTCAATCTGGGTGTTTATATTGAACACTTCAGTTTTAGGAGATACACCATTAAAATGTATACAAAAGATCCGTTTAACTTGCTGATATAGCACTCAGTAATCAGATGATGTTCAATTTCCATTATGTTGATGGTGTTTTCAATCCTGTGGACTTTGCAATCCATGTGCCAATGTTGGCGGAAATATTGAACTCTTATTATAAAATTTTCATATCATTTAAAGATTTGGATTAATGCTTTTATAGTGGAACTTCTGTGAAATTGAGTCCTGAGATCTGAGTTTTAGTCTTGAGGTTGCTCCTGACCTTGAGACATTAATCCTCAAATCTTAAAGTTTTCTGGGCCTCTGTGTTGGGATTGGTCATAGCTCTGTTGTTTTTTGTCTTCTCTCTTCTCTTCCTCTCCCAGAGTGCTCAGCCCAGGTTACCACACCAACTTCATCTGTAGCATTTCGGTAAGGCATCTGGGCAGGATACTTGATCCTCTAAGCCTTATGTTACTGATCTGCAAAAAACGAGATAATAGCATCTACCAGCTAATAGTTATGGTGGCGATTAAAGGAGATCATGAATGTAAGCATTGGGTGCAGTGGTTCACGCCTGTTGTCCCAGCGCTTTGGTAGGCCAAGGTGGGATGATCACTGGAGCCCAGGAGTTCGAGATCAGGCTGGGCAACATAGAGACCCCGTCTCTTAAAAAACAAAGAGACAGAGAGAGAGAGAGAGAGAAGAAAATCAGTCATGACTTACAATGGAAGAAATTATCATCAGGATGTATTTGGAAATAATATTTAGGTTGAAAGACTTAAGCAGGAATATTATTTCTTATGTGCACTGGAAAACACAGTGACATGACTCCCAAAACCTTCAGTCAACGAGTCTGTCTTACTGTTTCCTCCCCAGATCCTAGGGGTATTAGCAATCAACGGCTCTCAAATGTTTACTCTTGGTTAGATAAAAGCTATCTTCAACTAATTTTTCTTCTGATTCAATTTGTCATTAAATATATTGATTTAAGAATTTATCACGCATCTCACTTGTACAACTTCTCCCATGAAAGCATCGAATTGCAGCTTTGTATGTGTAACTGTTTCACACATTCAGAAACCGGCCCCTTCAATTCGCGTGGACCTATCTGCTAAGTGGTGCACAAACTCACCCTCTGAACCCACAGACACGACCTTTAATGCGGGAAATGTGCATGATCCCATACAGCGTCCATCTCAACAATTGGAGGCTGGGCATCCCTGAGAGGGGTATGCCTGCCTTGAAGATATGGAAAAGTTTTGTTTTCGTTCCTTCCGCTCCTTAGTGCTTGCGCGGAACCGGAACGTCTCCTTTGGACCCGCTAATGTTACAAGCCGCCCAAGCGCGCCGCTGCTGGCCTCCGCCCAGACCCGGATTCCTCTCCCCTCCTGGCGCCCTTTCTCGGGCGCCCAGCCCGCGGCTGGCGAGGGCTCTCTGACCGCTCCGGTGTCCTCGCCCCATTTTACTTCTTGGGTCCCCGCCGGTGCCATCTGGTTGGAACCCTCGGGAGGAACTAAAAGTTGGACGTTGCCACCCCTACCCCTCGCCAAAAACTAAACACCGGAGGCTGCCGAGGCGCGGCGGGAGGAAGGCGACGAGGAAAAAGCGAGGACGGAAGGCGGCCCCGGGTTCGCCCCTGCCCGGGCCTC
>NW_012101344.1:355927-358380 GCF_000951045.1 Mandrillus leucophaeus | reverse complement strand
GCCTCAGCCCCGGTACATCAGAGCCCGCCCGGCGATCCCGGGGCCCCGCTGCTGCGCCCCCACCCTTGGGTTGCGGTGGAAGCGGCTTGAGGGAAGGGAAGCGACCGAACCTGAACGTCCCCAGGGAGGGGGTGGGCGATAAGGTGGAGGTGGGGGCACCCATCCTCTTCTTGCGGTCAAGTCGGCCTTGTTGGACGCCCAGACTGCCCTCATCTCATTTTGAGTTCAGTCCTTCAGCGGTGTTTAAAATTCACTTTGCAACACCAATTGTGTATATGGAGAAATTGGAAATGTAATAAAGCTGTAAAAAAGTGCAAAATTGTGGCTAGAGAAGTGAACTTCAACCTGGTTTGAAAAAGCACTGTAATTTGCTCCGCATGCCTCAGTTTCCCCATCTGTGAAAAAGGGACAAGGCTCTGTAGCGGTAATATTTGCAGGCCCTAAGGGTGGGGCCGGCTGTGGGCTTGGAGGAGGTCTCTAGGGTTATCCTACCTTATCCGCTGTAGACCTAGGGGAGGCTGGCGGGCATGGATACAGCCAGGGACATCACTGGGTTCTGATGCAGTCCGAGCCCATGACGCGGTGGTCACTTTAATTTGGGCTTCTCCCATTGCTTTCCCTTTTTCTGTAGGAAGAACCTCCAGCCCTTGGGTCCCCAGGGTGGACCCTGCTGGCACCTCCACTTGTCAGAGCCTTTGGGAGCTCAGACTGGAGTAAGGCATTGCTGGCCCTTGCAGGGTGAGATGATGTGTGCTTTGCTCCATTCTTTAGACTGCACCCCGCCCCCCTCCAGCCCCCTCCCAAGCTGGTCCCCGGAGGCAACACGTGCTCTTACAGTGCCAGTTTGAGGAAAACCTCCCTAGAAGCTAGTAATACTGGCCCCTAAAGGGAATCCAAGGAAGCTTGATGGAGAAGCCCTGGTGTAAGGTGATCTGGCTGCCCTTCCCCCATCACATAGCTTTTTAAATCTTCTGTCCCACATTCTGTTGCAAGATCAACACATGGCAAAGGAGCATTAAGAAACCTTGTGTTAGCTCAGGGGTGGAATTGAGACCTGCTGGCTTCAGCTTTCAGCACAGTGGGACGTGCCACTGTCACGGCCAGCAGAGCAAATGCTGGGGCCTCCCAGAGTGATAGCTGCACAGGTATTGGTTGGTGCCGGGCGAATTCATACAGGGAGTGGATCCTGGAGCCTTTCTGTTTTCTCTTTTTTCGTTTCTCTGCGAGGAGACAGGTTTACTCTTATTCCTGTGGAGGGGCTGCTTGTTGTAGAGGTGATGCCTTCTCAGTTTCTCTCTCCTACGACCAGCTTCTGAGGGAACTGTGAATCGGGAGCAGCTTGAATACTCTTTCATGTCTGTTGGTGTGGCCGCAGGCCTAAGGATACTACAGGGTAGTTAGGCTCCGTCCCAGCCCTTGGTGGTGTTCTTGTCCAGCTTGTGTGTGGTTACACCTCTCTGTGTAGAAGCAGGCTGGAAACTTGAGAGCTAGCATGTCCCTAGAGGAAGCCAGCCCCCAACCTCCCCCCACCCGCCTCCCTCCCGCCCTCAGTGCTGTTGGGGCTTTCTGGCACACCTGGGCTGAATGTCACAATGTGTTTCAGTGAAACTCAGCCAGGGAGACAGGGTGTGGGGAGGACCTGAGAGGAGCAGGCCAATACTGCCCTGAGAGTTGACATCTCGGGTGGAGACCTAAAAAGGTACCAGATTTAGGACCATCACCCAGATGAAGTGAGGAACGAGTAATTTCATTAATTAAAGAGTCCGATGTGCCTATTTAGACGCTGTGTCTAGAGAGAGTGACAGAGTTTGGGTTCTAATGTCAGACTTTCTGGGTTCAGGTCCTGGTTCCTTTTTTTTTTTTTTTTTTTTTGACAGGGTCTCACACTGTCACTCAGGCTGGAGTGCCGTGGCATGAACATGGTGGCTCACTACAGCCTCCACCTCCCAGGCTCAAGCGATTCTCCCACCTCTGCCTTCTGAGTAGCTGGGACTACAGGCACGTGCCACCATGCCTGGCTAATTTTTAAATTTTCCATAGAGACTGGGTCTCCCTTTGTTCCCCAAGCTGGTCCCTAATTCTTGGGCTCAAGGGGTCCTCCCACCTCAGCCTTCCGAAGCGCCAAATTACTGCTGTGAGCCACCATGCTCGGCAGGTCCTTGTTCTAACACATGTTGGCTTTGTGTCCTTGAACAAGTTGCCCAGTCTTAGACTTTCATTATCTACCAAAAGGAGATGTTAATATTGTATTACTCGGGCATAGGGCCTGGTACATGGCTAGAACTCAGTGTCATTGTCAACATCATCTTTCTCATTGTTATGTCATCTACCAGGTGTTTAAAGGACAGTGGAGATCATGCCATTTCAGACCTGGTGGAAGCAACCACTAATATAAACACCGCCCACTTATAGGAAGGCTGGAGTGGGAATCCTTAACCCCGCCCCCTGCTCAG
>NW_012101344.1:332668-355877 GCF_000951045.1 Mandrillus leucophaeus | reverse complement strand
CCCCTACCGCCCCTCCCAGTCTTCCTTCCCAGAGGAGAAGGCTGGATATGAGAAAACTGCTGTCTTTTCACTGGATCAGACGTAAATATTCACTGGACCTTGATTCTTCGCTCAATAATGAATTGTTTCCAGGTAGGTGTCTTATAGGTCCCTTCTCACTGCTTAGCTTCTCTGTGGGCCTCTTACTGACCCTTCCCACTCCTAAGTTTGTTTGGTCCCAGCTGGTTTGAGTAGTTGTAGTAAGAGCAAGTGGGGATTGCATTTTTTTTTTTTTTAAAGCAGATCGTTTGACATATTTTGAACAGGCTGATATGTGACCAGAAAGGATGTTAGAAGATACCATTTTTCTGGGTAACAGGAAAAAATGAAGATCTATCATTGAAAGTGGATTTGTTTCCTCCACCAGATAAGAAAGGACCCGGCAGAGTAGAAACCAAACTTGTGGCAGATACTTTGTGTGATTGAGAACTAAACATCCCCTCTTTTCCCCATACTTCTTGTGCCAGTTTTAGATATAGGAAACTTGGAAAATATCTTCATTCCTCCACTTACCCACCCACTTGCTGAACTTTTATTGTCCACTGGAAGTTTAGTACTAGTTTCCATTTGTTTTAATTTTTCTTCCGTGTGAATTCCTGCCATGGTAATTCTTGATGAACTTGCTCAGGGCAAGGCAGCTTGGCCACACAGCAGTGTCTGGTTCAGATATAGTAAAGCTTGTTTGGCTGGTGTGTTGTAATTTTCATAATGCACTAGCTGCTACCAAGCATGAGGAAATGTCTTCTGTTGATAATCCTCTGATTTTTATCCAGACCAATGGATTTAACTTCCTATATATATTTATGGCCCTGCAAATGGAAGGTTTTTGTTTTTGGGTTTTTTTTAAGTTTCCTGTTTGAAGAGCTTGAGGAATTTTCTAAAAAGGAAGCATTAGTTAGAAGAAACCAAATGTGACATACCAATGCAGATTGGTCCAGATCTTCTAATCTTATTTCATTTGTTAATAATGCTGTAAGATGTACCTCTGAGAAAATGCCGTGTATCAAATAGATTACGAGTTTTGTTCCAATAAATGGCCATCTGCTGAGGACCTGCTATGTTAGTGTTGGCACGGACTATATTCAACTGCTTAATAAATGAATGAGGTGGGTCCCTGTCCCACCGTTCCTTATCTTGTGGATGTAGCATTGGTAAAGATGAAACCATTTCAATACAGTGTGATACCAGCACAGATAGAGGTTGAACAAACTCCCAGCAGCTGTACAGTGGAAAGACTGATTAATACAACAGGACATTTCAAAAATATATTCTCATTTGACCAAAGTTGGATACATGTTCTACTTCTGGCTTTTATTTTATATGAGGACATGATTATAGTCAATGTGAGTTAGAATTGAAATCTGCACCATTGGGTGTCTCTCCAGTTACGCATGAATCTAATGGTGCTTTTGGACAAATTGTTGTATTTCTGGGGACCTTTGTTTTTCTCATCTTCTAAAACTGATTTTCTGTTTTTGGTCATGAAAAGCTTCTTAGTAGAATTTCTTAGATAAAGCCTTTATGAAAATCTGCACCTCTTAATTGGTTAGCAACCACTTCGTTACCTAACTGCCTTGTTTAAAACTGCATTAAACTTATGAGATATTAGCATTTTAGCATCTGTAGAACAGCCTCAGGATAATTTTTGACACCAGTTTGAGTGCCAGATTTTAGTTCTTTTAAATCAATGAAGTAGGCTGGCCATGGTGGGTCACTGGTAATACCAGTACTTGGGAGGCTGAGGCAAGAGGACTGTTTGAGCCCAGGAGTTCAAGATCAGCCTAGGCAACATAGTGAGACCCCATCTCTACCAAAAACAAACAAACAAATAAAATCATGTAAATAAAAACATATAAATAACTTATATTTGTATAAATAAATGAAGTTATGTTGAAATAAAGGGAAAGTAAACATTAAAATTTTGAAAGAAAACTAGAGAATTTTTATATTTTTATCTTGATAACTACTTACCTAAGGCAAGTATTTTGAGAATGGTTGGAAACAATTTTTTAATTATTAAAAAATATGTTGGTCTTATGATTTGGGGGAACAGATATCTTGCCTTTTCCTCTGTTACTGTTATTCATGCTTGCCATTCTCAAAGATAGTTGGCAACTGTAAGTTTAGTTAATGTATCAGCTAGGTGTAAAGTCATGTGAGGGTCTACTCTGATAGTTGCTGGGGTTAGAAAATACAGTGTGAGGTGAGGTGAGTTAATGTTTAAAGAAAAGAAATTCTGTTTTTCTGGCCCCACTGGTCTCATATGCAGAGGTTTATGTTAGGTCGGGACCTGACAATTAGTTCTGCGGATTTTTCTGTTTTTCTTGGACTCCTCCAAGAAAACGAAGTTGAATGCCAGTATTTAGTTAGAATGAAAGATTATGATACCTTTTCTGAATAGCAACTTTATGTGCTTCAGTTCACTCATACCATAAAACCTGTTTATTTATTCTTCACTAAGTGGAATTTTGGTATGTTTATGTTATTATTGAAAGACATTTTCCATTTTTATTCTCTTAGCAATTAAGAGAAATTTCTCTAGCTCAGATGTCTTTTTTCCCCCCTCCTGGTCTTTCTAGTTAGTGTGAATGGATTGGGGTTCCATGACGGTATTAAATTCTGTGGTATCATCAGAAGGGTATTTGGTAACCACCTATCTCTATCTCTAGCCTACCCATGAAGCCACCCAAAGCTAACTAACTAGAAGAGATGTAAAAGATGGTGTCTTTTAGTCTAGTTAACTTTTCTGGTCTAATTATTTTAATGCAGCTTCTTATAACAAACCTTCAGTTGTGGTGGAACCAAATGCTGGCCTAAGGGTTTGAAAGGCCTTGGTGGTCTTTAAGAGAAAAGGCCACCCAAAAATCAACCAGCAAAATCTTTTTTTTTTTTTTTTTTGAGATAGAGTTTTGTTCTTGGTGCCCAGGCTGGAGTGCGATGGCTCACTGCAACCTCTGCCTCCTGGATTGAAATGATTCTCCTGCCTCAGCCTCCCGAGTAGCTGGGATTACAGGTGCCTGCTGCCATGCCTGGCTAATTTTGCATTTTTAGTAGAGATAGGGTTTCACCATGTTGGCCAGGCTGGTCTCAAACTCCTGATCTCAATTGATCCACCCGCCTCAGCCTCTCAGAGTACTAGGATTAAAGGCATGAGCCACTGTGCCCTGCTGCAAAAACATTCTTGAGACAAACTCGATTACCAACCAACCCCAACAGTAAAGGGTTTTTGGAATATTTCTCTTCTGGGACTATGGCTTGAAGTTTGAGGGATGTTTTAAGTGCTGTACATGGAAGTTTACCACAATTCTGAGAATGATTCTTTGTCATGGATAGTTTTAAGATCATGGTAGTGGGACTCCATGGTCCCCAAAGCTTCACTTTACACTCATAGGGCCAACCTTCCTGTTCTTCCTCAAGTTCCAATGCCACTTTCAGAACCCTCAGGTACTTTTAAATTAGCTCAGACTTTGGCTTTTTTTCTGAGTGAGAGTGATTTTTAGACATACAGAAATGTAGAATAATAGAGTGAATACTCGTGTACTCCCCACCCCGTGAAGAAATAAAATACTATATATACATTTAAAACCATCTATGAGTCCTTCCTGATCTCGTTGCCCCTCCACCACTATTCTGCATTTGTTGTTTATTGTGTATTTTTATATTTTTACTAGATTTGTGTGCATTCATAAACTAGATATAGTGTATTTTTTCATGTTTTAAACATGCTTTATAATACTAAACATTCTTCTCAGTTTGCTTTTATTGTTTAAATTGTGATTTTGCTATTGAGAGACACATAATCCTGGTTTATTTTAACTGCTATATAACAACATTTTATTATATAAATATGCTATGACACATTCATTGTAATGTTGTAAGCAGGCTTACAAATTTGTGAGTGCTGTTTTAGTGCAATGAACGGTTGTGAACTCATCTCCCTGTGTATAGTATACACAGTTGACAGTTGACAGTTTCTCTGTGGTGTAAACCTGGAAGGGAATTGCTGGGTCAAAGAAATTAGATCGTCTTCTTTAATAAGTAGCCAGATTGCTCTCCAAAGAAGTTGTACCAATTTGCATTCCAACCAAGCAGCATTTGGGGGTTCCAATTGCTTCACATGTTTACAGATATTTGATATTGCTAGACTTGATGTTTTGCCAATCTGATGGGTGTGAAATTGTGCCTTTGTGGTTTAAAATTTGCACTTTTTCTGTTTGCTAGGGGAGGTTGAACATCTTTTCATGTGTTTGTTATGCTGGTTTGTTTTCAACTCAGGGGCTTGGGAGCAGTTTTCCAGGGCTTGAAAGTCAGGATTGTAGTTTTGGTTTTGTCTGAAAACAGGGACAATGAAGAGGAAAATCAAGGAGACCAAAGCAAAAGTCATGAAAGGTAGGGATGAATTGGAAGATGCAGGTGAAAAAAATGATGACAAGATAATCACTGTGGAGGGGTGAAAACAAGTAACAAAAAAATAATAGAGTAGCACTGAGAAGATATCTTGAGTTTTGATAGTAAATTCAGGAGACCTTCCTGTGCCAGCCAGGCCTTGGTCGAGCCACATTTGCTTGGTTTAATTGAAATTGGCTTTAGTGAAAATTGTGTCTAGGGCCTGTTCCGGTGAGAACAGCAGCAAAACTGGACTTGTGGAGTTTTCCTGTTTACCCAGTTGCTTTTTCAAGTTCTTTTAGAAAGGCATCGTGAAATGATGGTTGTCTTCCTAAAATACATTTCTTTGTCCTTCAGGTTAGGTACACAGTGCAGGAAAATTTTTATCTGGATCTGCTTGAATATATACTGGTGGAATTACTGTCTCAAATATTTAGAAAGTATTCTCTACACTTCATTTTAATTTTCAGAGTATGACGAGTATTACCTCATTAAACAAAGAAATGTATGGTTTTAGGTTCTTTGGTGTACCAAAGAATGGTGCCCACATGTGCATTCTCTTATTAAAAATTTAGACTCTGGGTTCAACACCCAGAGAGTTTGATTAAGTAGGTCTTAGTTGGGGCTCTGGAATCTGCCTTTTAAATTAGTGTTCCCTCCTCCTTCCTACTCCCTCCACATTCTGTTATAGGTGAGCTGAGGGCCATGCTTGGAGAAATATTGCTTCCCTTGGGTAATAACCTTAACCTCTTAAAACATATTGCTTAATAAATTACTCCATGTGAAAGTTTTTTAAAAAATGAATGTAAAATTATTTAAGCTAGTAACTTAACTTTTTCTGTTCTTTTTTCTTTTTCTTTTTTTTTTTTTTTGAGATGGAGTCTCGCTCTGATGCCAGGCTAGAGTGCAGTGGCGCAATCTCAGCTCACTGCAACCTCCGCTTCCAGGTTCAAGCAATTCTCCTGCCTCAGCCTCCTGAGTAGGGTACTACAGGCACATGCCCCCATGCCCAGCTAATTTTTGTATTTTTAGTAGAGACAGGGTTTCACCGTGTTGGCCAGAATGGTCTTGATCTCTTGACCTCGTGATCCGCCCACCTCGGCCTCCCAAAGTGCTGGGATTACAGGCGTGAGCCACTGCACCTGGACAACTTAACTTTTTCTTGATATTAAATAGCCAGGTTTTTTATTAGTATATGTTCTCAGAACGGAGATTTTCAGCACTGGTTTTGTATCACATCACCTGTGAAGCTTTTAAAAGAAATTTTAAAAATAATAATTGAATCACAAAACATTAACATACAAAAAAGCATGAAAAAAATAATGTTATATATGTTTACCTACCCTTCAGATTTAACAGATATTAAAATGTAGCCATATTTGGTTACTTTTATTTTTAGACACATTACCTTAAAAATAGCACTAACTCTTTTTAGACTCTTTTACCTTAAAAAGAGACACTCATTCACCCCTATCTCTTTCCTTTCTCTTCCTCCCAGAGCAAACCATTTTCCTAAAGTTGGTATGGTGTTTACCAAACATGTCTTATACTTTACTTCGTATTTATGAATTCATAAGCAATGGATTGCAACGTTTGTGTGTGGATAAAACTGTGTAGCCTTTTGCAACCGTCTTTACTCAACAGGTATGTTTGAGATTATGTCAACACATGGAGGTCGAGTTTATTCATTCTGACTGCTCTGTAACAGGATTCTTTGACTTAACCATGGTTTACTTATTCATTCTCTTATTTAGGGGCAATTTGGTAGTTTCTACAATACTCTCTCTGGAAACAGTGCTGCAGTGAATGTTCTTGTTTCTGTCTTCTTTGCTCAAGTGTCTTCATTTCTTTAGGATATAATCCTGGAAGTCAATGTGCTGCTTTTAGGATGCGCCCATCTGCAGCTTTGCTAGGTGTGTCAAATTGCTCTCCGAAGTGGTTCCACCAATTGGAGCTTTTTTAACATGCAGTTTCTAGGGTCCCAGTCTCAAGCGTTTCCGACAGTATGTAGATGTAGGTAGTCTGGGGTGAATTTTAGGCACCTGTGTGTGTATGTGTGAGTGTGTATTTTACGTGCCACAGTTGATTCCGATGTGAGCTTCCAAGATTGAGAAACCACCATGTTAGACTGACAACTCTATGAGGGCAGGAACTATATTTATTTGTATTATTCACTGTTGATTTCCCAGCTGTCAGCACAGTGCCTAGCACATATGTGGTTAGTGCTCAATAAATAAATATTGATAAATGAATGAAGGGATGTAATTTGGTAGAATGGAAGAATTGCCTTGCAGTACAGCAGTATGCCTCCAATTTTATTATGCATAGGCATTAGCTGGAGCTCTAGTTAAAATGTAGATTTGGATTCAGTAGGTCTGGGGTAGGGCCGAGATTTTGCACTTCTAACAAGCTCTCTGGTGATATAGATAATGCTGGTTTCAGGACCATTTTTAGAGCAGCAAGGCTTTGGGAAAAACAAAACAACTTCTATTTTCTATATAGTTGTAAAGTGGAGGAGTTTGGAATTCAGAATCCTGTTTGGTAAATCTTAGAGCCTATTTATCTTTTTACAACAAAGGTAGTCAATGAGATACCGTCTTTAAAGCTGTGGTGTTGGGAGAAAGAGGTAGAGAGAGGCCCACAGGACTCTTCTAATCAGCGCTGTAGCAGGTGACAGGACAACAGGAAACTGTCTAATTGGGTTCCGAAGTCAGATACTTTTCAAAGTGAAAAAGAATGCTCAGAGTAATTATAAAACATTAATTGATCTATAGGTGTGATCTGAGCCATTCAGGGCAAACTCGAGGTAGGTCACTCTAAGGTTAAGCCACCACAGGACACTCCCATTTAAATGCAGAGTTTCAGGATGCTTTGGGAACTGGGTTTCCCTGCCTCGTGAATCAGAGGGGTACTATAGTAATGGAGAGAAGGCAAATACAAATAAATAAATAAAAATAACATTCAGAACGAATACATATTGTATGGTTGGCAGGGTAGGGGTGAATAACCTATTATTTCCAAATTTTTCTTACTCTAGAGAAAAACTGTGGGATGGATCCAGTTGCTTAGGTCAGTGATACTCAAATGTCAGTTTGTCATCATTCTTCATGGTTTTTGCTACACCTGTGTATCACTTGAACTTATTTACTTAGTTTTCCTTAATCTGTTCACCCTAATTTGACCCCATTCGGAAACATCTGCAAAATGATGGGTTTGATGAGCTAGTTTTATGCTTTTCTAATCCTTTTCAAAAACATTATTTCTACAGTTAAAACTATTCATACTGATGCCGTCTAAGAGTAATTCCCCTCCCTCCAGGATTCATGGCCCATAGTTTGGGTGACATTGGCTCAGATGAGAGGTTCTTTGTAGTGGCTCAAATAACCGGCTCTTGGAGGAGCACCATTTGTTGAACTGCTTTGTAGATGATGAATCTGGTCAGTGAACTTCCTTGGGAGGCAGGTGAGCACATGGCTGAGATCTGGTTGGACTTTCTATACCACTGTTGATTGGGTATGAGAGCTTGATGTTCTCTACCCTTGTAAAGACATACTTCTTATCCATAGCCTGTGGGTGATGAGAGGACTTACCTTCCTGGGTCATTGTGGGGCTTAACCAGAGAGATTGATGTCTAGTGCTTAGCCTGTTGCCTGGGCATTGCATTACCACTTTCTTCCAGTGCCCTTCTTGTTTCCACTAGTGAAAGAGTCCATGAAACACTGTAGTAGACAGAGCCCTGAGCTAGGACTCAGAAATCCTGGGCTCTGATTGCTTTCCAGCTTTAGTGATGTTGGTCAGGTCACTGAGGCCTCTCTGGGTCTATAAAATAAGAACCACTCCTGCTGGTGAGCTGTGGCAAGAAGATGAGCATGTGTGTTATAAACCAGCTATGGTTTTCAGTCGAGGAGAACTAGGGAAGGGCTGCAGGACAAAGGGAGGAAGAAGCTATGATTTCTGACCAAAATGCCATTGGAAGACACATGCTGGTGGGGTGTGGCCAAGCTTTTGTTGTCACTAGTCAAGATACAGTATTTTTTCCTTTTCCTGAGAATGAGGGCACGTGGTGAGTAAAAGATATGTTGTCTTTGAATGAGCTTATACCACACTCTTTTGTGTCATTTGGTGCACACAGCCTTCCTAACTGAGAAATACATGAAGTAGCTAAGCGCAGTTTCTTTTTTAAATTTTTAGGTAAAGTGTCTGAATAGGTACTCTGAGTTTATGTGGCAGACATTTCAAAATGTGCACAAGGTTGTATGTTGAAAATAGACCCACTGTCCAATTCTTATCTCTGGCATCTATCAATAGTTATAGTTTCTTATGCTTCCATTTAGAGTTATGTGCATATACAAGCAAATGTGTTTATATTTCTCTCCTAGTTTTTAAAAACACAAACAGTACATAGAGTATACCCTGATCTGTCCTGATCTGCCCCTTGCTGTTTGTGTCTTGTAGGAGGGTCCGTGGGAACAGCCGCCTCATTCTTTTTTTTATCACTGCAGAGTATTCAGTGGCTTGAGTGTATTGAATTCACTGAACCAGGCCCTCACTGACTAGCAGGACATGTTGTAGGTAGTTTTCTAGTCTTTGGTTTTTACAAACAAGGCTGTAAGGAACAACTTTCTCCATATGTGGGAGTATATCTGTAGACCGACTTCCTAAAAATGGATTTGCATTTGTAACTGGGATGGATTTTGCCAAATTGCCCTCCATCAGCAATATGTGTGACTCTGGCTGCCTGCAGCCTTGCCAAAGCAGTTTGCTACCCAGAAACCTTTTGATCTTTGCCAGTCAGGGGAAAGGTGGTGTCTTAATTTGTAGTTTGCATTTCTCTTATTAGAAGTGAGCTTCAGCAGCTATTCACACATTTAGGAAAATAAACTCAATTTTATTTAAATGCCTTGCTGTTGGTAATTATTTTCAGAGTCTGCAGGGAAGGACTAGTTTTATTGTTATTTCCAGTCTGTCTCAGACCAATATATTTGTAAAATACAATAAAAAGGAATAACTAGCAAAATGGAATAAAAAAAACCCAAAGAGAAATAAAATGCAAGCCTTAATTTTTTGTTACTAAACTTGACAGATACAAAATTACTCTATCCACCCATTTCATCTCCACGTTTTCAGTTTCTGGATGTAGCTCACCACAGAGCATTTTGAGTAACATTGCTCTAAAGAACAACTTGCTCATATTTTTTTTCCCATTGCTACCCTATTGGGGGTGGGAGGAGAGAGCCCAGAATTTTATATTTTATATTTCATAATCAGCACATTTCAGGATTTTTTGTTACATTTGTTGAAAATATCTCTGATGGTGCAATACTGACCCAGGAGGGACTGGTTCCCGAGGGCAGGATTGCTGCACAAGTGCATTGAGGCATGTTGACGCCTGCAGTGCTCCCCATGCTGTGAGGTGGGAATGCAGGAGTTGTGATTTTCACTGATGAAGACCTTGAGCTTGGATGAGAAGATAGGAGGATGAAATCACCCTATTAATAAAATTTGCAGAGCAGGCCTATGTTAGTGCATTCTCACACTGCTATAAAGAACTACCTGAGACTGGGTAATTTATGAAGAAAAGAGGTTTAATTGACTCACAGTTCCAAAGGCTTAACAGGAAGCATGACTGGGAGGCTTGAGGAAACTTAAAATCATGACAGAAGTTGTAGGGGAAGCAGGCACATCTTACCATGGTGGAGCAGGAGAGAGCAAGAGAGAGGGAAAGGGAAAGTGCCACATACTTTCAAACAACTGGATCTTGTGAGAACTATCATGAGAACAGCAAGGGGAAAGACCACCCCAATGATCCAGTCACCTCCCACCAGGCCCCTAGAATTGTGGGAATTACAATTCTAGATGAGATTTGGTGGGGACACAGAGCCAAACCATATAAGGCCTCTTTGACCTGGGATTTTGCAAGGACCCCAGCCTTCTCTCTGCCTTTCTGGGAAGAGATGGGAAGTGTATTTCTGCGTAAAGTAGGAGCTTAAGGGACACGATAATTCAGGCAGCATCTTGGTGGCTTTGTAGAAAGATTGAATTGAAAATGAGATGCTTGCTTCTAGCTCACTGAGTTCAGTGGCATGAGTGGCTATTTCCTTGTCTTCCACCTGCAGCTAGAAAACAGACATGGTCTCAAGATTCTTTGTTCTGCTTTTGACTTGAAGTTTTAGTTTTGCATAAGGACTTCATTGTGTTATTTCTAAATATATGGAGAATTGTTTTGCCAGCCAAAGCTTCTTTCTAGATATTTTTTAACAGTCCTTGCTAGAATGACTTGGGATGGTCATGTAGTCAAGTATCCCAGGGTCAGCTTTCTTCAGTGGCAGATGTTTTGGCCTCTGTGTACAATTATTAAATGGAGTCATGTTGAGATTTTTGTTTGTTTGTTTTTGTTTGTTTGTTTTTGAGATGTAGTCTCTCTCCGCCTCCCAGGCTGGAGTGCAGTGGCGTGATCTCGGCTTACTGCAACTTCTGCCTCCCGGGTTCAAGCGATTCTCCTGCCTCAGCTCCCGAGTAGCTGGGATTACAGGTACATGCCACCATGTCTGGCTAATTTTTGTTTTTGTTTTGAGATGGAGACCCTCTCTGTCCCCCAGGCTGGAGTGCAATGGCATGATGTCAGTTCACTGCAACCTCCGCCTCCTGGGTTCAAGCGATTCTCCTGCCTCAGCCTCCTTAGTAGCTTGGCTTACAGGTGCGTGCCACCACGCCCGGCTAATTTTTTGTATTTTTAGTAGAAACGGGGTGTCACCATATTGGTTAGGCTGATCTCAAACTCCTGACCTTGTGATCTGCCCGCCTTGGCCTCCCAGAGTGCTGGGATTACAGGCGTGAGCCACTGCGCCTGCCCCAAGGTTTTTTTCAGAGTTTTTTTTTTTTTAATTCAGTATCATGTAAGATAGCGGTCCCCAAACTTTTTGGCACCAGGGACAGGTTTTGTGGAAGATAACTTTTCCACAAACCTGGGCAGGGCTGGGGATGGTTTTGGGATGAACGTTCCACCTCAGATTATCAGGCATTAGACTCTCAGAAGGAGTACGCAACCTAGATCCCTCTGCTGCGCAGTTCACAATAGGGTTCACTCTCCTGTGAGAATCTAACGCTATTGCTGATCCGACAGGAGGGACAGCTCAGGTGATAATGCCTGCTTGCCTGCTGTGCTGCCTGGTTCCTTACAGGCCACAGAACTGTCCCTGGGGCTTGGGGACCCCTGATATAAGACATAGAAGTGACACGCTGTCATGGTGTGGAATGAAAATGCCCCTTGACTGCCTTCTTGTTCATGATTGCTTTCCCTGTTAAAACCTGGAGAGGAATGGGCTGTTGAAACAGGAACCAGTGTTGTAGAATAATGGTGTTAAGATCATAGATTCACCACTTACCTCTGCCTTATGCTAACATTTGACCTTGGCAAGTTAGTTAACCTCATTTCCTTCAGCTGTGACATGGGGATAATGAGTTCCCATCAATGATTTATTTGGCAGAGAGAGTCACATTCAGTATTGCTCAGTGGGACAGGGGCTCAGTGGTGACATGTTGCTAACTAAACAGGTCAGGCATTCGTAGCCACTCTGGGTAAGTGCCCGGTGGTTAGGTAATGTGTGACAGCCAGCAGTCAAAGTGGACATACTCAGAGACAGTTCTGGCTGTCTGCCCAAGCCTTACATCTGTAGCTAAAGAATTACTGAAAATGTGAATGAGAATATCTTCTCTCCTGACTTGTGGTCCAGAGCTCAGACTCAGGAATGGAATTGACGTAGGTTTGAATCCCAGATCTGCTCTTATTGGCTGAGTGAGCTTGGGCAGGTTCCGTACATTTTTTTTCATGTGTAGAATGGGGATATTAAGAGTAATCTGCCTTGGGTTAGCAAGCAAGATTGAACGAATATGTAGATGTGAAGTTGTCTGAATGAGTGGCACCTACTGCTAACGTTCCCCCTGCTTCCCAAGTTTATTCAATGAGCAAATTTATCAAGTGCCTTCTATACACCAGACATTCTACTAGGTGCTGGCAAATGAATCATACCTAATTGCTGCCCTTATAAAGTTTATGGCCTAGTACAGGAGTTGGTAAGCTTTTCTGTAAATGTCTGGAGAGTAAATGTTTTAGGCTTTGTGGGCCGTAGTGTCTGTATCACAGCTACGCAATTCTGCTGTTAATATTGTGAAAACAGTTGCCATAAGTAACTGAATGATCATGGCTGTGTTGCAGTAAAACTTTATTTATGACAACAGTTGGCATAATCTGCCCATGGGCTGTTAGTTGCAGACCTGTGGTCTGTTGGGAAGACAGTTGTTAAATAATTACAATTATGATGTTACAGATTGTTCTAAGGGCTGTGGAGGAACAGACAGGATTCTATGAGTGGGAAGGGTCAGGGAAGGTAGCTTTGAAGAGTGACGTTGAAACAAATGATGAGGAGAGGCAGCTAGAGGAGGAGATGGATAGTGCTCCTGGCTGGTCTATGGGTTTGTATCTTTTAAAGGCATAACAGATATTCTGCAACTTTCTTTGGATTAAAATAAACAATTTCTTTCCTCAATTTAATTCATTGCCAGTTCTCTCCTTCCCCACCCCTCTCCCTGCAGTAATCCAAGAGATAAGCTATGTTACCAAGAGATAAGCTATATTAATATATTAACACATTTTGTTCTACATATGCACTTTCTCTCTCTCCCTTTTCCATTGTTTTTGTTATATTATTGTCAGTATCTATCTAAGTATTTAGTAGAGAAGATTGTACATTATTTCATTATTAGGTGTAAAATGGTTTACTCCCTAGAATTCAAATTCGTTTTTTGATATGGTTTTCTCTTTTAGCTTTCTAAAAGTTTACATTATTTGTTTTTATTATTTGGCTAGATAAAAGGTCCACAGTCTTTGAAATGATTTAAAAAAAAAAATCTGCTTTCCTCTTGACTACATCTCGTGTCTCCCCTGACTCCCAATCTCAATTTTATGTTTCCTCTAAACGGGTTGCCAGTACTCTGTAGAGATTTCACGGAAAAGGACTTGTGTGTTCTCATTCTGGAAAATTTCAAGGGGTGCTTCAGAAGGAAGGGGGTTCTCCTGACAACTTCGTGACCTCTTCGGTTTCTTCAGTTCTTTCAGTTCTGTGGTTCCAAGGAGACTCTGCCTCCCTGAGAGTCAATATAATGTAGTAGTTGGGGGTACACATGCTGGAGCCAGATTGTTCAAGTTCAAACCCAATTCCAGTACTTAGCAGCTGTGTGAACTTGAATAGTTCCCTGCCCTCTTAGTTTTCTTATCTTTAAAATAAGGCCAGTAGCAGCATCTGCCTCAGAGTTTTTATGAGGATTAAAATGAATGAAATACAGGTAAAATCCCTAGAATGTGACTGTACACAGTCTATGCTATTTATGAGTTCTCTATTATTATTAATTACATCAGAGGCATCAGTGGCCATAATTCCTCTGTGATCACACTTGAATTCTGTCGGGTGACTTCTGACTTATCCTGAGATCTTGGACTGAGTCACTTCATTTTTGCTTCACTTTCTCCATAAGACTATAGGAATGATCTTTGTTATCAGATTTCTGGGAACACTAGTCCTTTTGAAAATAGGTCCTTTATGTGCTTTGTACTTTGAAAGTATAGTTGATAAGTAGAGTAGCCTTTTGAACCATAGATCTACAAATGTGGTTTTAGCAGCAATGTTCACCTCTCCTGTCATCTACTTTAATTTATGGTGTATAATTAATGACTTATTCTCTATGTACTTAGAAATCCTTACATGTTATCTTTGGCCTTTCTTGTGTCCCTTCCTTGTACAAACTTGAAAGAAAGGCTGCACGTCCTAGGATGCAGATAAATGAGCTGCCTTGGAAAGATCTTGGGCAAGTACGTTTGCTTCTCTGGGCCTTCATTTTTTAATCTGTGGCATGGTCTGGCTCTTCTCCAGGGACCCTTCCTGGTCCCTGTGTTTTTGTTTTAGGCTCTTCCATATTTCGACAGAGTTCTCATTGGTTTTTCCAGACCTTTTAATGCCATTGTTTTCATTATTTCCTCCTTCTGGGCAAGGCCATCTTCATCCTTTAACCCCCAACCAAGGAAGAAATTCTAACTTGTTTTCCTTGTAAATTGCTTCAAAACATTTCTTTCTTTTTCCATCTTATGCATTTATGAATCATCCTTCCTGGGATTTTGTTATTGTTGTTTGTGTTTTAGTAGCACCCCTTGGTAGTCATAGAATTGCTTTCAGAGGTGCTTTGAGGAGCTAAGATGATAGTCTTGTTGGAACTTGTCCCAGCTCAGATGCTATTTTTAATAAAGTTGGCTGCATTGTTTTTCAAAGGTTACCACATTTTTTACTGATGGAAATAAGAACCCTATGTTTCTTATGCTTCCAGACCCTGTGATTTAGCCCACTAGATAGGTACTTTGTTCATCATCTGGTCATATAGCAATTATTTTTCAGTGCCCCTCATTGCCTTTTGTGTCTTGTGCAGGGTGCTAGCAATAGAAGTGCAGTCTCTTGGATTTGTAACATACTTTACGATTTATACAGTGCTGATAACATTCCCAGTTTTTGCTTCATTCTCTCTGCTGCCCTGAGGAATAGTCAGACTGGATATCAGCAGCCCAACCTCTCAGCCAGGAAACTAAGGCCACAAAGAGGTAAAGTGACTGAAATCAAAGGCATTTCATAGTGGTGAAAAAAAAATGGCCAAATACAACTCTGAGGTATTTGCCAAGGGCCTTAGGCAACTGGTCTGCAGGGCATTCATTTACTAAACTTTTATTACATTTTTAAAAATGTGTTAATTTTTTTTTTTTTTTTTTTTGATGGAGTTTTGCTCTTGTTGCCCAGGCTGGAGTGCAATGGTGCGATCTTGGCTCGTTGCAACCTCTGTCTCCCGGGTTCAAGCAATTCTCCTACCTCAGCCTCCTGAGTAGCTGGGACTACAGTCATGCGCCACCACGCCTGGCTAATTTTGTGTTTTTTTTTAAAGTAGAGACGGAGTTTCTCCATGTTGATCAGGCTGGTCTTGAACTCCCAACCTCAGGTGATCCACTTGTCTTGGCCTCCTAAACTGCTGGGATTACAGCCATGAGCCTGACCTAAAATTTTAATAAAAAATAATATATGCTCATAGTGCAAATTCAAAGAGTTAAAAAGATAATAAGAAAAGCCCATTCTTAACCTCCTCTTCTTCTAGGCCTACTCCCTGATGCTGGGGACCACTGTTATAATCTCTCAAGTGTTCTTTCAGAAATTTCCATTAAAATGTAGATGTTGAATACAGTGGCCTGGTCTGCTTTGTTCACCTCGTGTCCCTCAGATGTAGAATAGAGCCAGGCACACCGCAGGGCTCAGTGTCTGTTGATGGAATGAACCACATTTACAGTTTTGTCCTGTACAACACGTTGTTACTCTGTAACATGTTTTTACTTATCATTGTATCTTAGGCAAATTTTCATAGCAGTACCTGTAGGGTAACTTTACTTTTTAAATTAGCTACATGGTATTCCATCATATGAATTACTATAATTACTTAACCAGTTCAAGTTACTTTCTTTTTTCTTTTTCTTTTTTCCTGATACAAACCTTGCTGCAGAGATATGACTGCTGATTGTCCCCTCAGTATCCATTTTTCAGCCAGGCACAATGGCTCACACCAGTAATCCAGCACTTTAGGAGGTCAAGGGGAAAGGATTGTTTGAGCCCAGGAATTTCGAGACCAGCCTGGACAACATGGTAAGACCCTGACTCTACAAAAAAAAAAACCAGGCATGGTAGTAGCACATGCCTGTAGTACCAGCTACTCTTGGGGTTGAGGTAGGAGGATCACTTGAGCCTGAGAGGTTGAGGCTGCAGTGAACCCTGTTGGCACCACTGCACTCCAGCCTGGGCAACAAAGTAAGAAGCTGTCTCAAAAAAAAAAAAAAAAAAGCATTTTTCATTTCTAGAGACATTTTACCTGGTCATGGCTGCCCAGGTAAAGACCACCTTTACCAAGCTCCCTTGCAGCTAGGTGTGGCCATATGACTAGATTAGATTCTGGCTAGCAGGATTGTGAGCAAAAGTAACTTGTGCAGCTTCCAGGAGCATCTTTGAAAGAAGAGGATCAGTCCTTTCCCATTTTTTTTTCTGCTTCCCCCTGGCAGAGGTCATTTGATGGTATGAGCTAGAGTAGCCATATTGGTTCCAAAGATAGAAACTGGCTCTTCAGGATGACAGCGCCACAAGGTAAAAGGACCCTGAGTCCTCAACACTGCAGAGCTGCTGTATCAGGCCCACGCTGCGTCTTCTTGCATACTTACATGAGAGAAAAATAAATTTCCATCTTGTTTAAGCCACACTTATATTATTTGAGTCTTTTTACAGCCTTTGTCTCTTTTTCTACCTGTATGAAAATATAGTAGAATAAAAAAAGTCAAATTGCAGGGTTGAAGGTTGTGGTCATTTAAAACTTTGATACTACTGCTTAATTTATCTTTAAGCAATTATCATCATCATCTCATGAAACATTCCCCATCATGTCTGTGTTCTTTTATCATGCAAACATTTACATTTAACATATTTAAGCCCTAAGTCTGTTAAGGATGCACAAAAATTCATGTTACCAATGAAAAATGCTAGCATGTGAAGTAAGAGTTTGGTTCCAAATGTCAATATCAGTGACATTCTGTATCCATGGAAACCAATTCTTAGAGTATGTGTCTATAAAAGGGAAGGGAGAATGGGGAAGTGATGAAGGGTACTGCTTATGCCTCACTGAACAGTACATAGGGAGTACACAAACATATGTTTCCAAATTATCATGCACATGGAAACTACCCAGGCAGCCCTACCCATCCCTGTCCATGCATGCATTCATCCAGCCATCAGTTCATGCAGCAGGTATCGTGGGACTACTATGTGCCAGCCACTGAGATCGCAGCATTGGGCAGGTCAGACACGTTCTTTGCTCCCATGAGCAATATCTATATATATTCACACAAAATTTTATATATATATATATAATTTAGGGCATTGGACAGATGTTAATAA
Organism: Mandrillus leucophaeus; assembly: GCF_000951045.1. Lineage (NCBI taxonomy): Eukaryota > Metazoa > Chordata > Mammalia > Primates > Cercopithecidae > Mandrillus > Mandrillus leucophaeus. The sequence goes on along the minus strand of NW_012101344.1, from coordinate 338,433 downwards.
TTATATAAATAATAACTGGAATATACAAGGGAGACATACAGGATGCTATGAGTGGGAAGTGGAGCTTGGGGAGGGGTGTATTACTTTCCTGTTGCTGCTGTAAAAATTACCAAAAACTTAGTAGGTTAAAAAGACACAAATATATTATCTTACAGTTCTGGAGGTCACAAGCCTTAAAATCCAGGTGCAGCAGGGCTGTACACCTTCCAGAGGCTCTAGGGGAGAGTCTATTTCCTTGCCTTTTCTACTTTGTAGAGGCTGCCTGCATCCCTTGGCTCATGGCTCCTTCGTCCCTCTTCAAAGCCAGCAGCATGGCATCTTCAGTCTCTCCGTCTGACCTCTACGTCTGTTGTCAGTCTCCTCACTGACTCTGACCCTCCTGCCTCCCTCTCTTGAAGTCACTTGTAATTACACTGGGTCTCCTGGATAATCCAGGATAATCTCCCCATCTCTAGGTTCTTAATTATTTAATCATATGTGCAAAGTCCCTTTTGCCATATAAGGTAACATCATCATGGGTTCTAGGGATTAGGGCCTGGACAACTTTGGGAGGGGCAGTATTCTCTCTGTCACAGAGGCTGACTTAACTTAGGGGTGCCAGTGTAGAATACTCCTGGGAGCTGACCTTTAAGCTAGCCTTGCAGGATGCTGGGACACAGGCGTCTGAAGAAGCAGGGAAGGAGGAGTACTCAGATAGTAAGCAGGGGCATTTGAGGTACCAAAGAACAGGAGGGCCATTGCAACAGGGGATGGGGGCAGGAGATGAGGTTGGAGACAGCAGTGAAGGTCACTGGAGGATTTTAAGCAGAGTCATATTTTACAAGAGCACTTTTTGCAGCGTTGATGGTGGGGTTAGAGGTAGGTAAGTTGGGCGGTAGAGGCCATTCAGCATGTGGTTGTAATTCAGATGAGAGATCTGGTAGTCTGACCTAGCTGGTGGCAGTAGAGTAAAAGAGAAGCACATGGGATCGAGAGATTTAATGAGGGTGAGGCAATAGGACAGTGATGGATGGGCGAAGAGTGCAGAGGACGATGTCAGCATGACCCGTAGGTTTCTGGCATGAGCCAAGAAGAGGAGGATATTGTCCTTTTCTGAGCAGGGAAACACCAGATAAGTGAAAAATCTAGTTTTAGGTAAATTGATTTTGAGATCCTGTGAGACAAATAAGTGGACTTGCCAGTATTCATTCAGCCTGGAGCTCACAAGTGAGGTTTTCGGGCTGCCGAGAAAGAGTTGGAAATGGTTGGCACACAGCAGCTGATTAAAGCCATGTGAGTGGTTCCTGCCTGGGCCCAGGAGAGGGTGGAGGGCCCCAGACAGCCCCTGGAAAAAGTCAGCCACCTAAAAGTGCCATGGAGTTTGCCACATTTGAAACTCAACAGTGATGAAGTGAGGGTAGAGCCCAGAAGGGGCCTTTTGAGGAGTGATTTGGAGATGAGGAAGTAGAGACAAGTCTTAAGATTTTATTAGGAGACTGGGTGCGGTGGCTCATACCTGTTATTCCAGCACTTTGGGAGGCCAAAGTAGGCAGATCGCTTGGGCCCAGGAGTTTGAGACCAGCCTGGGCAACATGGCAAAACTGTCTCTACAGAAAATACAAAAATTATCTGGGTGTGGGGGTATGCACCTGTAGCCCCAGCTACTTGAAAGGCTGAGGTGGGAGGATCGCTTCAGCCTGGGAGGTCAAGGCTGCAGTGAGCCGAGATCACACCAGTGCATTTCAGTCTGGACAATAGAGTGAGACCCTGTCTCATAAAAAAGAAAAAAATGATTTTATTATGGAACGCCTGAGACATTTTGTATTAATTTACTATTACTGCTGTAACAAATTACCATTAACTTAGTGTCTTTTTTTTTTTTGAGATAGAGTCTTGTTCTGTTGGCCAGGCTGGAGTGCAGTGGCACCATCTCGGCTCACTGCAACCTCTGCCTCCCAGGTTCAAGTAATTCTCCTGCCTCAGCCTCCCGAGTAGCTGGGACTACAGGTGCCTGCTGCCACGCCCGGCTAATTTTTGTATTTTCACTAGAGATGGGGTTTCACCATATTGGCCAGGCTGATCTTGAACTGCTGACCTTGTGATCCGCCTGCCTTGGACTCCAGAGTGCTAGGATTACGGGCGTGAGCCACCACGCCTGGCCAACTTAGTGTCTTAAACAATATACATTTTTGATCTTACAGTTCTGGAGGTCAGAAGTCTGAAATGGGTCTCACCGGGCTAAGATCAAGGTGGTGCCAGACTGTGCTCTTCCGGGAGGCTGAAAGGAGACCCATTTTCTTGGCTTTCCTGTTTTCCAAAGGCTGCCTGCCTTGCTGGTCTCTGGCCTCTTCCTCCATCTTCAAAGCCAGTGAGGGCGAGCTGAGACCTCACACATTGCCTCACTCTGATCTCTTCTGCTTTTGTCTCTCACTTGGAAGGACCCTTATGATTGATCCCATTGGGCCTACCTGGAGAATAGGTAGGTCTCCCTATTGTAAGGTCACTGGGTTAGCAAATTAATTCCATCTACAGCCTGAATTTCCTTTTGCCATGTCAGGTCATGTATTCTCTAGTTATGGAGGTTAGGGGGGCTACTATTTTGCCTATATACATATATGTGAAAAATAAACAGAAAGCACAGTGAGCCCCTACACACCCATCTCTCAACTTCAACAACATAGCTTTATCCCCCGAACCCCTACTTCTCCCCAACCTCACCACCAGATTGTTTGAGACCCATCTCAGAAATCATCTGATTCATCCATAAATGTTTCAGAATAAACAGTTGTTTAAGAAAGTTTAGCTCTGAGGGGGAAGTGAGGAGGAGCTGATAACTGGAGGTGATGTTTGGGGCAGTGTGGGTGTGTATATTTTTGATATGGAAGCTGGAGCATGTTTAAATGCTGATGGGAAGGATCTGATCATTTTCTTGCCCTCTGTCATTAGCAAGAAAGAGGCATGTAGGAAGTTGGGGGAGTCCCTGTCTAACAGTTTATGTTTTGTTTTGCTTTTTTCTGTTGAGTGGAAGGCCAGTGAGAAAGGTCAAGGGGATGGCAAGGTTTTGAGGAGCTTGGGGACCGTTGGAAATGAGCGCTGTGGAGTGGAAAGTGAATGCACTGGAGAAACTCTGGAATGTGGGACCTGTTGTGGGCCACTTGAAATGGGGGCATTCCAGTGAATCTAGTCAGCTTGGTTGTTTGACTTTTTTCCCTCTAGCATTGCACATTTGTCTGGGTGTATGTTCAGAGAGGAAAATGTTTGGTTTACACTGGCTTGGCTTTCTTACCAGATGTATGGCCAAAGGGCAGGGTGAGGGCTATTTAGAAGAGCAGCTGGATTCGTTATCCACAGACTCAAAGCTGAATGAGAAAGTAGAGGACTAGAGGTTCTGGAGAGATGTAGGTGTGGCTAGGACTGTGGGCTTAAAAGAAGCCAGTGGTAACATTGCCTGGAGGGTATAAGGAGGCAAAAAAAAAAAAAAAAAAAAAAAAAAGAAGAAGTAGAAGCAGCCAGCTGACAGCTGAGTTTGGGTAGATTGTGGGCAGCTGCATTTGAGGATTTCAGGGTGATGACCAGATCCAGGGTGTCTATGGGAGGGGTAGCTGAAGTGGAATGGAATTTTAAAAAGTGGAGTGAAATAAGGCAATTGAAAAATAGGACATCAAGTTGCTGCGAGAGCATGTGTGGGATGGCTCATCCATCCACATGGGTGTTGAAATCACCTGGGATGGTAAGAGTTGTAGTATAAGTGTAGGTCTTCCACGAGCTGGGGTCAGCCAAGAAGAGGGGCAAGGAGGGAGCGTCACAGTAGTGGAAGTTATAGACCTCAGAAAGGGAGATGTTTTGACTGGGCACGGTGGCTCACACCTGTAATTCTAGCACTTTGGGAGGCCGAGGCAGGTGGATCACTTGAGGTCAGGAGTTTGAGACCAGCCTGGCCAGCATGGTGAAACCCCATCTCTAGTAAAAATACAAAAATTAGCTGGGCATGGTGGCGGGTGCCTGTAATCCCAGCTACTCAGGAGGCTGAGGCAGGAGAATTTTTTTTGTTTGTTCGTTTTTTGTTTTTTGAGACGAAGTCTTGCTCTTGTCGCCCAGGCCGGAGTGCAATGGCACGATCTCAGCTCACTGCAACCTCCGCCTCCTGGGTTCAAGTGATTCTCCTGCCTCAGCCTCCCGAGTAGCTGGGATTATAGGTGCCCACCACCACGCCTGGTCAATTTTTGCATTTTTAGTAGAGACAGGGTTTCATCATGTTGGCCAGGCTGGTCTCAAACTCCTGATCTCAGGCAGTCTGCCCACCTTGGCATCCCAAAGCTCTGGGATTACAGGCGTGAGCCACCGCGCCCGCCCCAGGAGAATTGTTTGAACCCAGGGGGTGGAGGTTGCAGTGAGCTAAGGTCAAGCCAGTGCACTTCAGCCTGGGGACAGAGCAAGACTGCGTCTCAAAAGAAAAAAAAAGAAAGGGAAGTGTTTTTACAAGAGGGTGAGGGTATCATGGTCTAGAAGCAGCGCCAAGGATCAGGGCCCAGCAAACTTCTCTTCATGACCCTTCCAGACCCAAGCAAGCTCAACCTGAGGGGTGGTGAGGAAGTGCTGACCTCAGAGTAGAGCAAGGTTTCACTGAAGGCACAGAGAGCTCACTTTGATTTTTCGCTGTGCTGTGCTGTGCTGTGCTGTGCTGTGCTGTGCTGTGCTGTGCTGTGCTGTGCTGTGCTGTGGTACACCCAGCTTCCTGCCTGAGTGGGCCAGGCCTCTGTCTCCAGCGTATTTCTCTTGAACACTGGCCCCTGGGTTGCCATCCTTTATATGAGTCATGACCTCCACCTCCAGGTTGCCGCCTCCCAAAATGGGAAAATATTAAGATAGGTAGAAAAAACAAACCGAACCTAAGAATTTCCAAATAGCAAAAATCATGGATTAACTTGAATATGTTCCTACCTCATAAAGAAAGATTTAATGGTATCTGTCTCCATGTGCTATACTTTTATATCTGATATTCCTCCTGGGCTCTAAGACATATATCCTAATTTTGCTTGAAAAATGGCTATGGGGGTATATTTAATATGCATTATTTACATTGATTTATGCTTGAGATATAACTTTATTGAAAATTGTTAGTGATTTTTGTCTATACCATAAAGTCCTACCGTAATTTGATGTGTTATTTCAAAAATTCAGCCTTGTATATAGTGTCCCATTATTGTGAAGGCAGTGACTAATGAAAAAACATGGAAACTATCCTAGACACAAATGATCCTTGAACTCTAAGTCTCAGATGACAGGTAAAGGGAGTTATTAGTTTGGTGGAACAATATTAAGGACCTAGGAAACAAGTGGAATTTGAAGGATGTTATGATGAGGGGAGGCTGTGTGCCATTTCTGCTGTAGTTCTGTGGTCTGAGGAGGGTCATTTTGCATTTAGTGTTTACTTAGGGACAAGTGGCCATTTTGACTGGTTCTCAGTTATGTTTTGGTCATTTCTTTCTGTGAGAGGAGATGCCAGTTGTGAGTCCAGAATAAATAGTAACAGCAGATCAATTTTTAAAAATGAAACTTCCTTCCTTCCTTCCTTCTTTCGTTTTCTTTTTCCTTTTCTTTTTCCTTTCCTTTTTCCTTTCCCCTTTCCTTTCCTTTCCTTTCCTTTCCCTTTCCTTTTCCTTTCCTTTTCCTTTCCTTTTCCTTTCCTTTTCCTTTCCCTTTCCTTTCCCTTTCCTTTCCCTTTCCTTTCCCTTTCCTTTCCCTTTCCTTTCCCTTTCCTTTCCCTTTCCTTTCCCTTTCCTTTC
>NW_012101344.1:296586-332618 GCF_000951045.1 Mandrillus leucophaeus | reverse complement strand
CTTTCCCTTTCCTTTCCCTTTCCTTTCCCTTTCCTTTCCCTTTCCTTTCCCTTTCCTTTCCCTTTCCTTTCCCTTTCCTTTCCCTTTCCTTTCCTTTCCTTCTTTTCTTTTCTTTCTTCTTTTTTGAGGCAGGGTATCGCTCTGTTGCCCAGGCTGGAATGCAATGGTGCCATCACAGCTCACTATAGCCTCTACCTCCCCAGGCTCAGATGATCCTTCCACCTCAGCCTCTTGAGTGGCTGAAACTACAGGTTTGTGCCACCACGTCCCGCTAAATTTTGTATCTTTTGCAGAGACAGGGTTTCACCATGTTGCCCAGGCTGGTCTCGAACCACTGGGGCTCAAGGGATCCGCCCACCTTGGCCTCCCAAAGTGCTGGAATTACAGGTGTGCGCCACCATGTCCAGCCAAAACTTTTTTCTTATTCATTTAAAAATACCTGTCTCTCAAGTCTTGAGTTTCTGTGAGCTGTTAGTCTTCCATGATGGCCTGCGAAGGTAGACAGAGCCTTCTCTAGAATGATGATAAAGTCCATGGTACAAATGGAGTCTTATTTTACCTGCTTCCCAAACTACTTACCATATTGGACTGAACTTGGGTCATGTTTCCTCATCCTAGAAGACTCATTCAGGTCTTATGGAGTGATGATAATCATTTGCCAGTAACTGACCCTTAATGGGACTCAACAAAAGGTTTAATATTAGAATTGCTCTGTACAGCATTTGCCTATGATTGTGGACTCTCAAGTCTGCCTCTTGGGTTCAAGTCCTAGCTCTACCACTTACAATGGACCTTAGGTGGATTCTTAAATGCTTCTGAGTCTTAAGTTCCTTGTCCGTGCAATGGGGATAGTAATAGTACTTACCTCACAGGATTGTTGTGAGCATAAATAGCACAGTCCGTGGCACATAGAAAGTGTACCCAGTCACTGTTATCATGTCGGATTGTCATGTGGCTTACCAATTTGATGCATTTGGGAAAGGTTAGGTTTTAACTTGTTTTCTTCACTATTTACAATATTCTTTGGACATTTGCCTTCTCAGTAAGGCCTTCCCTGACCACTCTATTTAAAGGTGCAGGCTGGGCGTCGTGGCTCACACCTATAATCTCAGCACTTTGGGAGGATGAGGTGGGAGGATTGCTTGAAGCCAAGAGTTTGAGACCAGCCTGGACAATATAATGAGACCGTGTCTCTACCAAAAATAAAAAAAATTAGCTGGTCATGGTGGTGTGCACATGTAGTCCCAGCTACTTGGGAGGCTGAGGTAGGAGGATCACTTGAGCCCAGGAATTTGAGGTTATAGTAAGCCATAATCCACTGCACTGCAGCCTGGGTGATAGAGTAACAACCTGTCTCAAAAAATGAAATAAAAAAATAAAGGTGCTGCTATCCACCCTCTACAGCCTGCATGCCTCTCCCCCATCCTTACTCCTTGTCTTCCCCATCCCCATTTCCTACTTTATTTTTCTCCATTGCAGTATTTTCCTTCCTTCCTTCCTTCCTTCCTCGCTCCCTCCCTCCCTCCCTCCATCCATCCATCTCCCTTCCCCTTCCCATTTCCCTTCTCCTTCCCTTCCAGTGGAGTCTCATTCTGTACCCAGGCTGGAGTGCAGTGGCACAATCTTGGCTCACTACAACCTCCAGCCTTTGGGTTCAAGCAGTTCTTATGTCTCAGCCTCCTGAGTAGCTGGGATTACAGATGCCTGCCACCACACCTGGCTAATTTTTGTATTTTTAGTAGAGATGCGATTTTACCGTGTTGACTGGGCTGGTTTCGAACTCCTGACCTCAAGTGATCCGTTCGCCTCGGCCTCCCAAAGTGCTAGGATTTGACAGGCGTGAGACACTGCACCTAGCCCCTGCACTATTATTTTTAAATAAACTCTCCAACACACTTTTCCTTTCAGTCTGTCTTCATCTGCTAAAGTGCGAACTCCATGAGAGCAGGCATCATGCGTTTAGTTCATTGTTCTGTTATCCATGCCCAGACCTAGAGAACAGTGTCTGGCTTAGTGGGTGCTCAGTAAATCTTTATTAAAATGAAGACATTGACTTTGATAGTGGTAATATGATTCTGTATGCCATCAAATATTACAAAAGCTGCTGTGGCTGTTTGAAATGCCCATGTTCCTTATTCAGAAGTTCTTGGCGATTGTTTGTTCATTTGCCTATCTTAAACTTTCTTTTCTAATTGGAAGAAAATTGAAGTCAAGTAGAGTAGGTTTGAGGGGATGAATAAGTTCAATGAGGAGAAGAATAAGGCTGACATTATTAACTGCTCTTCTGCTTTACTTCTGACACATTTTCCTTCAGCGCAAACATCACCAAATACCATATTGACCGGGGGAGATGCTTGTCTCAATAGTAGACTCTTCTAAGTATGATTTTACTTTTCATCTATTTTACATGCAACAGAACTTTTGCTATTTTTCTCTTTTAGGGCACCAATGCCTCTGCTCTGGAAAAAGACATTGGTCCAGAGCAGTTTCCAATCAATGAACACTATTTCGGATTGGTCAATGTAAGTATGTAAAATGTTTTATTTTCATTAAATGTTTTAGGGTATATGAAGCAACTCTCCTCTAAGTGCATTTTTATCACTGCCAATTTTTAAATGATTGGTCATGCTCCTTAGTAGAATGCCAACGTTGGGGAGGAGGCAACTTAACCTATTTTTGAAAGTATGAGTTGTCCCAGCAAAAAACATTTAATTATTGCATTTTGGGTCAAATTTACATTTACCCCCCATACTTTAAGGAATTTCCTTTGCATACATAACTTTCATAATAACTTCATTAGTCTTTGTAGCCAAATCTGCTTTTTTTTTGTTTTGTTTTGAGACAGAGTCTTGCTCTGTCACCCAGGTTGGAGTGCAGTGGCGCAATCTCAGCTCACTGCAACCTCCACCTCCTACCTCAGCCTCCCGAGTAGCTGGGATTACAGGCGTGCACTACCATGCCCGGCTGATTTTTTAGTAGAGACGGGGTTTTGCCATGTTGGCCAGGCTGGTCTCGAGCTCCGGACCTCAGGTGATCCACCCGCTTTGGCCTCCCAAAGTGCGGGGATTACAGGCGTGAGCCACCGCACCAGGCCCCAAATCTGCTCTTATATGTTCTCCCTGTGTCCTCTGGATGAACTGTTCAGCCAGTCTTTCTTTAAGTTTACATCAGTACAACCAGCGTTTTAAAAACGTTACCAGCACATTGCCAGTGTCTTTCTTTAACAGTGTAAGTTGGTGGTGTACCTGAAGCAGGACAGGTTGGGAGGGAAAACTGGGACCATTTTATCTCAGAATTCCTGGCCTCATTTTTTTTGTGCTCAGCAGTAACCTCCTTTGTAGAAGGCTGGACCCAGCAGCTCTGCTTCCTTGGTAGGTTGATGATAATGGAGTAGTAACACGGTAGAGGTGGTGTGCCTCCATCCTCATGAACTTTCTTCCTCACTTGATCCTTTTTTTCTGTGATATAGGTGTTAAGTGACATCAAATACTAACTCATAAACAATTGGTTTTCTGAATAATTATGCTGAACATAGTCTGTCAGTGCCCAGGTGTGGTAAGTAGTAATTTCCACTGGGAAAGCTGGAAATATTCTCTGCAAGTAAATGCTGCCCATGACATAATAGGAAGAACATTGGCTTTAATGTAATACAGACTTCGGTTTGAATTCTGCCTGTGCTACTCCCTAGCTTGTGTGATCTTGGGCAATTACTTGCTTTTTCTGAGCCTCCATTTCCCCATCTGTAAAATGGGGGTCATAATGGCTTCTACCCTTTGGGTGATAATGAAGGGTAAATGAGAGCGCCTATTTAAAACCCTGACATGAAGCTGAGACATACTGTGGACACTCGGTAAATGTTAGTTCCTTTCCCTTCCCAGGAGTTATCCACCGAATTGGGGCCAAGTGTTACTGAAGGGTGTCTGGGAAAGGTGAGATACTGAGTAGAAGAGAAAAGAATGGAAGGAGGAAAGCTAAGTCCTGGAATATAGGGCATTGTGTTGGTGAAATGCTGACTTAAAATTTTAAAACAAACCTTTTAGCCATTGTGCACAAGCCTCTGCTTAGCCCTGTGAAGTAAGTTATTCAAGGCATGGGAATTCTGCCCTGGCTAAGAAAAATAACAAATGCAGATTGTGGAGAGGGGGGAAAAAAAAAAGAAAGAAAGAATTAAGGCCATTTCCTAGTTTGTGTAAGGATTGTGGGATCTGTGTTTATTAATAGCTTCATTTATGTTCCCTTTGAATGGTAATTTATGAAAGTTCCAGCGTCTCTGTACAAAGAGGTTTGTCTCCTGTTACATAATTGTGTCAAAGTAGATTAAAATATAAAAATAGGAAGCCTTCTATCTTAGCATACGTAGAAATGTCATGTTAAGTATGGCAGAGCATCTGTCTCGCTCTTGGCTAAACGACACACAAGCCAACAACCAGTTTTGAGAAGGTGTTCATGTTCTATTTCAATCCTACATAGCATTTCGTAATCTGTTATTAATCTTGTTAGTTATTTTCTTAGAATTTTTTTCTTTAAATTTTATTGTGTACAAAAAATTCTAAAGTGATAGTCTCAGCTGTGTTCTTCTACAGAGGTGGTCTTATAGTCAGTTGAAAATCAGTGAGATGTTTTCCCTCTTTAATAATAATCTCAGTGTCCATGCTTTGTGAGAGGTATAAAATGTTACTGGGTGGGCCCTAATGTGATTGCAGGCTAGGAACTTGGGTAGTATGGTATTGGCACAATTGCTGCCTTGGCAGAGGCAAGATCAAGGGCCATTTAGAAGTCCAGAGGGTGGGAAGCTGGGAGAGTGACATGAGGCAGCATATTTTTGCCTGCGTTGCTTGGGGTTAAGTGAGGAAATGTGGTCTGAGCCAGTGGGCAGGAGCCCTGGAATATTGAAAAACGAAAACCAGCCCCTGTTCAGTTTAGGCTGTTTCACCCAGGCAAGTGGTTCCTAATTACTGGATTTCTTTTTTATTCACATTTTTATTTTCCCTGTCGTAGGAGTTTTGATGTATTGCAATGTGCATCTTTTATTTAGCCAGCTGCTTTCCTGAGTCTCTGCATTATGTAGATTTTTTTCTCTTCTCTCTCTCTTTTTTTTAAGCACCAGCAGGCCTCATTAGACTCTTTATTGAGGCAGAGTGCTTGTTATCATTCTCGAGACTTTGATGGGCTAGAGAAGCACCAGAATGATGTGCATTTTTCTTCATTTCTCTGTGGATCAGATGGTCACTGGTATTTACAGTAGTTAACTAGTTTTCTGATATGGTGAACTAGACTCCAATACAGGGACATCCAGGCCAGTTCATGGAGTGGGGACCTTCTCACCCTCACTACTTATTCCAGAGGTGGCTCATCCCCAGGCAATGACTTGAACCATCCCTTTTGTCCCTTGGCAGTTTGGAAACACATGCTACTGTAACTCCGTGCTTCAGGCGTTGTACTTCTGCCGTCCATTCCGGGAGAATGTGTTGGCATACAAGGCCCAGCAAAAGAAGAAGGAAAACTTGCTGACGTGCCTGGCGGACCTTTTCCACAGCATTGCCACGCAGAAGAAGAAGGTTGGCGTCATCCCACCAAAGAAGTTCATTTCAAGGCTGAGAAAAGAGAATGGTGAGTAGTAAGCAGTATAATGTGTTTAAGCCTCTGAAATAAGGAGAATTGATGGTTCTCTGTCTCCTCAAAAGGAAGAGCTGAGATTTTTTCGAAAAGGGAAAATAAGCATGGTTAACTACTCGGTGTCATTTTTTAAGAAACAACATTTCTTCTCTGCCCAGTAAACATAAAACAAAACTGGGTCAGAAACATGCTTAAAAATGCACGTTTATTATTCCAATTTAGAATGACCTTTTTATTTTCTCCATTCTGGGCAGTATCATTGTAAGAGAGAAAAGTGTCCAAGGCAGCCTTCTGAGTGGGATACTCATTGGCCTAAATTGGTTGATGCAATAATTGAATAAAATAGTACTGGCTTATACACTTGTCATAGGTGACTAAAATAAGTGCCTATTATCTAATCAGAGCCTCTACTGTTTTAAATATACCTCTGATTTTCATTTGCCTAAGGTAATTGAAGGATATCAAATTGATTGCTTTATATGATGTTTAAAAGTCCTGATTTTTCTATCTTCTTCTTTTGGGGAGTAGGTAGTAGAAACTAGGTGCGTATTCCAGAAGTTTTGTATTGGCAGTTTTTATGACTATAAAGATATTTGTTATGGCAATTACTATTTATCTTAGATTCAGCCTGCCTTCATCAGATGTGCATGGTTAATCAGGTATTTGTTTTATAAAATCTCTTTTAATTTGATTGCCATATTTTGAAGTTACAGTTTATACATACCAGAATAAAACTAATTTGAGTGGAGAAGGAAACAGAGCACTCTGTCAAGTTGTGAACGTGATTAATAATGAAGGTTCACAGCTGCATTCATCTTTTGATTGTTTGTCCTTATGGCGGGGAGCAGCAGGAGGCTTCTGGAATCATTTGTATTTGGTTTCAGAACACTATCAGATAGATGCATGCTCACACATATCCCTCATCTCCCTTCTGTGTTTCATCTAGGCTGCTTCCAGGCTGGTCCAGGGTTTGATATGATCTTCGGGAAGACACCCTAGTTGTTCTGAATAAATTACCCAATGAATACTTAATTGATCATTGGTAGTTACATCATATTAAAAATTCATATTTTATCAGGGAACTTATCTAGTAACTTCTGTTCTTTTGTAGAACAAATAGAACTTTTGGTAGTTTTATATAAATGTGATGACTTTAGGGAGATACGGGAAATTTTGTTTTTGGTACGTGGTGGAAAATGGAAATGAATTAAAAAAATTCTTTGGAAACTTACTCATTGAAGCTGCTTGGTAGAGATGAGTATGTTTATATTCCATACCTGTTCACCCTTTCAGTATAAAAATTGAAGTATGGGCTCTGGGCAAGGTGGCTCACGCCTGTAATCCCCGCACTTTGGGAGGCCGAGGTGGGCAGATCATGAGGTCAAGAGATCGAGAACATCCTGGTCAACATGGTGAACCTGGTCTCTGCTAAAAATATAAAAATTAGCTGGGCATGGTGGCACGCACCTGTAGCCCCAGCTACTCAGGAGGCTGAGGTAGTAGGATCTCTTGAACCTGGGAGGCAGAGGTTTCAGTGAACTGAGATCGTACCACTACACTCCAGTCTGGCGACAGAGCGAGACTCCGTCTCTAAAAAAAAAAAAAAAAAAAAAAAAATTAAGTATGGCATGTAACACTAACTACATCCATTTGCTTTTCAAGAACCAGAGACTGAAATAACCACCTTCTGCTTTCCAGATCTCTTTGATAACTACATGCAGCAGGATGCTCATGAATTTTTAAATTATTTGCTGAACACTATTGCGGACATCCTGCAGGAGGAGAAGAAACAGGAAAAACAAAATGGAAAATTAAAAAATGGCAACATGAACGAACCTGCAGAAAATAATAAACCAGAACTCACCTGGGTCCATGAGATTTTTCAGGGAACGCTTACCAATGAAACTCGATGCTTGAACTGTGAAACTGTAAGTACTAGGGGAGCTCTCATGTAACTTGCGTGTTCATATTTATGAAGGCTATGTTGCATGTGATTGCAATGTGGTATTATAGCATTTAGCAATTATCTGCAGTGTATGTAAATGATCCTATTTTTGCATATGAAACTCAAGTGCAAACTTTTGGAAGCACATATCCATCCAGGATGTCTCAGCAGGCCAAAGCTGAGTAATGAGGAAAAATCTCCTCAAATGCTGAATTGCTTTACACCATGGGCAAATTTTGGGGTCTACAGATTTAACTTATTGAATTGGATGTCAGCCAGTTACCTTACAAAGATTTTGGTCATTGGGAGGTCATGTGTAATGTGGAACAGGACCATCACCCCAATTTAGAGGCAATCAGCTGTGGTATGTTGAACTTGGAGTCAGAAGACAGGCTAGACTCCTGTTTTTATAGCAGTTAACTGCGTATTTGGGGCGAGTTACTTACAGCACTGTTTTGAGGGTTGGATGAGCTTATGTGTTTGGATGGGTCTGACACATGGTAGGTACTTAATGTTAATTGAATTTGAAGATATGTTCTCCAGAGCATGATTCAGGATGTCATATTTGCTTGGCATGTTTAACTTCAACTCTGTGGGTGGCCTCATATTTTGCTGCTTAAGAGCTGAGCTCTGGAGCCAGGTTGCCCAAGTTTGTATGATGGCTTTTCTGCTTAATAACTAGCGGACCCTGTGCAAATTATTAATCTTCTCTGTCCTCACTTTCCTCATCTATAAAATGGGGATGATGAGAATGCCCATCTTGGAGGGTTGGTGGGAGGATTAAATGAGTTGACACCTAGAGCCATGCTTGGCACATGGCAAGTGGGCAATAAATGTCAGCTATAATTTTTTATTCTAACTACTACTGACAGCATAGAAAGTCTATAGGTTCATTAGGGATCTCAAAGTTTCTTGACATTGTATGAAAAATTCTATACGATTGTGCATTTTTCTGGAAAGAGAGTTAGTAGCTTTTGTCAGATTCTGCAAAGAGCCTGTGTCTTAGTCTGGTCTGCCTACAACGCAATCCTTCATGGACTGCTTAAACAACAGAAAATCATTTCACACAGTTCCGGAGGCTGGAAGTCCCAGATGAAGGTGCTAGCAGGGTCAGGTTCTTGGTGAGGACCTTCTTTCTGCCTTGCAGACAGCTGCCTTCTGGCTGTGTCCTCACTTGGTGGAGATAGAGAAAGCAAGCTCTCTCGGGTCTCCTTTTATAAGGGTACAAATCTTATCATGAGGGCTCCACCCTCATGACCTGTTTGCCTCCCAGAGGCCCATCTCCAAATACCATCCCATTAGAGATGAGGGTTTCAACGGACGAATTTTGGGAGGACACAGACATTCAGTCCATTGTGAGCTGTAACCCAGAAATGTTTAAGAAATGTAGATTTACACATCAACATCTATGTTGGGAGAAGCTTTTTGGGTTTTGGCAGTCTTTCTTCCATCCTTTTAAACGATTTTTGAGTCAAGCATTCTGTTTTACCCGTTGTAGAAGCAATTAGAAAACATAGCTAAACAAGAAGAGACTAAAAGTTACCAGTCATCTTCCCACCTAGAGATGATGAATTTGTAACATTCTAAAAATTGTGATCACATTAGCCCAGAGATAACCACTTGAACATTTAAAAATATATCCTGCTAAAACATTTTCTGCACATAAATATGCCAATAAGTATCCAGAGATCTTCCCTCCCTGCCACCATCTCTGTCTCTCTCTCTTCTTCCCTCCCTCCCATTTTCTCTCTCTCCCTTTCTACTTTATATTCCAGTAAAGTTCAAATGAATACAAAAGTAGAGGCAGTAGTGTGGTGTTTCCCATTTGTGTATCATTCAGGATCAGTGATTGTTAACACTTTGGCCAATCCTGATCCTCACCTGCAACCTCCCCCCGCCCACCCTTTTTTCCTTGCAATTTGTTTTTTGAAGAAATCAGGGTGTTTGTCCTATAGCATTTCCCACATTCTGGAAACATCCTTGTGGTGTACTTTAACATGTATGGTAAAATGGCAGTATGTTTCTACCACTCTACTCTTTGTTTTTATTTTTATTTTATTAAAAAAATTTTTTTTGAGACAGTCTCGCTCTGTCGCCCAGGCTGGAGTACAGTGGCTTGATCTCAGCTGTCTCCAACCTCTGCCTCCCGGGTTCAAGTGATTCTCCTACCTAAGCCTCCTGAGTAGCTGGGATTACAGGTGCCCGCCACCATGCCCGGCTAACTCTTGTATTTTTAGTAGAGACGGGATTTCACCATGTTGGCCAGGCTGGTTTCGAACTCCTGACCTCAGGTAATCTGCCTGCCTTGGCCTCCCAAAGTGCTGGGATTACAGGCGTGAGCCACCGCACCTGGCCCCTACTCTTTGCTTTTATTTAATTGATCTATTTTATATTCATTTTTCTCTCTTCTTTTGGGTCAATGAAATATTTTTCATTTTTTGGCATTTAATGTATTACATTTCCAAATTCATTTAGAGGTTACTCTAGCGATTACAACATGCATCCTTGACCTCTTTCATTTTTTTTTCCCACTTTTCCAACAATGTTAGAGCCTTTAATATACTTTATCTCCCTCTCTGTCTTTTGTATTACCATTTTGTGATGAATTCATGAATTTTAATATATTTCATGTGTTTTAATCCATTATAGTTTTTTATTCCTTTTGATAGTCAGCTTATTTTCAGAATAATTTTGTATACTTTTAAACATCAAAACTAGGGCTATATTGTAAATATGACAATTGACAGATTTTCAATATTTGTCATTTAATAAGGGTGTACTCCTTCACGCCATCCTTACCTCACCTCTTACATCTATTCTGTTGCCACTCCCTGTCTGCTGTATCTCCCTTAATATACTTTTCTTCCTCCCTGCTACCATCCTGGCTCAGGCACCCATCAACTCTTGGCTGGCAGTCTCAACTAAACTACTGTAGTAACTCCTACTGGATTCTCTGTTTTTTCCTCTGGCCTTCCTCCATGTTACTCTCCTACCTAAAGTATAGTAGTGGCCTGCAGTCTCACTGAAAATACCACTGCCTACAAATTCTTACATAATCTGGCTCTGTCTGTCTCTACAGGGTCATCTTTGCTATTCTGTTTCTTACTCTAGCTTTAGTGTAGCTTCTCAAGCATTTTAAACCCCTTCCTGCTTCAGGTCCTTTGCACATGCCACTTTCTGTCTGGAATGCACACCACCTTCCCCTATTGCTTGACTAAAACCTCTTCAGGTTTCAACTTGTGTTAAATCCCAAGAGAGGCCTTCTCTGAATTTCCAACTTAATGAAGTCACCTTGTATAATCTTACAATAGTCTACTTTTCTGTGATAGCACTTTGTTGTATTTATGTATTTATCTATATGTATTTTGTATGCAGCATCTAAACTGTAAGATTGATGAGGACAGGGATAGTGCCAGTTTTGTTTCTCTCTCTGGTGCCCAAGGAGTAGTTGACATATAATAATTACTCAATAAATAGTTGAGTGAATAAATAAATGAAAATGTCATGTTTCTTGAAGAAGAAAACTATATGTTATGGGAAAATATTTTGATTTATTTCATGAGCTAGAATTGAGGAATGATTCATAGTAAAGCCTGGTCTAGACTGGTAAGTATTGAAATTATTTTTTAAATTAGGAAATACATCATGTTTATAAAGAAGTGTATGTGTGTATAGTGTATGTTTATATATAGGCTACATATACATTTTAAAGAATAGTTAAAAAAATCCATAGGCATATACACCTATAAAAAATGGAACATTAGCAATAACTTTGAAACCCTCTGTGTACTTCTTTGCAATTTAATTTTCCTCTCAATCTCATCCTTTGCCCAGGAAATAACCACTGTCTTCCATTTTGTGTGTCAATGCTATCTTTTCTTTGTAGTTTTACATACATATGCATGTGTATTTCTAGACATTTACTTAGTTCTGCATGTTTATGGCTTTTATATAGATGAAATCATATACATGTATTCTTCTAAACTTGCTATTATCATTAAAGATTAGATTAATATTTTTGAGAATTGGCCATTTCTTTGTAGCGTGGTTCATTCATTGTTATTTTATAGTATACCATTGTAGGAATATACTGCAGTTTGTTTTCTATTCTTCTATATGGTGTGTCTAGTTTTGGCTTGTAGACAGTGCTGCTACAAACTATCTGCTGGCCCACATGGGCAAAATTCTCTCTGGGATATCCTTTTGGGAGCAGAATTGCTGGCCATAGGGCATGTGCATCTTCAGATTTCCTAGGTAGTGCCAAATGTTTCTAAAGTGGTGGTAAGTTAGTTACATTAGTAGAGTTTTGGTTTTTTTTGTTTTGTTTTGTTTTGTATGTGTGTGAGACAGAGTCTTCCTCTGTCACACAGGCTGGAGTGTAGTGGCACGGTCTTGGCTCACTGCAACCTCTGCCTCCCAGGTTCAAGCAATTCTCCTGTCTCAGCCTCTGGAGTAGCCAGGATTACAGGTGCATGCCACCACACCCAGCTAATTTTTGTATTTTTAGTAGAGAAGAGGTTTTACCATGTTGGTCAGGCTGATCTTGAACACCTGACCTCAGGTGATCTGCCCACCTCAGCCTCACAAAGTGCTGGGATTACATACATGAGCCACAGCGTGTGGCCACATTAATAGAGTTTCTAATGTTGACCCCACTTTGTATTTTTGTGAGAAACTGAATTGGGGCTTTATCTTTTATATACATGGTTGGATTGTGAGATCTAAAATTTTTAGGATTTTTTGCCACTATGTTTATTAGTGAGATTGGCTTGAACTTTTCCTTTCTCCACTGTACTTGTCTGGTTTTGCTATCAACATTCTTGTGAAATTGGTTCTCTCTTTTCTTTGGAAGAGCTTCTATAAGTTTTTATCTCTTTGAATGTTTGATAGAACTGATGACCTATTTTTGCATATCTGAAATATATAGTTCAGTTTGACGTGTTTTTGACATTTTGATACATATCATAAATATGTATCATTTGTGTTTTGCCTTTTGCTCAGTGTCCCTTGTAAGATTCATTTGTGTTGTTGCATGATGCTTTAGTTTATTCATTTTTATTGCTGTATGGTATTCTATTGCATGAATATGCCACAGTTTACTAATTCATTTTGCTATTGATGGGTATTTGGCTGTTGCCAGTTTGGGGCAATATGAACAATGCAGCTATGAACATTTTAATACATATACTGTAGTGCACATGAACCCAGTTTCTTTAGGATATGCACATCAAGTAAATGTGTTAGGTCATATTGTATGCTTTTCATTAACATCATTAGAAGGTGTCAAATTCCCAAAATGGTTATACCACTTTACACACTCAGTATATGAGTGAGTGCTTTCATTTCTCTACATCATCTATCCCTGCTCTTCTCAGATATCTTCACTTTTGCTAATCTAGTGGCTTTGTACAGTATTCTTTTATTCAGTAAATATGTGGGTTTTTTTTTTTTTTTTTTCCACATTTGCTATGTAAAAGCCTGAGGCACTTGAGGGTACAGTGAGAGCCCTGCCTTTCTGGAACTTCCAGCATGGACACAGTCTTTAATGACAAAATGAGTAATTAGTTAAGTAATTATAATTGCAAGATGCCGTGAAGAAGAACAGAGTACTGCATGAGTTTATGATATGGGAACCAGAACAAGGGGGCTTCAGTTCCTACATTTGTAGCCAGAGAACCTGTACCAGACTCTACAGTAACACTGTTGCTAAATCCATCTTTACTCAGTATGGATTTTCAGGAAGACTCAGAAGATGGACTCAGACACATGTGTAGTTTTTTTTTTTTCCCTTATGAAAAGGTCAGCTGATCCCAATAAATGCAAATATTGCATTGTCAAGTATTTATATTGCAAAAGCTTTTACCTAGCTTGTTATCTCCTGGAGGGTTATCACGAGTGGGAAACCTGTGCCCAAAAATGCCTTCGAAATTTTTGGATGATACTGTAGTATTTGTTATAGTGGATTCCAACTGTTTATACTTGTTTTGTAGAAGTAGATGCGAGTGTGCCGGTATGTCTTTCTGGAAAATGGGGCAATCTGTAAAACCTACTTTTCTTCCTCCTGAAATGATAAGATGATTTCAGGCAAGAGTGTTTTTTCTCTGGAATTACTTGGATTATCACCTCCATTTTCTTAGCTCCTTCAACTGGATGGGATCCTAGCAGTCATTTAATCTTTTTTTTTCTGCCAGTGCTGAGTCCCTTCTATGATATCCTAGCCGGTTGGTCAACAGCATCTGATGGACCCAGTCCAGAGGCAGGGAATCAATCTCCCAAGGCGTTGCATTCCATTTTTAGAAAGCTCTAATTGTTAGAAAGCCCTGTACTTTCTAAGAAAACACATAGCCTGCAGACTTTTTCTGTTACTATAAAATGTTGAGTACTTGGTGTGCAAGAAGACCCAATGGGAAAGATTTCCTTTACCTGGATGAGAAACAGGGTGCCTCTTTTGAGTAACATCCTTTGCCTAGGGCAGACAGCCTTTAGATGGTGCTTCAGTCAGAATTGCCAAGACCCATGTTTGTGAAGTCTTAACTGTGGGATTAAATGGCACTAGATCCTGAGCAGCAAATTAGCCCCTGGGGGTACCTTGCCATTGTCGCTGCCTCAGCTGCTAGTTCCTTCAATTGTGGAAAACCTTTTTGCCAGCCCTCGTGCTTTCAGAAAACAATGATTTTCTTTTTCTTTTTTTTTTCCTGGGTCTCACCCTTTGTAAATGTTGCTTATGCTTGCAGTGCAAATGTCAACTGAGGGATTTGTGGAGACAAACAGTTTCATTCTGCAGTAGACTTGGAGAGACTATTTTAAGGGGTAATTCATTGCTGACTTTTCTGGATAACCTTGATAAAGGCACTTCAGAATTGGGGCTTGGGGATATTCCACTGTAGCCTTGCATGTTCCCTTGGTTATTCTTTTGTTTGGTTCATAAGATTTGTTAGCCCAGTTGGAGCTTAATTTTGCCACTGTTTATTTTAATTTTCCCTCTTTCCATTTAAGCTGAGCTTTTGCTCTACAAATCTCTGGTTTTCCCATGCTTCTCAGTGGCTTTAACACATTTGTATCTGCTACTGGAGCCAAAAGGTTGTTTTAAGAACTGCTTTATTAAGTACCAATTTTACAGCTCCTCATTGCTTTGTTTGCAGAGGTTCAAATTGATTAGTAGAGCTTCTGAGGCTTTTGCAGATAGGAGTAGGGCTGGGTAATGGAGGGAGGTGTGATAGTCAGTGGAGATTCTGAGTCCCAGAGATTCATTCAAATTGGCTGTAGTTGCACTTTTCCCAAGCCTACCACTGGGTACCTTTTAAAGCCAGCACAGTTTCGGCTCATGATTGAACAGCGCAGAACTGCCACCTCATCACCTTTTCTACTAAGCCCAAGAAAAGAATATGGGGATTTAGAAGCTGACTTTATTTATTTATTTAGAGTTAGGGTCTCCCTCTGTTGCCCAGGCTGGAATACAGTGGTGGTGATCAATAAGATTTTTTTTTGAGATGGAGTCTCACTCTGTCACCCAGGCTGGAGTGTAGTGACGTGATCTTGGCTCACTGCAACCTCCCCTTCCCGGGTTCAAGCACTTCTGCTGCCTCAGCCTCCCGAATAGCTGGAATTATAGGTGCCTGCTACCACGCCTGGTTAATTTTTGTATTTTTTAGTAGAGACGGGGTTTCACTATGTTGGCCAGACTGGTCTTAAACTCCCGACCTCAGGTGATCTGCCCGCCGTGGCCTCCCAAAGTGCTGGGATTACAGGCGTTTTTGTAGTCTGGGCCTCACTATGTTGCCCAGGCTGGTCTTGAACTCCTGGCCTTAAGTGATTCTCCCACCGTAGCCCTCCAAAGCACTGGGATTATAGGCATGAGCTACTTCTGCACCTGGCCTGAATATGTTTTTAATTTCTCAAGAACTTAGCAAAGCTCGTGATTTATATGTATACCCTATATGTAATCAGTTTTATTAATTGATTTGCAGTTAATTACTTTAAAAAGAATATTAAGTGAGTGGTCTCTTATATGCTTTTAAACTAAGAGTTTTTGAGAGACTTCCATGCTCAAAATTGAGGGAGAAGAAAGGAGAATAAGATATAGCTTGCACTTGCTAAGAGTATTGGAGTCTCTTAGTGATAGATGTTTCCTTGGAGACAAGCTGTATTTTCAGTTAGACCAGAATGAGATCCTTGTGTGTGGGAAGAAAATGGTTTTCTTTTCTGGCAGCTTTCTTGGAAGAGAGAGAAGCAAAAAAACCCAACAACAACAACAAAAAACCCACAGAACCCCCAAACCAACACCCTTCCTCCGCCCCCCCGCCCCCCCAGAAAAAACCCACATTATTTGATCATTAATTGCTTTTGACTGTGTCAATCTAGGGCAAGGAGAGAGAAAAATCCAAACGGAAAGGTTTAGCGCCATGTTTTGATGGCCCCGCAGGGGTGATTCCTCTGCGCAGCACTTTCACACACTCTCATTCCAGTAGCAGTTTGCATTTGGAATTGAGAGAAACTTTTTTCAGTTAATGAATTACATTTGTTCCATTTCTCCCTCTCTCCAAAACCATTAAGTTCAGAAAAAGATTTGCATCCAACAGGACAAAATGTTTTTGTTTTTATTCCCTTCTTCGTTTAAGAGCTTAAGTAGAATGAGATCCTAGCTATCTAATTTATTTATGGTTTCAGTTGGCTATAATCTTCTTATTTCAGAGAAGGGCCATTTAGGTTAAGAAAAATGTTTTGCCAATTAAGGAAAATACTGTGGATTATTTTTAAAAATTAGAAACAGAAATTAATAAGAACTCATAATTCTGCCACTCAGATGCCACTGTTGTCATTTAGATATCTTTCCATTTGTTCAGTCTTCTGTTCAGTTATTATTTATTTAGTAAATATTTATTTCCTGTTAAATGCTGGGAATTATTTTAGGTACTAAGGATATAGCAGTTAAAGTAGAAAAATGGTCCCTTTTCTTTTGTTTACTAACATACAAATATAAAGCTATAAATTTCCCTGTAAGCACTGGTTTAGCTGCATGCTACAAATTTTGATGGTATGTTTTCTTTGGCATTAGTTGAAAATATTTTCTAATTTCTCCTGTGATCTTTTTCATTTGATCCGTACACTAATTAGAAGTATGCTGTTTAATTTCCAAATATTTGAGATTTTCTTATATATCCTAATGGTATTTATTTCTAATTTTGTTGTGGTTAGGGAATGTATTCTGTATGATTTCAGTTTTAAATTTATTGAGATATGTCTTGTGTCATTCCACATGGTCTGTCCTGGTAAATGTACCATCTGCCCTTGAAAACAGGATCTCTCAGCCAGGCGTGGTGGCTCACGCCTATAATCCCAGCACTTTGGGAGGCTGAGGTGGGTGGATCACCTGAGGTTGGGAGTTTGAGACCAGCCTAGCCAACGTGGTGAAACCTGTCTCTACTAAAAATACAAAAATTAGACGGGTGTCATGGCGCACGCCTGTAATTCCAGCTACTTGGGAGGCTGAGGCACAAAAATCACTTGAACTCGGGAGGCGGAGGTTGCCGTGAGCAAAGATTACGCCACTGCACTCCAGCCTGGGTGACAAAGTGAGACTCTGTCTCAAAAAAAAAAAAAAAAAAAAAAAAAAAAAAAAAAGAAAACAGGATCTCTTAGTGTTAGAACTATTGACATTTTTGGATCAGATAATTCTTTGTTGTTGGGGATAGCCCTGTGCATTATAGGATATTAAGCAGCATCTCTGGCTTCTACCTGCTAAATGTCAGTAGCATCTCCCAAGATACAACATTGAAAAATGTTTCCGGACGTTGTCAGATGTCTCCTGGAAGCCAAATTTCCCCTGTTGAGAACTACTGAGTTGAAAAGAATATTTGGCAGTTGTTGGGTGTAGCATTCTATAATCGTTAGATATGTTGGTTGATAAAGTTATTCAGATCCTTTATGTCTTTGTTGACTTTCCTGCTAGCTTTTCTGAGAAAGGAGCATTAAAATATTTTTGTGGGATTGTCCTATTTCTCCTTTTAGTTCTGTCAATTTTTGTTTTATGAATTTTTTGACTTTTTAAAAACAACTTTGGTGAGGTATAATTTACATGCCATAAAACCTATCTAGTTAGTGATTTTTTTTTCTTTAAGTAATTTGCTGAGTTGTATAACCGGTACTATAACCTAGTTTTAGAAAATTTTCATCACACCAGTAAGATCCCTCATATCTGGCAGTTAATTCCTGTTCCGTTTGAGGTCACTACTAGTCTACTTTCTGTCTTTAGAGTTGTGCCTTTTCTGGATGTTTCATGTAAATGGAATCATACAATATGTGGTCTTTTATGTATGACTTCCTTCACTTACATAACATTTTTGAGATTCAGTGGTGTTGTGGCAGGTATCAGGAGTTTATTCCCTTTTACTGGTGAAACAGTGTTCCAGCTTCACGTGTTTTTGAGACTCTGTGGTGGGGACTCTCCATATTCGATTGTTGTGTTTTTCTGATAAGTTGATATTCTTATCATTAGGAAATGTCCTCTCTTATTTCTCTTAATAACTTTATCTTAAAATCTATTTTATTTGGTATTAGCCCTCTACAAACTTATGCTAACTCTTTGCATAGTATGTCATTTTCCAACCATTTACTTTCAATCTGTGTCTTTATATATAAAGTTTAGCTCTTGTGGATGGCATACAAATTGGTATTGTCTTAAAAAAAATCCTTCATTCAATATTTGTCTCTTATTTGTAATTATTAGTCCATTAATGTTTATGGTAATTACTGGTATAGTTGGATTTTGTTTTCTATTATTTCCTCTATTTTTTGTTCTTCTGTTCCTCTTCTGTATTTTCTTTTAATTTTCCTCTTGATCTTTTCTGAGTATATTTTCGCATGCCTGTGTGTATTTTTAGTGATTTTGCTAGAGATTACAATAGACATTCTTCACTTTTCACAGTATCCTTACAGATAATGATACTATTTCACCTGAAATCTAGAAAGCATGTAAATATATAGGTGTATATTCCCTCTGCTCCCACTCTACCTTGTTCTTTATGCTGTAGTTGTTATATGTATTACATTTATGTAGAATATAAATCCCACAGGACAGTGTTATGCGTTTTCCTTTAAAGAGGTGTGAATATTACACAAAAATTAAACGAGAAAAAGTCTTTTTTATTTGCATAAATATTTATCATTATTGATGCATTTTATACTCAAGGATCTGGATTTCAAACTGGTGTCATTTCTCTTTGGCTTAAAGAATTTCCTTTCACCTTCCTTGTGATGCAGGTCTGTTATATCAATGAATTCTCTTCATTTTGCCTTCATTCTTGAATGATCTGTTTATGGCACATAAGAAATCCAGGCTGATCACTTTTTTCTTTCAGCACATGAAAGATGTTTCACTGTCTTCTGGCCTCCATAGTTTCTGATGAGAGGTTAGCTGCCAATTGAACCATCCTCTTATCTTTTTTTTTTTTTGGTCTAGATGTTTCAGATTTGCTTTTTATTTCTGGTTTTCAACAGTTTGCCTGTGAGGCACCTTGGCTGACCTTCTTTGTATTTATCCTGCTTGGTGTTAGTTGAATGTCTTGAGTCTATTAATGGATGTCTTTCACCAAATTTGGGAAATATTCAGCCTTTATTTTCTCAGTTCTACTGCCCTGTTCTCCCTTTTCTCCCCTTTTAGGACTCTGATTATATGTACAGTATTAGCTAAAAGATTCCTAAGTATCTGTTAATTTTTACTTCAGTCTTTTTTCTTTAGTCCTCATTGGGTGATTTCCATTGATCTGTCTTCATATTCACTTGTTTTTTCCTCTGTCACCTCCACTTTGCTGTTAAATTCATTCAATGTATTGCGTTTTTCAGTTCCAGAATTTCTATTTGATTCTTTTTTATTGTTTCTATTTCTCTACTGGAATTTCACGTTTTTTGATCCATTGCGAGTAGATTTTATTTTATTGATGATAGTTATAATGGCCTCTTTAAAATCCTTATCTGCTAATTCCAACATCTGGGTCATCCCAGGATTGGTCTCAGTTTTTTTTCTTTTAAGAATGTCTTAGGTAAGTCATTTGTCACATATTGTAACTTTGGATCTTATTCAGAACATTGAGAATGTTAAATGGCAGAGACACTGGATTCTGTTAGATTTCTTTTTTTTTTTTTGAGATGGAGTCTTGCTCTGTCGCCCAGGCTAGAGTGCAGTGGTAAGATCTCAGCTCACTGCAACCTCCACCTCCCGGGTTCAAGCGATTCCCTTGCCTCAGCCTCCCAAGTAGCTAGGATTACAGGTGCCTGTCACCATGCCTAGCTAATTTTTGTATTTTTAGTAGAGACGGGGTTTCACTGTCTTGGCCAGGCTGGCCTCGAACTCCTGACCTAGTGATCCACCTGCCTCCACCTCCCAAAGTGCTGGGATTACAGGTGTGAGTCACTACGCCCAGCCAGATTCTGTTAGTTTTCTTTAATGCATATTGAGTTTCTTTAGGTTTAACAGGCACTTATCTTGGTTGGATCCAAACTATTCACTATGTTTCTTGGGTGACAGCTTGAATTTTGGGTGGCAGCCATTTTGTTAATAGCCAAGTTGCTTTGTGTGTATTCCATGCATGGGTGGATCAGGGGCCAGCCACATGTGGGCAGGGTTGGAGATACCCTCTTTCCTTTTTTTCCAGTGGGCATGGTTTCCCAGATTTAGTCTTCCGGCTTGCAGACCGGGAAGACTGCGTTTCCCCCTCAGCACCCCCAACTAAAGGCCATGAAACCATGAACTTGTTGTGTACGGCTATCCTTCTCCAAGTGTGGACTCCCCATGTGCTTGCTTGTGTTCACTCTCCAGTGCCTTCAGGTAGCTGCTTTTAGTTTTTGGTTATGTGAGTTTATAGTTTCTAGTTTCCTGGAGAGTATTGGTGTGCTAGGATCTTAGTTACTATGGAAGCCAGTCTTTTGAACTTTCATTTTAGTGAGGGGGAGATGGACAGTAAACATATAAAAGTAAAACATATAAAAGGATAAGTAGTTGTATCAGTAATCTATTGCTCTGTCACAAACCACCTCAAAACTCTGAGCCTTAAACTATCATTTATTATTATAACTCATGCAATGGTGGGTTGGCTTGTGGTCGACTGGTCTAGGCTGGACTCGGCTGAATTTGTGTATTTGTAGTTCAGCTAGCCCACTCACATGTCTGCAAGATCATTAGGGGTTTTACTCTAGATTGGGCTTGTCTGGATTGCCTTAGTTAGGACAGCTTTCCTCCATGGATCTCTCCTCTGTCTGGGAGCAGCAGGCTAGCCTGGGATTATCCTTCTTATGGTGATGCAAGAGAGCAGTTTCACAAATGCTTGTTCTGGCTTCTGCTGGTAACTTGCCTTCTAGCATCCCACTGGCCAAGGCAAGTCACATGGTCGCACTCAGACTCAAGGGTGGCAAAACATAATCACCTCTTGATGAGAGTATCTGTGAAGCCATATGACAAAGAAGCCAATAGAGGCAATGGTGAGGATTTGGGGCTACTAATGCGTTCTACCATGGCAGAAATAAATGGCATTAAAAAATTAAAACAGGATGGTAGAGAATGCCAAGGGAGGGGATGCATGTGTGTAAGTATAAAGATGCCTTTTTTTTTAAATACAAAATTGGGATTAAATTATATATAGTTGTATAACCTACTTTTTCATTTCGTATGATAACCACAATGTAGAAAGCCATTCCCAACTTTTTGACCATTTTAGGCCACTTAAAATTTTTTACTGCTTCCTAATTTATTGAGTCCTTACTTTTTAAAGCACTTCACATGTACTATCTTATTTCCTCCTTACAACAGTTTTATGAGATAGACACTCTTGCTGTCCCCACTTTACAGATGAGGAAACAGAGGCTGAGTAACTAGCCTGAAGCTATCGACTTTATAAGTAGCAGAGACAGGATACAGATCTGGGCGATACCCATTCTTGTGTCTCAGTATCCATTCCCGTGTGTACTTTTTTTTTTTTTTTTTTTGAGACAGGGTCTCACTCTGTCACCCAAGCTGGAGTCAGTGGCGCAATTTCAGCTCACTGCAACCTCCGCCTCACAGTTTCAAGCAATTCTCCTGCCTCATCCTCCCAAATAGCTAGGATTACAGGCACGTGCTACCATGCCTGGCTAATTTTTTGTATTTTTAGTAGAGACGGGGTTTCACCATGTTGGCCAGGATGGTCTTGAACTCCTGACCTCAAGTGATCCACCTGCCTCAGCCTCCCAAAGTGCCGTGATTGCAGGCGTGAACCACCACGCCTGGCTCCCGTGTGTGCCTCTGAAAGTATAAAAGAGAGCATCCACATCTCTGAATGTTTCTTCAGATAACTTCTGGAATTTTGGGTCATAGGGTAGTTGTCACACTTTAAAAGGAATGTTGTTTTCATTTTGCTGCTAATTGACTGAGCACCTGAAGGTTGTTGCCAACTGTTCCTGCTACTCCGGGAACAAGGCAGTAAAACCCCAGCGTTGTCAGTGAATTAGTGGAAAGTAAGCACTTACTCAGTGAGCTTTGAGATATATGAGATCCAGAATTAGTGTGGGGTGAGCTGTTGAAGGCTGAGAGACAGCTGGGGCCACTGAACCAGCTCCGCTGAGAACTGCCCACAGTATGGCGGGCCTGTGTGAGCCCAGGCTCCAGGCCAGCCCCAGGTCTGGTCATTGTCATGGACAGCACAGGGCTCTGCATGTGATGACCACTTCCTGGCCAAAGAACAGCTTTATGTATGGTCAGTGTGATTCTGCAGCCCATTGCCTGTCAGGCTCCCTGGCCCACCACACAGTTTGAATGATGGGGCAAGGGAGAAAGGGAGTGATTTCAAGGGACTGGCAAAAAGTGGAAACAGCTCAACAAGGGATGGTCATCTGGGTGATAGATTTTGTAAGTCTCTTGTCCTTTTTCCATTTCCATTTTTTATCACTCTGCAATCTGGGCTATATGCATATTTAATACTCCCTACTTTGAAACAATGGGAGAAATGAATGGAGAGGAAGAGAAATCTGGTTGAGTTTTAACTATTAAAAGCTGTGAGTCAAAACTGGGATAGGGATGAGGTTAAATTGAGAATTTGGGATTTTCTCTAGATTAGGTTGCTTTTGTGGTAATTAGGTGCCAATGAGTATACATGTCCATGCAGGACTTTAACTGCAGTTATGGTTTTTATTGCAGTCAGTGATTACCTATACATATTCAAAGTGTTATCTACTACATATTTCATGCCTAATGTATTTTTTCCTGTTTTTGTTTCAGGTTAGTAGCAAAGATGAAGATTTTCTTGACCTTTCTGTTGATGTGGAGCAGAATACATCCATTACCCACTGTCTAAGGTAACCTTATGAACTCTGAGGCAGTGTGAGCTTTTGATCAGGCTTGTAGCTAAGTGGGAGAGAAAATCCTGTATTTCTTCAGGACATAATCTTCCCTCCTCTTAAACCAATATGATCGTATTATTTTCTATCTCTCCTTTCCCAAGAGAGATTATGTGGTCTGGAGAAGAGTCCCACTGAGAAAAAAGAGCATAAAATAGAAGTAATTGGTTGTTAAATTTAAAAATAAAATGTTACTCTTTAATGCAGATGTAGGCTTTGGCCTTCATCAATCAGTGTTGCTCTTTCTTACACACACACACACACACACACACACATACACAGTCTCTCTCTCTCATACAATTAAGTTAATAAAGGCTATAGATGCCTACGATTACTCTTTTTGTAAGATAATCTATTTTATTATTTTAAATATTATGCACTTTGGGCTGAGAACTAATGAGGGAGTTGCCTGTTCCTCCATCTTTTAAGCATTGTATGGAGATCATCCATGGAAAGAAATTCTTTCTCATGAGGGTGAAGAGAAGATAAGGAGCCCTGAGTGTAACAGTAATGTTTGCCCAGGTTTACTGTAGACATTTTTATTGACTTGTGCATTGAAAATGTGCTCAGAGTTGTTGTAAAGACGTAATTCCCTTTGAGCCCCTCACTCCCTTCTGCCTTTCTTCCTTTCAACAGGAGGCCATGAGTGCTTATAATTTGCCTGGTTGTGTTGTAGACACTGGGGATAGAGGAGTGAACCTGACAAGGCCTGTGCTTTCACAGCACTTACATTCTAGTGGGAATGCACAGACAGTGATCATTGCTTTGAAGGAAATAAAACAAGTCTGAAGAGTGGCTGGTAGTGGAGGTGCCTGTGTAGACCAGGTGGTCAGCATGCGCCTCCCCAAGGCTTGGGGTGTTCCAGCAGGGTGTCAGAGACATTGTTATAGTATCATAATTTTTATGAGGAAGGGCCAGATGACAGAACCTTTATTTCAGGAGCTCAGGTTACTTGGAACCTTTTAGAAGAATAGATTAAAGGGATTTGGCTGTGGTGGTTGCAGTTAGAAAGCCATCTTTCAGGGAAAAGGCACCAACAACAGCTTGGAAGAGCTTCTGGGTTCATCTGGGTGTAATGTATTGTGTGAGCTGGGGGCTGATTGCGTTCCCATTTCCCAGGGCTCTGAGAGTTCCCCACCCTGGCACTGATAGTTACCTGAGTGCTTCTTATCGGTTTGGCTTTTCTGCTTGTGTCCAGGTGTCTAGGACAAGTTTGTAATTTCTTTGTTTGCAAAGAGTTTTATAGGCCATGATGGCCTCTTTTTTCTTCTGAATGTTTCTGTTTACAGCATGAGTTTCTGTATTAGTCCATTCTCAGACTGCTATAAAGACATACCTGAGACTGGGTAATTTATGGAGAAAAGAGGTTTGATTGACTCACAGTTCTGCAGGCTGTATAGGAGGCCTGGCTAGGGAGGTCTCAGGAAACTTACAATCATGGTGGAAGTGAAGGGGAAGCAGCCACAGGACAGAGAGAGAGCAAAGGGGGAAGTGCTACACACTTTTAAACCCCCAGATCTCATGAGAACTCACTGACTATATTGAGAACAGCAAGGGGGAAATCTGCCCTCATGATCCAGTCACTTCCTACCAGATACCTCCCCCAACATTGGAGATTACAATTCAATATGAGATTTGGGTGGGGACACAGAGCCAAACCATATTATTCTGCCCCTGTTCCCTCCCAAATCTCATGTCCTTCTCACATTTCAAAACCAATCATGTCTTCCCAGCAGTCCCCCAAAGTCTTAACTCATTCCAGCATTAACTCAAAAGTCCAAGGCCAAAGTCTCATCAGAGACAAAGCAAGTTCCTTCTACCTATGAGCCTGTAAAATAAAAAACAAGCTAGCTACTTCCAAGATACAATGGGAGGTACAGGCATCGAGTAAGTGCTCCCATTCCAAAAGGGAGAAATTGACCTAAACAAAGGGGCTACAGGCCCCATGCAGGTCTGAGACCCAGCAGGGCAGTCATTAAATCTTAAAGCACCAAAATAATCTCCTTTGACTCCATGTCTCACACCGGGGCACACTGACACAAGGGGTGGGCTCCCAAGGCCTCAAGCAGCTTCACCCCTGTGGCTTTGGAGGAGCCCTTGCAGGTGCTTTCACAAGCAGGAATTGAGTGCCTGTAGCTTTTCCAGGTGCACAGGGTGGGCTGTTGGTGGATCTACCATTCTGGGGTCTGAAGGGCAGTGGCCCTTTTCTCACAGCTCCACTAGGCAGTGCCCCAGTGGGGACTCTGTGTGGGGGCTTCAACCCCATATTTCCCCTCTGCACTGCCCTAGTAGAGGTTCTCCATGAGGGCTCCGCCCCTGCAGCAGACTTCTGTCTAGACAGCCAGACATTTCCATACATTCTCTGAAATCTAGGTGGAGGCTTCCAAACTTTAGCTTTTGCTTTCTGCACACCCACAGGCCCAACACCGCATGGAAGCTGCCAAGACTTAGGGCTTGCATGCTCTGAAGCAACAACCCGAACTGTACCTTGGTGCCTTTTAGCCATAGCTGGAGCTGGAGTGGCTGGGGTGTAGGCTGCCATGTCCTAAGGCTGCATGGTGCAGTGGAGGCCCTAGGCCTGACCCGTGAAACCATTTTTCCCTCTGTGAGAAAACATTTTAAATGTTTTGTTTTCAAGGCATAATAAATCTAAGTACTGTCAGCCAGCCTGCGGTTGTGACAAACTGCACAGCTCATGGCACCTAGAAAGTCACTGTAAGTGAACAGGATATAGAGGAGGGGTCAGCACATAAAAGGGAAGAAAGTTTTGTTATTGGGAAATTGATACTTAAGCAGGGAAGGGGACTGGGGTATGACCTTATGAGGGAATAATGAAACTTAGGCAATGTCCAGGAAGATTGTATCCCCATAGTACTCAACCATTGAGGAACTGGGGGAGGGACTTGTGTGCTAGGAGATAAATTAGCTACTGAAATTAGCTGCTGTACTTGCCCCTGGTGTGCCTGCCTACCAGACATCCGATCTTGCAAGACCACGGTTAAAATTCTTGTTTCCACTGTTCTTTGTGACTCTAAGTCCATTCTTTGGGTTTGGATGGGTGAGTGTGTTTCTCACACCTCTTAGGCCTCCAAGCCTGTGATGAGAGGGGCTGCTGTAAAGGTCACTGAAATTTCCTGGAGGCATTTTCCCATTGTCTTGGCTATTAACATTTGGCTCTTCTTTACTTATGCAAATTTCTGCAGCCTTGAATTCCTCCCTAAAAATGGCTTGTTCTTTTCTACCACATGGTTGGGCTGCAAATTTTCCAAACTTTTATACTCTGCTTCCCTTTTAAATATAAGTTCTAGTTTCAGGTCGTATCTTTGTTTATGCAAACGAGCATAGACTTAGAAGCAGCGAGAACACATCTTGAACACTCTGCTACTTAGAAATTTCTTCCACCAGATACCCTAAATCATGTCTTTCAAATTCAAAGTCCCAGAGATCTCTCGAGCAGGGGCACAATGCTACAAATCTCTTTGCTAAAGCATAGCAAGAGTGAACTTTACTTCAATTCCCAATAACTTCCTTATTTCCATCTGTTACTTCCTCAGCCTGGAATTCACTGTCCATGTCACTATCAGCATTTTGGTCACAACTATTCAAGTCTCTAGGAAGTTCCAAACTTTCCCACATCTTCCTGTCTTCTTCTGAGCCCTCCAAACTGTTCCAACCTCTGCCCCATTACCCAGTACCAAAGTTGCTTCTACATTTTCAGGTATCTTTATAGCAATGTTCCACTCTTGGTACCAATTTTCTATATTAGTCTGTTCTCACACTGCAGTAAAGACATACTGGAGACTGGGCAATTTATGGAGAATAAAGGTTTAATTGGCTCACAATTACACAGGCTATACAGGAGGAAACTTATAATTGTGGCAGAAGGTGAAGAGGAAATGCATAATCTTCATATGGTGGCAGGAGAGAGAGAGTGAAGGGAGAAGTGCTACATACTTTTAAACAGCCAGATTTTGTGAGAACTTACTATCACAAGAACAGTAAGGGGAAATCCACCCCCGTGATCAAATCACCTCCCACCAGGTCCCTCCCCCAACATTGGGAATTATAATTCAACATAGGATTTGGATGGGGACACAGAGCCAAACAATTATCAGTTCCTAACGTTCCGGTGAAAAGAAGCCATTTTTTATTTCCTAAGGTTTTATGATCACAGGTCATGGAAAACGTTAAGGGTGTACCACCATTAGTTTTTGATGAGGGAATGGGAGAAGGCCATTATATGCCCATTCTCCTCCTTGGTGAGAATTTGGAGTTAGGGAGGTTGGCTACATTCCCTCTTTTCCAGGAATTACTTGAACTGTTCAAAAGGGCAGGTGGCAGTGGCTGTAGATTTGAGATCAGCCAGGTGAAGTGTTAAGTGACTGGTGATAATTTCAACCTTTGGGAAACCTTGTTATAAGAAATAGAACTGAAGTTTAGGTTTCCATATTTTTTTTTCCTGGAGAAATGTGTATATTGGTTATCCATACCTGGTGAAGTCAGGCTAGAGGCACTTGGAAATGTTCAGGCTAGGGTGGGTGAGTATAAAGTAGACTCTGAATGCCTTTTAAACATTCGACTCTGTCTTATTGCACTGTGCAGGCTGGTATCTTTGAAGTGCCTCCCACTCCCTTGTTTTACATCACACCTAAACTAGACCTTGACCAACTCGGCTATACCTGCCCTAATATGCGTGTGAGATGTCACCTCTACAGCAGAAAGAGAAGCCTGCCAGGTGTTGCCACTCACCACTCAGAGTTCCGTGATGGGAGAAGGACCTGCGGGGGAAAGATGCAGGAAGCAAATGATGCCAGTGGAGTCGTTAGCTTTCTCTGTCTCTGAGACAAAAGAGAAGGAAGGGTGGGCTCTTGCTTGGCCCCTTTCATGGTTTAATTTGGATTGCATTTTTGAGGATTTGTTTTTTAAACTAGAATTATGAATTTTCTTCTCTAATGTTATGTCTGCATTTCTCTTCTGATATGTTTCCTTCATTTCGATAACTTTAAAAAATAAAAAATTAAGCTAAAATGGTGGGGTTTGAATGTAAGATCTGGGGCACCTTCTTCCAGAAAGTTTTTAGGTGGTGAATTATAATGTATTTTCACTGAACTTTTGTTCCAGAGAAATGATATAAATAGTGTTTAAATTCAGGATATAGATCTGGAGAAACCATTAAGTTTGTGTGGTAGCTGAGCTATAATTCTAATATTTCAAACCTCAGTACTGTGTCTTAGGCAGAGTAAGCCATTTGTGTCGTAGGAGAATACTGAGAAAGAAAGATGTTTTTTCCTTGTGAAAAGTTCAGGGCTGACCTCAGGCAAAAACTTAAACTATGTGAAGTTTATCTTAATTATCCTTGCATGGCCTTTTTGGTTATTTTTGTCTTCCACTTGAGTGCCTTAGACCCTCCCCATGACTCCTTCCCAGAATCTCCCCTTTCTCCTCCAAATGCTCAGTGCTCTAAAACCACCTTCCCTTTCCTCTATCTTCCTCTCATTTTAAATTCCCATTCTCCCAGTGCCGACAATATCCCCAGGTTATTGGGAAGCATTGGAGTAATGACTCTCTGCCTTTACATTGGCATTTTGGCAGCACATTGGAAGATTTAAGAACAATAATGCCTGGGTTCCACCTGGAGAGATTCTGATGTAATTGAATAGAGGGAGAGTCGGGGGTGGAGGGGTGTGGGATTGGGCATTGGGATTGTGTTTAAAGCTCCCCAGATGATTCTAATGAGCAGCCAGGCGAGCAGGAGGAGAACCACTGCACTAGATTCTAGAATAAAACTTCCCAACTGGTGAGCCAGGGAAAATGGGTTAGATGTATTCATCTCCTCGGTTCCTGGGAGGCTAGGAGGGCCTGGCAGTGCCAGAGCCCCATGGCCAGCCATAGGAGCAGCCTCGTCAGTATATCCTACTGTGTTTCTCATGGTAGTATTTCTGTGTGGATCATGACATGGAAGTGTTACTTGAGGATTTTTAATATCGATTTTAAATTATTGTGATGAGTGAAAAAGAAGATTTTAATTGAAAATATATCAAAGATAGACATTAACTTGGACATGATAGCTGTGTTTACAATAAATGATAGCCTTCCCTAAAAAGAGTCTTTCTCCATTTTTTAAGTTTTAAAATACTTGCATAAGGCTTTAGTGCCTTTTTTGTAAAAGCATGCATTTCTTATTAGATTTGTTCCCAAAGTGTATTTTCTTTCTTCTCTTTCTCTCCTTCCCTCCTTCCTTCCTTCCCGAGAATGGAGGAAAAAGTAGAACAAGGAGTTTGATCTATAACTGACTGTGAACCATCAATTGAGATAACTCACTACTTTTGGAGCAGCCCTATATTAGTCCATTCCCACGTTGCTATAAATAAATACCTGAGACTGGGTAATTTATAAAGAAAAGAGGTTTAATTGGCTCATCGTTCTGCATGGTGTTGGCATCTGCTTGGCTTCTGGGGAAGCCTCAGGAAATTTACAATTGTAGCAGAAGGTGAAGGGGGAACAGACACATCACATAACTGGAATAGAAGCCAGGGGTTGGCGGAGGAGCTAAACACTTTTAAATGGCCAGATCTCGCAAGAACTCAGCCACGATGTATGGCGAGGACATCACTGGGAGGATGGTGCTAAACCGTTCATGAGAATTCTGCCCCCATGATCCAGTTACCTTCTACCAGGTCCTACCTCCAACATCGGGGACTACAGCTGAATATGAGATTTGGGTGGGTACCCAGATCCAAACTATATCAAGCCCCAAAGTGTATTTTTAAGTAATATTTTATTGCTGCTCTGCCTCTTTTTAAAGCAATACAAAGAATTTTGTGTTTTTCTCCCAACCTCTGCTCTATGCTTTGATAATTTATCCCAAGTGTGGGAGAGAGCAAGTGCCCCTCTGTCTTTCTCATTGGAGAGTTTCCTACACCACTGTTGCCCATTTTTGTTCTAACAGGTATAGAGCATTAACTGACAGCTGCTCTGCCTCAGCATTTACTGCTGGGGTCCTTCCCTTCTTCTAATTGACCTTCATTTTCTAATTCTCAACTCATGGATGCCCTAAGAGCATTACTCTGTCGGCGACCTTCTTTGTAAAATGGGTCTTTACATTAGGTATTAACTTCTGCTATATTTCCACCTGTCTGGGTGTACAAATCAAATAACTTTTTGGAAAAAATAAGAATGAGTAGGAATGAATGATTCCCTGTTTGTTGCTGGCCTTTCTTTGGCTATTGTGACCCTTTAGCTTGGTAGTACAGCTTGTCCACAGTAGACATTGGGAGGATATGAAGCTCCATAACGCCCATACTCACCTCCCTGCCTCTGGCTCCCTGGTTCCACTCAAGTCAATTCCATGCAGCCAAAACAAGATTCCACAGCACTTAATCAACTGAAGTTTTCAATCAGCTAAATATGAGTTTGTTTTATATACCACGTACTTGAAATCTGAAAGTTTAGTACATTTGCACTCTAATGGCTTTCTTGCCTTTTAGCCCTCTCCAATCCCCCCTCTACCATGCTGTCAAAAGTGGAATTTCCAAAAAGCACTACCTGATTATGTCTTTTCTTTGTTGAGACTGTTGGTTAGTGTTCATACTGGTGTCTTGGTAGCGTATTCCAGGCTGTGTGACTTGCTGCCTGATATGATTTGGCTGTGTCTGCACGCAAATCTCATTGAATTGTAATAATTCCCACGTGTTAAAGGAGGGGCCAGGCAGAGATAATTGAATCATGGGAGCAGTTTTTCCCATACTGTTCTCGTGGTAGTGAATGAGTCTCACAAGATCTGATGGTTTTATAAATGGGAGTTCCCCTGCACATGCTCTCTCTTGCCTGTTGCCAGGTAAGACATGACTGTGCTCCTCCTTTGCCTTCTGCCGTGATTGTGAGGCCTCCCCAGCTATGTGAAACTGTGAGTTCGTTAAACCTCTTTTTCTTTATAAATTACCCAGTCTCAGATGTGTCTTTACTAGCAGCATGAGAACAGACTAATACACCGCTGCTGCTATTCCCTACCTCCAGGCCTCTGCACTGCAGTGTTCTCTCTGGAGTCATTGACTCTTATTTGCTTGTTCACCTGGCACACTTCCCCTCTTTCTCTGTGCTTTCTCCTGGACTTTACACCTGCTTCTGTCTTTGTTGGTTCATTCATTCAACCAACAAATATTAATGCGTTCCATTGTGTGTCGTGCTGGGGATATAGGAATGACAAGCGCACTGCCCACATAGAGGGGAAGCAAGTAAACAAATGAACAGAAGATTGGTTTCAGATGCTGGGAAGAAATAGGACGGCAGTGTGATAGGGGTTGGATAGGCTTGGACAAAGTGGCCAGAGAAGTTTTCTCCAAAGAGGGGATGTTTAGGCTGAGTGCTGAACAACCATGTTAGCCAGCCATGGAAGCTTCTGGGAGGAAGCTCTCAGTGCTGAGAAAATAGCACCTGCAAACACCCTAAGGTAAGAAGAGGATATCCCAGGACCAGTGTGACTGAAGCAGAAAGGAGGCAGGGTGGATAAGTGCAGTGGAAACTGCTGGAGGGTTTCAGCAGGGGAATCATGTAATACTTTTTATTGAAGCTGCACTGATCGTTTCATGTTGTCAGTGGTTCATTTGCACGCATCTCTGTTGAAGTGTGAACCGTATGAGGGCAGTTATTCTCTGTGGATCCCCAGAATCTAGCTCAGAGGACTGGCAGGAAACATTTGGGGACTTAATGAATGAAAGAATCCGTGTTTTCTTTTGATGTGTTCTGTGTAAGTGGTAGAATCACCTAACACATTTTAAATAACATTTTATGTTTAATAAAATCTGGTCATTGTGGTGCTAGGACACTCTGTGAACAAGGAAATGTCCCAGAATTTTTCAAAACTGTAGGGTGTTAGTCCAGATGTTCTTTTCAGCCCTTGAAGCAGTACCACAGAAATGTTAAGTAGAATCTCGATGGCTGGAAAAGAATGAAAAACCATGACATTTAAAAAATAAAAACCATAAGTAGCAGAGTAGAACCTCAAGATAAGGCAGATATACATATGACAAACACAGTGGCTTTTGTTCTCCAAAGGGGGCAGGCAAAAGTTCATATCCTCTGGCGGGGGAGCAGTGGGGAGCAATGGTTGGTAGGAGGTGGTCATCTGATTAATTCAGGATTTCTTTAGTTCAGTAAGAGGGCAGTTTTGTATATGGTTTAAATTTCATTATCTTTACTTTCGTGCTCTTTGAAAATATGGACTACCAGAGAAATACCGTTTTTCATTAACTACACAATAATGTCACCTTGCATATTATCTGATTTCCTTTTTCGACCTAAGTTTTAGTGTTTATGGTGAGCTTTTACTCAATAGCATTTTTCTATTATGATTTTAGTTTCTAGCTTATAGGTATTCACCATTAAATCATGAGGTTTTTTTCTGAATCCAGTTGGAAACCCTAATTTGTATCTGCCTTTATATATCCCATAAATAAAACTATATTTGAATCTCTCATGGTAAATTCATGATTTGATGTAAAGAACATGTCTACCATCATAATGGCACCCAGTCTTCTTTTTATTTATCCTGTAGTTTCTCTTCCATCCTAGTTTTAAGTAGGGTTTTTTTTTTTATTACTTCTCCCATTTTTATTTAAAAATTACCTTACAGGTTAATTGAGGGATTTAAAACATGGTATACCAAGTAGATTTGGACATTTTTTAAAGATGAAAATAATTTCCTCTACAGAGACTTCAGCAACACAGAAACACTGTGTAGTGAACAAAAATATTATTGTGAAACATGCTGCAGCAAACAAGAAGCCCAGAAAAGGTAGGTAAAGATTTAGCTCAGGGTTATCTTTGTGTGGTGAGAAGGATCCAGACTGTGGGGCCCAGCAGGGTTGGCTTTGAATTAATCTCAGCTTCCTGGGCTTGTAGCCGTGGAACCTTGGGAAGTCAATTACCCTCCTCACCAGTGAAACTGGGATAAGAACGCTGACCTTGGAGAGGACAACTTGGAGAATTGTCTGTCCGATTGTTTACTTATTTGTTTATTCATTCAGTCATTCAGCAAATATTTGTTGAGCCCTGCCGTGTGCCAGATACTATGCTAGATAAACAAGTAATGATTAAATGTAATCACTATTCTCTTGAGATTAAAGGTAAATTATATAAATACTTAGCAGAGTATATAACACATAGTAGACACCCAATATTATTTTTGTTTGTATTGCCTAAACATTGGGACCTCTTATTTAGAGACAGAAGTTTAAAAAATATATATCATTTCATAAGGACTCATGAGGAAATTATTAACACATCAGTTATAAGCATAGGTGATTAGAGGCTGGGCGCAGTGGCTCACACCTATAATCCCAGCATTTTGGGAGGCCGAGGAAGGCCAATCATTTGAGGTCAGGAGTTTGAGACCAGCCTGGTCAACATGGCGAAACCCCGTCTCTACTAAAAATACAAAAATTAGGTGGGTGTGGTGGTGGGTGCCTATCGTCCTAGCTACTCAGGAGGCTGAGGCAGGAGAATCACTTGAACCCAGGAGGCAGAGGTTGCAGTGAGCTGAGATCGCACCACTGCACTGCAGCCTGAGTGACAGAGTGAGACTCCGTATCAAAAAAAAAAAAAAAAGAAAAAGAACAGGTGATAAGAAAGTAAGTTATTGCACCATCTTTTCTGCACACCAGTTACAGCTCTTGGAAAATCTGGAATAACCAGTTGTTCCCCATTAATCTGCTCCTACAAGCCAGGAAAGTTGCCATTTCAGTCATCCTGCAAAGGCTTCCGTGAGTTAAATCTATCTTGTCAGTGGTCTGGAGTATTCAAGGCAGCTGGCAGATGCTCAGTACTGCTGTCTAAAACCCTCAGGGGTTTAGACCTGAGGTTGAGATCATTTCTCTGCCTAGCCTTCCCAGGCGTTCACTCCAAACATGTACACTTTTCTTTGCTGCAAAACTTACAGATGGTTAGTCACTGTAGCAGGCAGGCCTCAAGGAGGTAGGTAGATATCTTTTGTTAGTAAAGAAAGTCACTCATGTCTGCCCCCCATCCTTATAACCGCAGTCTGCCTAAGACTGGCCTTGGGTCTTCCTTTGTGGCATTAAGATGTTTTTCGTTCAGCCCTGGGGAGTTTATACATTACAATGTTATGTGTTCCTGTAAAATATGGGGTTCCCCATAATTCTTATTTCTCTAGTGTTGTTTTACTTGCTTATTTGTATGAACAGGGCTTTTCCTTAATAGATTCCTTAAAACTATTCTTTTAAAATTTGTCCTTTTCACATACTATGCATTAAAAATGTATGCAAACTAAACGGTATTTACACTTAATTCAGTACATTCATGGAATGGGGGCCTGGAAGATAACTGGAAGACCCGTTATTCTAGCAGTATACTCTGCATAAACTGTTATCTTTGTGACTTTTTACTGAGGAATGATCAGTTACTAGGTGACTTTTTACTTTTTTTTTGTGACTTTTTACTGAGGAATGATCAGTTACTAGGTGAACGATCACCTAGTAAAAAACCTTTCTATGTTTATATAAGTTTGGGAAGTCCAACATCAAACAACAGAACAATTCCTTTACTGCAGGATTTCTCAAAATCTTCAGTGTGGTAATGTACACTTAGGATCTTCAAAGCAGAAAGTAGCATCGTCCAAACTTACTTAGCCACAGAAACATCACATCTGTTAACATCTCCAGTGCTCTCATGCACCCAGTTTGCAAAATGTAGCCCTAAACCAACCCCTGCATTTTATAAATGAGGAAACTGAGAGCTAGAGAAGGGAAGTGACTTGCCCAAGATCACAAGGGTCGGAATGAGAGTGAGCCTGGCACGCTTGGTGTCCCAGTGCCCAAGAGTGTGTGTCAGAAGCATCCATCTCCTGCCAGTCCTCGGAACCTGTAAGTCCAGCAGTCAGCACCATCTACCTTGTCCTCCTCCCATCTTCCTGTTCTCAAAAGCTCTCAACCCTCCTCTCCATCATCTGAGGGGGTAGACTGTCCAAGTATCATTTCTCTCTGGAAGGCACAGGGCAGTGGTGGAGAACAATTGCACAACCTATTTTTATTTGTACAAAAATTCTGAAACATCTCCTTTCAACAAATAGACACACACCGTTGTACATTTCTCCTGCTGGGATGCTCCTGGGAGCCAGGGATGTAGGTTAAGTCAGCTCTATATAAGCCAACATACTTTTATCCTTGCAAACTGTTTGGTTGTTTGCTGGTTTGAAGTTGGATAGAACTTCCTCTTACTCTGTTTGTGCAGGTGACAGTGTATTCTCTTCCCCTAACAGGTGTTGGGTACAACTGATTTTCTATTTCATGGTTTCTTAGGATGAGGGTAAAAAAGCTGCCCATGATCTTGGCCCTGCACCTAAAGCGGTTCAAGTACATGGAGCAGCTGCACAGATACACCAAGCTGTCTTACCGTGTGGTCTTCCCTCTGGAACTCCGGCTCTTCAACACCTCTAGTGATGCGGTGAACTTGGACCGCATGTATGACCTGGTTGCTGTGGTCGTTCACTGTGGCAGGTAAGGGCAAGACTGGAAGCAGACATACAGGGTAAGTGTAAGGGTTGCCCCTTCGCTGAAGTATACCCAGCTGCACCTTTCCTGGGCCGTGGCACTCAGTACTTTTGGGATATCTTCCAAACTCTTACTGATCATCACAAAAAATATGTAAACATGCCTGCAGACACATAAAATAAAGAGCATTCCAATAATGAAAATCTAAGTGTTCTATCATGAGAGAAATCACTTAATAAATCTCCTTTGCATGGAAATGATGGTTATGAGGAATTTGAAATAACATGGAGAAATGTCTATGCTATTATTTTAATTTTTAAAAGCCAAGTTGCATTTATAGTATGATCTCAAAAGTATTTTAAGACGTGTAAATAAAGACTGGAAGCAGTGGATCCAATTTAATATTTTTTTGGCACTTTGAGTGATTAAAAATATATTCTCAAAAAATATTCTTTGTTATTTTTGTTCTTTCCCCAACATTCTGTAATAAGTATATAATCAGAAAAAAAGATAAGAGAGAGAAGGCCTCTAGATATGGAAAGGCAAAGCATTTTGCCGAAATTCCTTTGAGCAGATTTTTTTTTTTTTTTTTTTTTTTTTTT
>NW_012101344.1:269417-296536 GCF_000951045.1 Mandrillus leucophaeus | reverse complement strand
TTTTGAGACAGAGTCTCGCTCTGTCCCCCAGGCTGGAGTGCAGTGGCACGATCTCGGCTCACTGCAAGCTCCGTCTCCTGGGTTCAGGCCATTCTCCTGCCTCAACCTCCCGAGTAGCTGGGACTACAGGCGCCTGCCACCGCGCCGGCTAATTTTTTGTATTTTTAGTAGAGACCGGGTTTCACCGTGGTCTCGATCTCCTGACCTTGTGATCCGCCCGCCTTGGCCTCCCGCCTCCCAAAGTGTGAGCAGATATTTTTTATTCCATAATTTGGTATAAGGGAAGAAAAATATATTGAAAATTCACCTGTTTGTTATTCTTGGCTCAGCTGGGACAGGTGTGTGTTCTGTCTTGGGAGTAGGCACAGCTTTCTCCCGCCCTCGTAGGTTTTAGATTGGGGCGTGTCACAGAGTAAGAGTCTTTCTCCGCCATCGGCTAAAATCGGATTATGGTGAACACACCATTACCAGGAGACTACCATTGCCATGCGCAGGAATAGATTGATACATTTTTAATTGTGTACTAGGGTAGATGGCATCAGAAACTGTAACTTTACATCTGAAGCACCCCATATTTTATCTTGCATGTATTAACTTTAAGTCACTGGATGTTTTCTTGTATTCTCAGTAAAATGGTATTTATTTGCTAGTTATATGCCAGTTTTGTGGTGTTCTCCCTGAAGAAGAGCTGTTATTCTTTTGAAGAACACAGTGTTCCAGTGACCTGGAACCTAGCCTTGAGCACTGGGTGAGGCCTCACATTGGTGCAGGGTTCAGGAAGGTCTTAAGGCAGGCAGAGCCTGGGACCTGGTGGGCATTGTGGCTAAAGTGGGTGGCAGGGGTGGTGTGAACAGGAGGGCCCCTTGCACAGGGTACACAGGACTTTCAGTGTGGGTCTCTGTGGGTGCCCAATTCAAATCCTTGGGAGGACTGGCAGAGACCCAGGTGAGGGAACTGGACGTCCAGCGGGAGGCTGGGTTCTCTAAGGTCAGTTTCTGTACTGTGAGCACAAGGTCAGAAGAGCCCTGGTAGCAGAAATCAGTTGGTGCCAAGTCATGCATGCCACTAACTAGGATTCTTCAAACTCCTCCCCACAGAAGTAGCATTGTTCTCTTGTGTGGAGCAGGGTTGGCCTATGCATGTGGATTGGGTGGCTTCCAGGTAGCACTGGAAAGCTTTGAGGTTAGGGAGCTGGGCCTGCCTTCCCTTCCATGCCAGGAAGGCAGGCCCACAGTTGCAACAGGTGCATAGCCTCATGCATTGATTTCTGCTGCAAGTTTTTTTTTAAGCTCATATTTTCTGGGTTCCATGCCAGGATCTGAAGATAGAGTAACGAAAAGACACACAGCACAGGGGCCCTGCCCTCACAAAATTTATAATCTATCTGGAAAGACTGATAATGAACAAGTAAACACACTGCCCTGCTACCTCCAAAAACAAACCATTGCAAGATAATTTGATTTTGATCAGTGCTATCAGGAATAAACAGGGAGATGAGTGAGTGATGGGAAATACCTCTTCAGGTGAGGTGGTCAGCATAGATTTATCTGGGGAGGTAACATTTGAGCTGAGGGCTAAAAAGAATGTAGTTGGGGGAGGATTATCTCTGGCAGAGTTTACAGCAATGCAAAGGCCCGTAATGTGAAGGGGGTGGCGTGTGAGAGGAGCCCGATGGGCTGGAGCTCAGAGGGAAAGGGAGACAGTAGCTGGAGGAGGCTGGAGAAAGGGCAGGAACAGATCATTGGCATCATCTTGTGTTGAAAGAGGGTAAACAAAGGGGAAAGTTTGGCTTTTTCAACTTTAACAGTGCGTTAAAAAACAGTTTTAGGTTTAGGATTAAAATCTCCTCACTCGTGCAAATCTAACCTAACTACATAGTGACAGCTGCTTAGTTGTCCTTTCTGCTTTTTTCCGTATAGCATAGTATATGGCTTTTTAACACTTGTTACTATGCTTATTGGTTTGTTAATGTCTTTCTAAAACACAGATCATGCAACTCCTCAAAATTCCCATTTCTTCCTGGCTTGCTCGAAGCAAAGCCTAAAATCTTACCTGCGATTCCTACACCTGCCCCTCAGCCCCCTCCGGTCTTCCCCTCCTCGCTCACTCTGCTGCTCTGGCCTCCTTTGGCCTCTCTGCTGTTCCTGAAGACACCAAGTGCTACTCACTCACCCCAGGTGTTTGCACTTGCTATTCCCTATTTCTGAAACTTCCATCCCAGAGTCACATGGCTTCTCCCCATGCCCTGACCCCAACCCCACCCCTACCCCTACCCCTGTCATTTCCTTCAGGGAAATTTCCTTCTGCTCACATTATCAAAGTGGCCTCCCTTCACTTTCCATCAAATATTACCTCCTCCCATCACTCATATCCCATTACCCTGCTTCATCCTTCTCCGTGACACTTCTCACCGCTTGACATACATTTATAAGTTTAGTTTGTATATTGCCAATCTGGCCCCTACCCCAAGTCCCAAGTAAGTGAGGTCTTTGTTTTGTTCACTGCTTCTTCCCCTGACAGATAGAATAGGGCCTGGCACAGAATAGGTAGAGAGTAATTTTTTGTTAATATTTACTGAATTTGAGTGTCTGTTTTTGCTGCTGGATTATGAGTCCTTAGAAGACATCTCTTCTGTCCACTTTTGTATTCCCGTGTCCAGCATAGTGTTGTGAACATAGACA
Organism: Mandrillus leucophaeus; assembly: GCF_000951045.1. Lineage (NCBI taxonomy): Eukaryota > Metazoa > Chordata > Mammalia > Primates > Cercopithecidae > Mandrillus > Mandrillus leucophaeus. Next base: position 293,855 of record NW_012101344.1, on the reverse strand, counting down.
TGAGCTATATTCCAAGTTCTTTATGCTGATGACATAGTTTGTTTCCCAGAGAATCACTGCTTATAAAGAGCTAAGTAGAGTTTTATAAAGAGATAAATATTAACTTGCTGACTTTCTTTTAATTGTTCTTTTCCAGTGGTCCTAATCGTGGGCATTATATCACTATCGTGAAAAGTCACGGCTTCTGGCTTTTATTTGATGATGACATTGTAGAGGTTGGTTTGCAGATTATTCTCCAGTAGTCATAGAGCATCAGTAGTATTTCAGGGAACGTATACGTATAGATGTTTTCTAAAATAGGCCTGTTTCCCCATAATGTAATTTGAAAACAACTTAAATTTCTATTCAAAACCAAATCCTGCTAATCCCCATGCTCCGTGGAAAGGGAGAAGGGGTGTGATCACGGACTTACCGACGAGTGTTCTCTACGGTTCAGCCATAGACACGGGGTCTCTCTATCTGTGCCACCGTAAATCATACTTAAGTATAAGTCTTGTTTCTATCATGATTAAAGCCCCCTCTGATACAGGGCAAACAATAGACTTCAAAGTTCTATTAAAATTATTTTATTATAACAAATTTTTCTTGTATCGATTATTGTTTAAAGTATTTTTTTCAGTCTGTTGGATCTGGAAATCTTTATATTACACCAATACATTCTATGTATTGATTTTGTTATAAAAGAATACTAGCTGGAATGAATTCTACACTCAAAGACATGATCTATTTTAACCCACTAGGGTAGCAGTTTTAGTGGAATAACACTAAAAGTGGAATAACACTAAAAGTGGAATAACACTAAACTCTGGTGGCCGGAAAGACTTAAGGCTATTTCCAGGACCCATCAGTTTACCATCTGGGAGATGTCTTGTCTTGTTCTTCAAAGAGTGCCCACACAGGGTTGCTAATGCATGAAGGCGTTGCCTACTTTCCCAGAGATGTACAATTTCTGTGATGATGTCCTTCAGCCAAGTCTGTGGAATTCTCCATTTGCTATTGAAAGTTCCTAATCATGATTTCATAACAAATTGTCCTCCTTGCATTTTAATATATATTCCATTAGTTTTTATCTCCTTTCCCCAGGAATCATATTATATAATTGTATTGTTTTCTTTCTCCTTTATTGCAGAAAATAGATGCTCAAGCTATTGAAGAATTCTATGGCCTGACATCAGATATATCAAAAAATTCAGAATCTGGATATATTTTATTCTATCAGTCAAGAGAGTAACTTAAAGAACTGTGGAACTGAGTCAAGTGGGGGAAAATGTTCAAAGCACTATTACCTGGTTTCTCTGCAGTCTTTCTTCTTCCCCAGTGGCCCACTAATGGTATCACTCTGAGTCTCAATGGTCTGGCCGAGTTAGACTCTCTCCTTTTGTGTTTTTACATGCAGCACTACTCTTGGTTTTATTTCAGTCTGACGTAGAGTTAACTGCAATCAGATTGTAGTCTGATTTGTATGAATAACAGTTGCTAATTTTAGGACTGGGTGAAAGCTATGCCATTCATTATGTCTGGCTGTATTAGAATGACATTTCCTATGAATGTCTATGGTCTATTTTAGGTGTTTGCTAAACTTCTGTGGCTTCCAGGGTCTTCTTACAGTGCATTCCTTTAACTTGTCCCTGGAAGCATTGCTACCCATTTTCAACTTCTCTGCCTCTTTTCTGATAAAAGGACAGAAGAATTGGGTAGATATTCACCTTTTAGGGGTGCAACTGTAGCTTTAAGTTTGTGCAAGTGAAAATGTTGAAAAGTGAGTAACCTCAATACTAAAATCATCCTTCACATGAAACAGGGTGAAGAGAAGCTGTCCGCGGTGGCTGGTGTTGGCTGGCATTGGCACTAGGCTGTGCTGACCTAGCCATTAGAATTCCAGGGGCTAAGAAGGCTCAGGGCAGGCAAAGCCAAGAGGGGGAAGTTTTTGTGGACAATGAAAAGTTATTTTCGTACCTTTCTACCAAAACCCAAGTTTCAGGAAAATAACTCTATGTTGTTTATTTTCAGTGACACTTTTGTGAGGCCCTGTGAATTGTATTTATCCTGTATCCGGCACTGCTAAGCTTTTCAAGGTATCTTTCCAATCCTGCTGATGTGTCACAGTCAGTGACTGCAGGGTTGGCAAACCTCCCCTTAGCCAGTCAGCACGGCATTGTTCCTTATCAGGAATAACAAAGGTACTGCATCTTTCCAGCCATCAGCACATTGTACAACTTAACTTTTTAATATAGTCCGTCTGTTTACTGAGGCACTGGCGAGTCCCAGGGCTGATACAGAACCTTCCCTAGAGGGAATACCAGAGTTAGCTGGGTATGAAGGTGGCTCAAAGGAAGTGTCCGTGGGCAGGGGGAGGAATGAACAAAATGGCGCTGTTTCTTTGGCTCAGACTCCTAAAATGCTTGACAAGACAGAATTTTTTTGGAAGAACCTCATCTCACTATAGTTACTTTTTTCACTTTTGTTATATATGTATTTATTAGAGCATTTGAATATTGGTACCTTTAATTAAAAGGGTCGTTTGGTGTTTTGCCGTTGAGCTGGTTTTTGAGTCTTAGATCTCGGCTTCCTTTGGAAGTCACGTAACTTCCATACACTATAATAAACTGTGAACATATTTTTGTTACCTAATGCATCCGCTAATGAACATGCAAACTTTGGGCATAATGTGAACTAAAATTGAAATGGAAAATGTTAGTGGCCATTTTGCAACAATGAAGAGGATAGCACTTTATCTAGATGAAAACTGGATTTCTTATCTTTGAAATATCTTGAACTGTTTATTGCTCAGAACTTAAGTAAGCATGCCAACATTTCATTTGTTTATGCTTGAAGTGAAATGTTTTACTTTTCACTGGAGAAGACAAAACAGGGTGATCTTCATGTTGTTGTTTTATACAGTGATGGAAATGTACCTTGCCTTGTTTAGAGGCAATTTCACATTTATAAGCATTGTTTTTCTCTCCATGAAACTTATGCAGTAATCACTACCTGGAAGGTGAGTCTTTGTCTCCTTTTAAGGAGAGGCACTTTCCGACTGAAGGTGATTAATGTAGGAAAATGTTTGTACTACATAGAATCCATATATTTGACTGCAAGTTACAAAGTTTTAAGAAAATGATGGTTGGCCTCTAATATATTGGAACTGATTCATAAGAAAAGCTATTAAAATTATCTTTGAAACAACTGTTGAAGCTAATTTATTAGAAAAAATATTTCAATTGGAAGCCTGTAGAAGTAATGTTTAAATGCTCAGTCATAAGTTCAGGATATTTCTTTTCTGTTTGGTTGTGCAAAATGTTTTTCCCAGTGATTTAATCAAAGTAATTCCTTTTAATAGAAAGAGTCAGTTAAAATTCAGCATTCATGGATAGATTTTTGGAACGAAAAAGGGTAAGTATAAGAAAATATTGCAAAGACATTAAAACAATTGTGTGGTGCAGAAAAAGAAGATTGGAAAAAGACCAAAACACACTTCTCCAGCAACACTCCATCAGCTTTTTAAAATTTAGAGCTATCTGCTAATTTTTTCACTCTTCCTCCTCAATAAATGAAACAAACACTAGGCAGCTACAAGTTTTTCCCAATCATGTCTCTTTATGTAAAGATGGTAACATGCAAACACTTTTAGTTTACATCCCTCATTCATAGTGTAAAACAGGAAATGGTGTGGGAGATGTGAGACCATTCTGAGGTCAGCAATAGCCCAAAGGCTCCTCAGTATTCCCTCCAACGGCCAAGGATTTCCTGTGTCATCTGCAGAAGTGAGTAGGCCTGCTGTATTTCTTTTAACTGCTGGGTGTTATAAAATAAGTTACAGTGTTTTACACTTAAAAAAAAACAGAAGGAACATTTGCTTTATTGGTTACTTACTAGTTTAGCCTCTAGGTTATGGCATAAAAAATGCTAAAAAATCATGTGTTTAAAAGTAAATGTTGGTAAAATGCTGGCATCCAGTCCTATTGTGTTGGTGCATTTTCCCTTCTATGGTCATAGGAAGTGGACTGGTCTGAAGAGACTGAGGCACAACACAAGCAGGGCATTAGTTTGAATAGGAAGTCAGTCATATTTGGTTTTATGGCCTGGTATATTTTGGATTTAAGATAAAATGGGGAAAAAATGTCAGAAATGGTCCCTATGCAATTATTTTCATGGATACCCTTAATTTCATGGGCATGCCGAATAATGATCTATGTTCTAACTGGAGCTTAGGGCTTATTTTAGGTATTGGAGTGTAGCTTTATTACAGATGGATTTTATCTTTCAACATTGCATTTTGATCAACTTTGTATATTCATGTGTATTAAAATATTGTGCACTAAATGTTTTGCCCTTGTTTGCTATTATATGGTCAAGGCATTTATCAGCACTATTGTAATGAACTCATGTAAATGGCATGGGTCAGGGAAAATTATTTCTTACTTTTCTGCCTAATTAAATTTCTGTTTTCCAGTATTACATTAATTTATTTTTGGCTTCCATTTCTGTGTAACCAAAATAGTTACTGTATTTGTGTGGCATTCCTATTATTTTGTTGCTAAAAATATTGTAGTTTTTATTTAAAATAATCTGTACCTTAATTTTAAAAAATGTAACCAATTCAAGCACTTTAAGCAATAATGTCAATCTTGTGAAATTTTAATCAGTTTAACACCCTGCCTCTAAAATTGTTTGCAAAAATTAAATAAATGAATAAAATGGAAATTCTCTTTCTAGAGAATTGTATCCGGGTAATGCTACACACATGGACTTAAAATCATTTTTATAAAGCGTGAGTCAGTGGCAGGTCTTATGTCCAAGTAATTATTACAAACTTAATTTTGAAGCAGTGGAAATGTACAGAACACTCTGGTCACTATAATATATAAAGGCAGCCTTACTCTCAAGGTTGATAAAAATCAATGTTCTGGAGATAACTCATCACTTTTTTGAGTGAGAAAGATCAACAGAATTTAATTCAGGGAACAGTATCTGGAGAATAGCAAATTAAGAATATCAGTGAAAAGAAGTTAGGGCTAGTTAACTAGGCATCACAGTGAATTTCTTTTTGGGGACTTTGCATGTAAAATCCTCTTAACCAGTTATGAAATGAAAGATCCATTCCCCAAATAAGGAGGCAGCCTACAGCATCTGGTTTCTAGGAAGGAGTAGGAGTGTGGTTGGTCCCTGGTGTCCTGATAGCCAGCTGACTTCTGGGCCTGTTTCTGAGCCACGGGGAACCCCCAGCTTCAGAAATCCTCAGGTGAGTTCACACCACTCCCTGCCCCAAAAGTGGGGCAGGCACAGGTCCATGCCATGTGGCCTCAGTGAAGCCTACAGTAATCACGGGTAGGGCTGCTTTTCCGCATCAGTCACCCAGGGCATCTGTGGGTGGACAGATTGTCATCTGAATACATGCTTGGGTCCATTTATGGGAATAAAACCTCACAGACCAAGAGCAGGGAATGTGCCAGTAAGTGTTGAGTCTCCCAACTGCTGTCCATCTTCTCAGGGCAGTGCAGTTGAACCTGACTGAGCTGAAACAGAGACTGTTGGGAAAGTCACTTCTGTCTGCCATGAAGGCCAAAGGAAGAGAAGATCTTCTTGGGAATGTGTTTTTCTTTCCTAGGGCTCACTTTGTCAGTGGGATTTATAGGATACGCCTGTCACTACCAAGGTGACACAAATTCTAGAGAATGTATTTTCCCATTTCTTCAAATTTCCTTTCCTCTCTTTGTATTGATACTTAAAATACCTTTACTGAAAAAAAATGAAGCATTCCATTTCCATTGCCTTATATTTACATGAAGATAAAAATATTTGCTAAGTCATTGTATTTGTCCATTCTGGCAGTGCTATAAAGACATACCTGAGACTGGGTCATTTACGAAGAAAAGAGGTTTAATTGACTCATGGTTCTATGGGCTGTACAGGCTTTTTTTTGGGGGGAGGCCTCAGGAAACTTAAAATCACAGCAGAAAGCAAAGGGAAAGCAAGCCCATCTTATGTGGCAGGAGCAAGAGGAAAAGAACAAAGCGGGAGGGATTACACACTTTTCTTTCTTATTTTTTTTTAAGATGGAGTCTCACTGTCACCCAGGCTGGAGTGCAGTATTGTGATCTCAGCTCACTGCCACCTCTGCCTCCCAAGTTCAAGCGATTCTCCTGTCTCAGCCTCCTAAGTAGGTGGGACTACAGGCATGTGCCACTATACCCGGGTAATTTTTGTGTTTTCAGTAGAGACAAAGTTTCCCCACATTGGCCAAGCTGGTCTGGAACTCCTGAATTCAGGTGCCTCAGCCTCCCAAAGTGCTGGGATTACAGGCATGAGCCACCTTGCTCGGCTGGAGTTACACACTTTTAAACAGCCAGATCTCGTGAGAACTCAGTCACGAGGCAGTACTAGCGGGATGGTGCTAAATCACCTATGATTCAATCACCTCCCACCAGGCCCCGCCTCCAACACTGGGAATTACAATTCAACATGAGATTTGGGTAGAGACACAGCCAAACCATATCAGTCATTTTTCTTTTACTGAGGGAAAATTTTGGTTGTGGGGTTAGTACTAAAGATAGCCCATGTAGACTTTTTGTGAAGATGCCCCAGGTGGAGAGATTTTTAATTAGGCATTTGTTTGGCAACTATTACATTCTAGGCATTGTGACAGGAGCTGGCGGATAAAAAGGTGACACAGATTGGGTCCCTCTTACAGATTCATTTTTTGTCTCAGAAAAGTCTGGGTGAGAAAGAAATTTAAAATTAAGTTGTGGAAATAATACTTGTTGGGGAAACTCCTTGCAATTCAGCACAGTTTGGTATTCAGCCCCAGCCTCACCGTGCAGGTGGCACTGTTGGATGAAGCCACCCCATCCTTTTTCCTGGGAGCCCCACGCTCTTCCCAGTCTGCCTTCCAGCTCAGGGACAACACATTTTGAAAAACTTAGTATAAATCGGTTATGTTGCAGCAATGAACTTCACGTTTTGCCTCTTCTCATGTTAAAAGAGCCAGTATCATGAAAGCCTCAACAGTGGGCTTTATGAATCAAGTATCTGTTATTTCTAAACAATCTGTTTACATTATGACCAGATAATTAGAGCCTATGTAGACTTACCAAAATAAGATAGGGCATAAGTGGTTTATTGGTGCATCAACCTGTGTTTGCTTTTTAAGGTTCCTTTATGTTTTAAAGTGATTTGAACGAAAGACATTAGGAGCTTACAAAGGAAAAGTAACTTCATTTTGGCTGTGAGATAACAGAGTCAGAAATGATGTTAGATTGTGTAGAAAAGACTTCTAATTGTGTGCTTAATTCCCACATGATTATAATAAACTATGAATTAACCTTGGTAGGGTCGTACTCAGGTTGTCAATTACACGGATGCATCTTTCACTTTTTTCTCTCCCAAGAGTGAGAGAAAGAGTGAGGTTGTGCTTAAGGCAGTGTGGAATTCTATAGAAACTCTTCATGGAAAAGGAGTTCAGGCACTTGTGTTTAGATTGCAGTCTGATTCTGTTCTTACTTCCTGTCAGCATAAGGGAGCTTTGAAAAGAAAACGGAGACTTGTATCCGACTTGGCTAGAAGCAAAATAATTTGATCATTGAAGCCACCATTTCTATGTATTTGATCAAGTCCTCCTCAGGAATCCAATACAGCTGTATTCATATTTCACTCTCTCTTAATGGACCTTGCTGGAAAGAACATTCCATGCTAAGAAAATGGAAAATAAATGCGAGAAAACTTTAAGAGTGAGCCTTCACATCTCCTGCAGCAGGTGATATCTCTGTACTTTAGAGCTTGTCTCCAGGTTGAGAATTACCTGTTTTCCACTCTGAGGAGATTAGAAAGATAATTTTTTAATGGGTTATAACACTTGTGTGAAGAAGACTGACCTCCACCTCTCCTGTGAAATAAATTGTTTGAACTCTTTGAAGAGAAATGGCTTCGGTATATTGTTCTATCTGTGCTACCCCAAAGCCCGGAGAACAAATATTAAGTATAAATTGCTAAGCTAAGTATGTCATATGTGCCAGCTTCGACATGTAAACTAAAGAAAAGGACTGAGCCAAGTCTCAATTAATGTACAGGTTATTTTGCCAAAGTTGAAGATACACCAGGGAAAAGAGACGAAAGCCACAGTATGATCTATGGCCCCTACTTTTTACAAAGAGGAATCTGAGGGCTTCAGTATTTAAAGGGGAAAAGTGGCAGGAGGAGGAAGGAGGAAAGAAAAAAAGAGGGAGAGTATGGTCATATTCTTAGGAGGCTTTGATTCACACTCACTGAATCTGAATTCACATGCTGCGTGTGGAAAGGAATAGGTAGAGGAACAGTAAATTATGTATGTCTCCTACTCAGTAAAACTGCACTTTACAAAAGATAAACAATAGAAAAGTCAAATATGCATTTATCTCAAGGTGGGCAGTGGGGATGATTTCTATTCTCCTCTTGTCCCATATTGCAGGAGGCCACCTGGGGAGATATGGCCTCTTTTTGCTATCTGTTTAGGAACAAAAGGAAAGACAGTTTTCTGTGACTCAGCTTCCAAGCTTAACTTTTTTCTTTGGTATAGTGAGTTTGGGGTCCCGAGATGTTCTTTTCCTTTCACAGATGTGTGAGACTTCAGCAGAAGGGTGAAGGCTGTAGAATGGAGAGAAAACTCTCTGCCTGCATGGCTAATGATTGACTTGGTCTTTTAACTGATTATGTCATCTGAGGAGTCTGTGAAGGTTTATGAAGAATGAATTCACCATACAGCCTCCCCTCAGATGGAAATGTATACACGATGTAGAATAAGGGGCTGTGAGTCTCGGGAGTAAGAGGAGGGGAATAAGGTTAAGACTCCTAGTACTGCTTAGCTTCTAGCCTTGGGTCTTGCCGCAACACCTGCCCAACACGTGTGTGTGTGTGTGTGTGTGTGTGTGTGTGTGTGTGTGTGCTTTGCAAGGTTAGCTGGGACCCAGGTAAACCCCACTTTGTCCCTCGCTGACAGGAAACCTACACATTCTCTGCCCTCTCTGTTGTTTCCCTGACCTCGCTCTCCCATGGAATTTTAGATACAATTCAATGGCGTTCAGGTTCCAGTGAGGGTTGGTCACCAGCCGATGCAATCCCCCTAGCGTATGGGAAAGCAAAGGATCAGGAGGCATGAGATCCTAGTTCAGTCCTAGCCTTTGCTTCCTGGTTTGCCTAACTCAGATGTTGGACATAGTATTGGGGTAGGATGCTAATGAGTGGTAGTTGGTGGAGGGGGCAATTTTCCCCAGCAGTCCCCAAGGGGGAGAGACCAATTGGCAACACAGTGGAAAGTATATAATATTAGCTACTTAAGTCATAAATAGTTCTGGGAAATAGGCTCTACTGTTTCATTTATTCCCCACAACATTTCCTAACATTTCCTAGGCATGAAATATGACGCTGAAGACGTGAGAAAAACAAGCATCCCCTGACAGCCAGGGGCTAGCCTGAGACAGCTGCCCTCTGATGTTGTCAGGAGCCATCCTGGCGCTCATCACTGGGCTGTGGTGTTTCTTGTTTGACGTAAATCGCACAGAACACCAGCCTTAGACAAGGTCATGCCGTGACTGTGATGAAGTGAGACGAAAAACAAGACCACTTCATAATTTCATCCCAGCATAGACAAACACAAGGTCACTGTATAAACCACAAAATCACAAACATCCCCCTCTCTCCTCATCACCAGTTCCCATTTTAGCTTTGCTCTCATCTGTGCTACATGAGATTTACTGCGATCTCAATCAGATCATCTCCCCCACTTCCTGACAGCACCCAATACAAAGCACACCCCTATCCGCGGAACACTCCCATGAATGACCTAAGCAAGGTCTCCACCCTCAGAGTTCTTTCTGACAGCCGCTTACGAGATGCCCCACAGTCCCCCAGAGTGTGTAGTCTCTCAGTGCACTGAGCATTTGTTCAACCACAGTTGTGTTCCTAGTGGTCTGACTGGAGAGTGCTAGACTGAGAAGTCTTTTCCTGAGGTCTGCTGTTCTCATGAGGGCAAGAGGGAAAGGAGCATCATACACACAAATAGGATGGCTACTGGTATGCTGACGCCTCATTGATCGCAGCAACTCCTCCTGCCCACGGAGTTGGTGGTGTTGGCCCAGACACCAAAGGAGGCTTCTTACAAGTAACTCTGGAGAAATCTGGACTTCAGTTTTTCCTAACCTGTAAAACAAGGTCAAAGCAGGTTTGTAATGAATAGAAATGCTGGAAAGCATGTAGTGTGATGGTGGGCATGGCCTGGTAAGACTGACATGCTTTGCTCATTGTTCATAGTTCCTGGCACCTTCACACCTCCCCTTAGAGTCCCTCAGGCTCAGGTGTGTCTGTGTCTCGAACCCTTGTTTTCCTGAGGGGTCAGAACCACTATTTGAGGCAAGGCCTGAAACAGAGGAGATGGGGACTGAGCTCCCTCTGTATGGAGGGTTCAGTCAATTTCAGGAATTCCAATTTGCTCCAACAGAAATTCCAAGTTCTGTCTGGATCCTGTTATATGTGCTCAAGAACTTTCCAGAATCATAGGGCTGGGGTGGGGAGGGATGATCCTGGTGTGGATAGGGCAGGTGGCAGTAGAGATGACTGAAGATGCAGGGACAGGGTCTGGTGCCCTCTAGTTTGAAGGGCCCACTAACACCTCCTGATTGTCCTCAAAAGAGCTGTTGTGCAAGTCTTGCTCTTACTTTACTTACATTACTTGTCTATGTGTTTTGTTAAAAAAAAAAAAAAAAAATCCCAAATGTGACAACAGTGATCTTGAATCCAAACCAAGGCTGAAGTTATGCCCTTACCTTTCTGCAAGACAGGGCAATGGAACAAGAGATCATGAAAAGGGAGAAGAAGACATTCTCCATGAAGACAGTGTCCTGTCCCTCTCTGAAGCTGGTGCCTAGAAAGGGTTGTCAAGTTAAAACAAATGCGTGGCAAGGAGATGTGGGGCTAATGTGGAGAAATCTAAGAAGAGAGGAGAAGTGATTCTTATTCCTATTTAGCTTTTTAATGTTACAAAGCAGGAAAGGAAAGGTCAACCTGAAATAATTTAAAAGAGTCAGGATCCAATTAAAATAGTTTAAGTGCAAAGATTGAGGGTAGCTGTCCAGGCACACCCGGACACCAGGGAATGATTATTGGTGCTCCCAGTGTGGGAATAAGTGAAGATTGTTTATATAGGCAAAAATAGGTGTAGAACAGAATCACAACATTCTCCATACAAAGGCTAACACAGAGATATAAGATTTGATTGGCTACTGTTGATTACACTCCAAAGGATTACTTAACATCTCGTTGTAAAGAGGTAAAAATCATGAGGGTCTTTATCTCATTTAGCTTAAGTTTGAATAAAGATTAGGGAGTCTGGTTAATATATAACATCTCAACACAAAGATCAAGAAGCAACAGTCATTCACCAGAGAAGAAAAACAACTGTGGCTCAGTTTCCACGGCTTAACTTTTGCCCTCGGCATAATAAATAGGGAAGGTCCTGAAAATTTCTTTTCTTTTCACAGAAGAACAGGAGAAGAAAAGAAAGAAAATGGAGAAATCAATGTAAGGGTTTAAATAAAAGATCTGAGAGCCACTTTCTGATTTTGGGAGGTACAGGAAAAGAGCCCCATGGCAAGCCAACTAAAGTGGCAAAGCATAATTTTAATCCTTATAGTCCTCCCCTACCTGAGAACAAATATCCTGTTTTGTTTCTGCTATTCAAGTTTTGGTTACAGTTTTTTGCAAGCTATTGATTTTTGTAGGCAAAAACTGTGAGGCCTCTCAAAAGTGATATGGGATAGGGACTCATTTATCGTTTTAGAAAAAGTGATGTGGGATAGGAACTCATTTACTGTTTTAGAATTTCTGGAAAATAGTTTTGCATTTTGAAGCTTTCATTATTTTTGCTAGAAGCATTTATTTATAATTATGTCTGCTGACCCCAGACTCTAAGCTACATAATAGAACTTTAATTACATTAGGTACAGGATTTTTTTCTCTTCTCCATTTACGTATATGGAGGAATGGAGTATTGGACAGAAAGTCGGCCGGGCATGGTGGCTAACACCTGTAATCCCAGTACTTTGGGAGGCCAAGGCAGGCAGATTGCTTAAGCCCATGAGTTTGAGACCAGCCTGGGCAACATGGTGAAACCCCCATCTCTACAAAAATTAGAAAAATTAGCCAGACTTCTTGGCATGCACCTGAAGTTCCAGCTACTTGGAAGGCTGAGGTGGAAGGATCACCTGAGCCTGGAGAGGTAGAGGTTGCAGTGAGCCATGATTGTGCCACTGCACTCCAGCCTGGGTGACAGAGCAAGACCCTGTGCCAAAAAAATAAAAAGTCTATAGTGACATTCTGAGAACAAGTGTTGTGAATAAGTGAGTGATGGAAGTGTAAGGAGAATATTCAATAGAGAAAAATGGCGAAGCAGAGCTGAAGGAAGCGGAGATTTAATGCATTCTTCTTAGGCATGGCTGGTGAGTGAGTGACTTCTGTCACACTAAAATTTAAAGAAATCTTCCTGATAGAATGTATTTTAAAATAGATATAGTTTATTTTTAAAACTTTATCATGGGGAATTTAAAACATGTACAGAAGTAGAGAGAATAGAATACTGAACCTCTGTGAACCCACGACTCAGCTTCAACAGTTAATTATAGCCAATCTTGTTTCAGACTGCTGGAATTTTCAGATGGTACTGGAAAGTTATCAAATGAACAGGCCCTCAAGTATTCGGGATCTCTAAACCCATAAAGGACAAATGTATGAAGTGTTGATGTGGTTTAGATTGACAACCAACTCTAAGGGATTTTCCATGTATTTTGTCATCCTCTAACTTGAAGTAACATAATCATTAGCATAAATGCAAAAACATTTTTTGTGATGCAGAGATTTAATTGTTGAAATGTCCTTAACTTTCAAAGGCTAAATAATATAAAAAATAATGAGACTGAAGCTACAGTATAAGGAAGTAACCACATTTATTTGGAAAATTGTAATGAAACAATAGCACTTTATAACTAATATAGATTATAGAATATAGTTCTATGAATATACATATGCAAAAGTGACAACTTCTACCTCTCACAGCTGTTTTACATGCCTTCTAGGTTTTCACTTTTCCGTCTACCCTTACTTTTCTGAAATTTTCCCAAAAGGATGGGGCCAGACTCAAAGTTTCTGTTTGTCTTGCCCCTTTCCTGTTCATGTTTTCTCTTGTGGCATGTCATTAGAAGATTTTACTGATCAATGCATTAAATCAAAGAATGCTAGAGTGGAAAGACAGTTCCTGGAAAACAGTTCAAACTTTCCAAAGTCAAGATAAGGAAATAGAAGCCCTGAGATCTTATCAATACTTGCTTGCATCACTTTTCAAGTTGGTTTTACCTAAAGTAAAAAAGGAGGGACTGGTGACCGTTGTCCCAGAGTAGAAGCAGAGTCACTATTCTGTGTGGTGGGCGTTTGCAGGAGGAAAGGAGTGCAAGCTCAATTGTAGCTCTTGAAATCTCCATCTCTCCCTGGTGCCTGCTCAAAGAAGCATGTGGAGGCCTGAACTGCAGGGGTTGGGGCAAGGAAAGAGAAAAGCTGGTCTTAGCAATCAGGAGGTAGAGCAGAAACCAAAGGGTCTTATATATAGAATTTCACCCTCTCCAGTCCATCACCCAAATGATCTAGCGCTGTTTTCAAGCTCTTGTTTCAGTAGCACAACCTTTTTGAAAAATAAAATCTAATGTAGAACCTAATTGTGTATATATGGCATATTTTTCCTCAGCTTTATTGAGGTATGATTGGCAAATAAATATTGTATATATTTAAAGTGTACAACAGGATGATTTGGCATATGTGCACATTGTGAGACGACTACAGTTAATTAGCAAATAGTCTTGTGTATGTGTGATGAGAACATTTAAGATCTCAGCAAATTTCATGTATATAATCCATTATTATTAACTATGTCACCATGCTATATATTAGATTTTAAGAATTTACTCACCTTAAACTGAAATTTGTAACCTTTGACTAATACCTCCTCATTTTCCCCTTCTCTAGCCCTAGCAACCACCGTTCTACTCTGTTTTTATGAGTTCCAGTTTTTTAGATTCCACATATAAGTGATATCATGCAGTATTTGCCTTTCTATGTCTGGCTTACTTCACTTAGCATAATGCCCTCCAGGTTTATTCATATTCTTGCAAATGACAGGATTTCTTCCTTTTTGAAGGCTGAATAATATTTCATTACATATATATATATATGTGAATGACATGTATTTATCCATTCATCTGTCAATGGGCACTTAGGATGCTTTGCATCTTGGCTACGGTAAATAATGCTGCAGTGAAGTGGTAATGCAGATATGTCTTGAGAGTTACTGAATTTATATACTTTGGATATATACCCAGAAGTGGGACTGCTGGATCATATGGTATTTCTGTTTTTAATTTTTTGAGGAACCTCCATTCTTTTTTCTGTGTAATGACTGTACCACTTTACCTTCCCCCTAGCAGTATATAAGGCTTCTGTCTTAGTCCATTTTGTGCCGCTTGTAACAAAATAGCTGAGACTGGGTAAGCTGTAAAGAACAGAGATTCACTTCTTACAGTTCTGAAGTAATGAGAGGTCCAAGATCAAGGGGCCCACCTCTGGGCCTGGGCTTTAGTGCTGTGCCATCCCACAGTGGAAGGTGGAAGGGGAAGAGAGTGCAAGCAAGAGGGAACAAGAGGTCAAAATCACGGCCTCAAGCACTTTATTATCTACATTAATCTATTCATGAGGGTGTAGCCCTCATAACCTAAACACCTTCCATTAGGCCTCACCTCCCAACACTGATGCATTGGGGGTTAAGTTACTAACACGTGCTTTTTCGGGGACAGGTTCAAACCATAGCAGATTCTTTTCTCCACATCCTTACCAACAATTATCTTTCAACTTTTTGAAAATAACCACCCTGACAGGCATGAAGTGATGTTTCATTGTGATTTTGACTTGCATTTGTCTGATGCTTAGTGATGTTAAGCATCTTTTCATATATCTGTTGACCACTTGTATATATATGGTGTTTTATATGGCATTTTATTAGTATACATTCCTTTTATAAATTATTTTTAGAATGAGAACAGTGCAACTATCTGAGGAACATGAAATTTTGAAATCAAGGATTGTCAGTGACAATAGTATTCTTTTATTGGTCTCAGCACCCAATTTACATCTGAACTTTTATTTCACTCACATGGAATTATGAAAATTCAAGTTTGCACTGATACATGGTTGCATATTGTGTTTCATTTTGTTTTTTAAACAGCTGCCTTGCAATCTCCAAGATCTTTTCAATAAAACCAAAATAGTGGGGAAACTTTTATTTTTAAGATTTTTCATTAAAATAAGTTAACCTCTCAGATTACCAGTTAGAGTCACCAAAGAGTTCAAATTTGATTTATAACACAGTTGAATATATCTGTTGGTTATTAAGCCAAGTTACATTTTAAAAGTGAAACTCTAATGAAAACATTTGTGGAAGCCCTGAAGCAGGGTTCCATAGAACATAGTTTGAAAACCAGTAATCTGGTATTGAAGAAGTAAGGCCTCCTTTATTTCCTCACCCCAAACGTTTTTCAGCCTTTCCCGCTGCCCTTTCTTGGCTTATTTTCCCCTTTAGAGTAGTGCTGAACTCATTTTAACTAAATTTCATTAAATTAGCACTGTGGTTGGTAGGAGGATGGAAAAAAGGGTAAAGTGGCTGCTTGTTCTGCCTGGGACCTAGCATTCCCACCTCCTTTCTTTCCCCTCCATCCCGTGGCATAAAGGGGTGGGTTCGAGTCAGCACTGAGTAAAATCGTGAAGTAGGTGGACTTCTTTCTCACGACTTCTTCAGTCCTGGAGCTGAACTGTTTTTGGCATCCCCTTCCCTTTAGGAAGACATGGTAGCAAGCTGCTCTATTTGGACATTCTGTGCTCCCTGTGCCCCCAACACACACTGAGATCCCTGGGGGCTGTGATCCAGATTTTTTTCTTCTGCCTTATCAAAACTTACAGAATGGGAAGTGTCCCATGACTTAGATGCTGCTTTCTGCTAGGTGTTTTCTAGCTATAGTAGTAAGCTAATCCAGCCAATATGTTTACTTGTGTGCTTTTGCAAATATTATTTATTTTTCTCACACATTTATTAAGCAATTACTCTGCGATGAGTAATAAGCTGAGTACTTTACATGATCATTGGGTTCTCCCAACAACCCTGTGAGATAGGTTCTCTCTCTCATTATCATTCCCATCTAGGGATGAGAACACTGAGGCCAGGATTTAAAAGAGCTTTCTGAGAGTCCTTTTGGAACCCTTTGTTGTGGTGACCACCCAGGCTACCTGATGCAAATTTCAGGTACAAATGATGAGGTGGTTTAGAAGCAAGCTTTTGTTCATCTGAAAGAATAGAGCTTTCCCCAATAACACAGCAGTTAAGAGCACAGTCTTTGAAGTAAAAATAACACACATTTGAATGTTGGCTCAGCCACTTACCAACTGTATGAAACTCAGTTTCCTCATCTGTAAAATGGGAAATAATAACAGTACCTACGTCTAAGTGTTGTTGTGAGGATTAAATCAGATAAAGTGTGTCAAACACATAACAAAATGCCTGTGCCTATGTTCAGTGCATTCAGTACATTCAGTGGTGGAATGTAAGTGGTTAGAAAGTCTTAGCTGTTATTTTGTTATTATTAACTCATTATTAGGCCTGAGCTAGCTGAACATAGAAGAACCACTCCACTGAAGCACATGTTTAAAATAAGAATAAGTATAAGTTACCTGCAATAATTTAAGAAACAAAATGAGACTGCGCTAACACCATTTAGCTTAATTCCTCTATTCTTTGAAGGTATGATCACCTCTTTGGATCATATACAGTGTCTGCTGTGGCCTGGTTCCAAAAATAGCTCTAATATCTTCTTTTCTTTTAGGGCAACGAACCCTGCAGATTGGGCTCTTGCACATAGATGGATGCTGTTTTTGTCAGCCAATGAAAGAGAGGGTAGAAAGAGCTGATATCATCAAGTCATACTTCTTGTTCTTCGAGCAAACTTTTTCTATTCCTAGCTTTGGGACAAATTTTGCCCCCAGGAGCCAATTATGCTGCTGGTGTCCAACAAAGTCAGCATTTTATTCACAAGTGCCGTTTCTGCACTTCTTGAAGGACAGAGGGTCTTGTCTGACACAAGCCTTCCTCACATGTGTGCCAGGGACCCACTCAGAGAGGGGCAGTGGGTGCTCACAGAGGTCCAGATTCACAGCTATTAGAACCTCTTCAGAGCCCAAAGTCCGTGGGCCCATGGTGAGGGCAGCCTTCTCTGCCCCTGCTCATCCACTGAAGATGGCCTGGGCAACACCAACGACTCCAAATCATAGCAATTTGGCAACCTCTTACCTGAGCCAGTCAGGAAACTTCTTATACAGAAACATTCTTGAGTTTCCCTAGTTCCAGTCAGATCACATGTTTGGTTTTGTTAAAACATGTTTGTATTATTTAAAAGATGAAAGTACTAAATGCTTATTGTCCACAATTAGGAAAACATAATAAAAAAGAATCTTCACAAGGCTTTTTTTCTTATTATTTTTATAGTTTGACTTCTATATGCATTTTAAAAAATAAAGTTACTTGACTCATTCAACACTTGCATGTGGATAGCTAAGCCTCTGAGCCTACTAGTGTAAGACCTTCCTGCTCTATGTAGAAAAGTGTTAAGTTTAAAAGTGCTGTTACATATGTGTGAAGATAGTCACTGCAAAGTTGCACATAATATCAAAAAGACCTAAATGTTCTTTAAATAAATAATGATACATCTATATTATGAAATTATATGCAGTAATTTTGACACACAAATCATGATCATATTTAAAAATTCACCAAAAATATCCAGTTAAATAGAGTGAAAACCGATAGTTCCCCTTTATTCCAGTTCCATTTTTTTCCCCAAAGATAACTACTAATGAAAGTTTGTGGTAGGCCCTTACAGACCCATTTTTGCATTAACACATGTATATTTGCACATAGATATATAAATATGTTTTTAGTTTTAATTTTTAAAACAAAGATTATTAAGTTTTATTCTGCAACTTGCTCTTTCTTTCAACTTAATAGTCTTAAAGATTTTTCTATACTAGAGTGACTTCATTTAAAATAAATTACTGGGCCAGGCGCAGTGGCTCATGCCTGTAATTCCAGCACTTTGGGAGGCCGAGGTGGGCAGATCACTTGAGGTCAGGAGTTCAAGACCAGCCTGGCCAACAGGGTGAAACCCCATCTCTACTAAAAATACAAAAAATTAGATGAGCATTGTGGCATGCGCCTGTAATCCCAGCTACTCAGGAGGCTGAGGCGGGAGAATCACTGGAACCTGGGAGGTAGAGGTTGCAGTGAGCCAGGATCATGCCACTGCAGTCCAGCCTGGTAGACAGAGTGAGACTCCATCTCAAAAAAAATTACTGCATATAATTCCATAATATAGATATACCATAGCTACTTTTATATATACATAGAACCTTGCAAGGCCAAGCAAGCTGGCTCATGTGTATAATTCCAGCACTTTGGGAGACCAAGGGGGGTAGATCACTTGAGCTCAAGAGTTCAAGACCAGCCTGGGCAACATGGCGAAACCCCATCTCTACAAAAAAATATAAAAATTAGCCAGGTGTGATGGTGCATGCTCTGCTACTCAGGAGGCTGGGGTAGGAGGATCACTTGAGCCCGGGGAGGTTGAGGCTGCAATTAGCCATGATTGAGCCACTGCACTCCAGCCTGGGCAACAGAGTGACAGAGTGAGACCTTGTCTCAAAACAAAAATGAAAACAAAACCCACAAACAACAACAACAGCAACAAAAACCTTGGAGTGAATATCTTTGCACACATGTAAACAGCATTTTTAAACTTAAAAATTTTCCCTATAGGGCAGGAAGGACTTACACCAGTAGGCTTGGAAGGCTTAGCTGTATCCATGTGCAAGTGTTGAATTCGTCCTGAGAAAGTGCTTGGGGAAATTAGAGGAACTCATTAAATCTTTTGAACCAAGAGCTAACACTGAACCCTAGAACTACTTGGTTTTATGAATGCCAAAAGAGATTTTTTTAGTTTCACATTTGTTTAATGAACACAGGGCCTGGAACCATCATCTAAGTATAGTAATCTGAGATATAATTTTAAGATTACTGGAAGACAGTGTAATAGGCTTGATGTCTGTCCTCATCTGGTGTTTGAAATTCTTTCCTCTTGAGTATTCCGGGCCCAAGAGAAGCTTGAAAGTTGATAATGTTGTTTTTCCACTGTTGCCCTTTCAACAGGGTCTAGAATTTCCAACTGTTCTAATTGTGAAACTTGTCTTTTTGCTGAAATGTTTTTCCTTGATTTGGGTTTTCTTGAAATTATTGCCAAAGTCATATGACATAAATTGTAAATGCCACAAAATTTATTCTGCTATTCTTGAGATAAAACATGGAAATCTGAAAGTTGAAGGCTAGGACTTGAGAAGAGAATATAAGAAGCTACCATTTCAAAATCCTTAGTGAAGGGATTATATCACCCCCTTGCTTTGACTTGAAAGTCTCTTGAATGATCTTCTTCGTCTGTCAGACAATCCCTGCGTCAATGATTAATAAACCCACTCTAGCCTGAGGGTGGGTTTCTGCTGAAATACTGAGGGAGGCAAAGTGCAGCAGGAGTAGAATGTGAATTCCAAACCCAGACTATGCCTAGAGCAGGAATTCTGCAGCCTGACTGTGTCAGAGCCAGCAGGACGCTTTCATCACCACCAGCACCACCAGCAACACCCCCAGCACCAGGAACAGTAACATAGTTTCTCATCTATTGAATGAAAAATTATGACCTGATCAAATTTTTCACCTTTCAGTTACTTCCATTTCAAGGTAATGGCAATTTCTTACTCTATCTCTGTTTCATAGCTGAACTCCCAGAACATAGATGATGGCCTTAACACCTACCAAATCCCAGACTCTGGCACGGTTCCAGCTCACCCATGAGCATTTACTATATCAATGGAAATAAGTTATTGGTGTGGTGTTTGTGATAGTCACATGAATGATGATACTTATTTATATTTATGCTTATAGTGATTTTAATGATTATTGTCATACCTTGAAAGATATTACATTGATAGACCAATTAAAAAAAACAAAACAAAACTGACCAGGTAGATTTGTGATGATAGCAAGTATAAATAAAACACCTCCTTTCCTTCATTCCTCCAGGTTCATTCCTTCACCTCCAATGTATACATCAATTACAAAGGTATCGCTTCATGTCTATTGCCAACCCCCTAGTCCACGCCACCATACTGTCTTGCTTCCTCAATCCATTCATGGCACAGCAACCTGAGGGCTTTCTTTTGTCTTTTTATTTTGAAAAATTGTAAACCTACAGAAAAGTTGCAAGACTAGACAACAAGCAACTATCTATCCTTCATCTAGATTTACCAATTTTAATAATTTGTTTTATCTCTATGCATATTTTGATTATTACAATTACTGTTATTACATTATTGTTGCTGATTCATTTACGAGTATGGTGGAGACATCATAACCCTTTGCTCCTGAGTACTTTAGTCTGTATCCTTTAACAAGGACATTTTCTTCCATAACCACAGTTACAATGATCAGTAAATTTGACACTGATTCAATACTATTATCTACTATACAGTCCAAGTTCAAATTTTACCAAGTGTCCCCAAAATGTCCTATCTAAAAAATTATTTTCTTCCAGAATCCAATCCTGGGCAGATACTTGGTTGTCATGTGTCTTCAGCCTTCTTTAATCTCAGGCTTTCTTTGTCTTTTGTGACATTGAAGAGTACAGACCAGTAATTTATACTACACTCCCCCATTTGGGTTTGTCTGAGATTTCCTCATGAGTAAATCCAGGTGATGCATGTTTGGTAGGGTCCCTCTCAGGTTATCACATCAGGAGCAGAAGGACCTTTGAACCCAGTGGGTCAGACTGTGCTCCCATCGGGCATATCATCCTTCAGCGGCATCTCATGGAGTCAGCTGTTCCATATTAAGGTCCTACACACTCCAACCCCTGTTTCTATCCTGCTATGCTTCTTCCTTGCACTGAGTTCTGGCTGCACTGGGCTTTGTCCAGTTCCTCGAGCAGGTCAGACTCTCTCCTTTAAAACTTTTTCCTCACTCTGTTCTGCTTCCAGTTGGTTGACCCATACGTTCCAGGAGTTCAGCTACAAAACAGAGATAGAGTAAGAAATTGCCATTACCTTGAAATGGAACTAACTGCAAGGTGAATTTTTGTTAAAAAATTTTTCTTTTACCCCCCTACAGCTTTTGGACTACTCCAAAGTCAGAGTAAGCCATTCTGGTACTTGACATACTCAGAAGTATGACTCACCCCTCTCCCATGTGACAGGTTTAGTTGACTGTCGTGTGTGTGTGTGTGTGTGTGCACGTGTGTGTCTAAAATTTTTGTAATAAGACAATCTAAAAGGCAGCTCATAAAAATAACTTAAAAATATTTTTTATGTTTTTATTTGAAATATTTTTGGCACCTTAGGTATAAAAAGTAAGTATATTCATATTTATAAAGCTAGATAATCTGGTTAAATAATTCCATTTAGAATTCTTGGGGAAATCATAAGCAATTATTCCTAATAGGTCTTCTCAAATTCCATTCGAAATCATCACCATAAGTCTGTTTCCCAGAAAAGCCTTGTGTTACTGTTGCTTTATGAGATGAAGCAGTGTGGGGGTATCATGGGGTGAAGATGTTTACAAAGATGCAATTCTAGAGGTTGAGAAGTCCTAGATCAAGGTGCCAGCAGATTCCATGTCTGGTGAGGGCTGATTCCTCATAGATGGCGCCTTTTATATGTCCTCACATGGCAGAAGGGCAAACATACATTTTGAATTTTAGAATAACTTAGGTTTACAGAGAAGTTACAGAGAGTTCCTGCATTTTCTTCACACAGCTTCCCCTAATTTTAATATCTTACATTACCTTGATACATTTGTCAAAACTAGGAAACCAACATTGGTACATTATTTTTAACTAAACTTCTGATATGGTTTGGTGGTGTCCCCACTCAAATCTTGTCTTGAATTGTAGCTCCCATAATTCCCATGTGTTGTGAGGGGATCTGGTGGGAGATAATGGAATCATGGGAGCAATTTCCCCCATACTGTTCTCATGGTAGTGAATAAGTCTCATGAGACCTGATGATTTTGTAAGGGGTTTCCCTTTTCGCTTGGCTCTCTCACTGTCTTTCTTCCCTGTCACCATGGAGGATGTGACTTGCTCCTCTTTGCCTTCTGCCATGATTGTGGCAGCCTCCCCAGCCGTGTAGAACTGTGAGTCAATTAAACCTCTGTCTTTCATAATTACCCAGTTTCGGGTATGTCTTTATCAGCAGTGTGAGAACGGACTAATACAACTTCAGACTTTATTCAGATTTGACTAGTTTTCCACTGATGTTCTCTCTCAGTCTGAAGATCCAATCCAGGTTACTACACTGCATTTTTTCGTCATGTCTCCTTAGTCTTCCCTGGTCTGGGACAATTTATTTTAAAAGTCATTTTTTATCAACATGGTACATACATCTGGCACCAAAAGATTTACAATGCAAAATAGGAGTTCATCATCCATAATCTATGCAATACCCCAGAAATAACCACCCTTGCCTGTTTTGGCCACTTCTGGTGTTTACCTCTATATTTATAAATAATACAAATTACCTAATTTGTATTAAATTATTTTGACATTAAGTTACTATTAAAAATGCAAACATACATTTGATGTAAAATAAGACACGCAGAACACCACACAAAACCAATGAATAATTTAATGGGATGTTGTGAGTTGAGCACTTTTGTAACTACCACCCAAGACAAGAAACAGAATGTTGGCAAATACCCTAGTAGCCCCTCCACCTGCCCTGTTCTAATCAGAAGTAACCACTCTCCTGACTTTTATAGCTATAATTGTCTTGTATTTTTAAAAATAGTTTTATTACCCAGTGTATGTTGTTGAGCACTATGGTTTGTTTAACCATTGAAAAATTGTTGTTATTATTTTTTGAGACAGGGTCTCTGTTGCCCAAGCTCGAGTGCAGTAGCACAATCACAGCTCACTGCAGCCTCGACCTCCCAGGCTCAGGTGATCCTCCCACCTCAGCCTCCCAAGCAGCCTAGGACTACAGGTACCTGCCACCATGTCTGGCTAATTTTTTAAGTCTCTTAATCTGCAGATTTCTTCTCCATCCCTTTCTTTTCCTTACAGTCCCCTCCCCTCCCTTCCCCTCCCCTCCCCTCCCCTTCCCTTCCTTTTACAAAATCCACAGTTTGAATATTCTTACTGTTAATCTTGGAGAAGATCCTTTAAAGATCCTTTATGTGACCTTGTCCTAATGCCCAGAGTCTTTTATACATTGGCCAGTAGAGATTGCCTACCCTGAGAAACATGTATTTTTTTCTTTTTTTTTAATAAAAAAAGTTTGTGGGCACATAGTAAGTAGGTGTATATATTTATGGGTTATGAGATATTTTGATATAGGCATATGATACATAATAATTACACCAGGGTAAATGAGGCATTCATCACCTCAAGCATTTATCCTTTGTGTTACAAACAATCCAATTGTACTTTTTAAATTGTTTTTAAATGTACAATTAAATTATGATTGACAATAGTCACCCTGTTGTGCTATCAAATACTAGATCTTATTCTTTCTATATTTTAGTACCCATTAACCATACCTCCCCCTTCCCTGCCAACTCTTCCCAGCCTCAGGTAACTATCACTCTACTTTCCTATATTTTCACCTCTCATTTTTTGGAGAAAGACATGTTGTAAACAATCAAATCATTTTGGGAAGGCAGGAAGATGAAAGCTGAATAAAAGTGTAAGTACTTGGTAGTGGTTGGCAGAATTTTCCTCATATTTTTGCCTTTATCAGAAAAACTCTATTTTATATATATTATATCTAGTTTTTGAACAAAGATGGCATTAAAAATAGCTTACTAGATCCTGAGCAAGATGGCCGAATAGGAACAGCTCCGGCCTCCAGCTCCCAGCACGAGCAACGCAGAAGGTGAGTGATTTCTGCATTTTCAACTGAGGTGCCAGGTTCATCTCACTGGGGAGTGCCGGACAATCGGTGCTGGTCAGCTGGTGCAGCCCAACCAGTGAGAGCTGAAGCAGGGCGAGGCTTCACCTCACCTGGGAAGTGCAAGGGGGAAGGTAATCCCTTTGCCTAGCCAAGGGAAACTGAGACACACAACACCTGGAAAATCGGGTAACTCCCAACCTACTACTGCGCTTTACCAAGGGTATTAGCAAACAGCAACCCAGAGATTATAACCCACACCTGGCCCGGAGGGTCCCACGTGCACGGAGCCTCCCTCATTGCTAGCACAGCAGTCTGAGATCTAACTGCAAGGTAGCAGCG
>NW_012101344.1:267900-268169 GCF_000951045.1 Mandrillus leucophaeus | reverse complement strand
AGAGATTTTGTCACCACCAGGCCTGCCTTACAAGAGACTCTGAAGGAAGCACTAACATGGAAAGGAACAACCGGTACCAGCCATTGCAAAAACATGCCAAAATGTAAAGACGATCGAGGCTAGGAAGAAACTGCATCAACTAATGAGCAAAATAACCAGCTAATATCCCAATGACAGGATCGAGTTCACACATAACAATATTAACCTTAAATGTAAATGGACTAAATGCTCCAATTAAAAGACACAGACTGGCAAACTGGATAAAGAGT
>NW_012101344.1:264054-264935 GCF_000951045.1 Mandrillus leucophaeus | reverse complement strand
ATCTACTCATCTGACAAAGGGCTAATATCCAGAACCTACAAAGAACTCAAACAAATTTACAAGAAAAAAACAAACAACCCCATCAAAAAATGGGCCAAGGATATGAACAGACATTTCTCAAAAGAAGACATTCATACAGCCAACAGATGCATGAAAAAATGCTCATCATCACTGGGCATCAGAGAAGTGCAAATCAAAACCACAATGAGACACCATCTCACACCAGTTAGAATGGCAATCATTAAAAAGTCAGGAAACAGCGGGTGCTGGAGAGGAAGTGAAGAAATAGGAACACTTTTACACTGTTGGTGGGATGGTAAAGTAGTTCAACCATTGTGGAAAACAGTATGGTGATTCTTCAAGGATCTAGAACTAGAAATACCATTTGACCCAGCCATCCCATTACCGGGTATATACCCAAAGGATTATAAATCATGCTGCTTTAAAGACACATGTACACGTATGTTTATTGTGGCACTATTCACAATAGCAAAGACTTGGAATCAACCCAAATGTCCATCACTGACAGACTGGATTAAGAAAATGTGACACATATACACCATGGAATACTATGCAGCTATAAATAAGGATGAGTTCGTGTCCTTTCCAGCTACATGGATGCAGCTGAAAACCATCATTCTCAGCAAATGATTGCAAGAACAGAAAACCAAACACCGCATGTTTTCACTCATAGGTAGGAATTGAACAATGAGATCCCTTGGACACGGGAAGGGGAACATCACACTCTGGGACCTATTGTGGGGAGGGGCTAGTGGGGAGGGATGGCACTGGGAGTTATACCTGATGTAAATGACGAGTTGATGGGTGCTGACGAGTTGATGGGTGCAGCACACCAACATGGCACACGTATACATATGTAA
>NW_012101344.1:258984-263079 GCF_000951045.1 Mandrillus leucophaeus | reverse complement strand
AAAAAAAAAAAAAAAAAAAAAAGCTTACTGATGAAAAGTAGGTGCTCTGATGGTCTGCCTGAGTTTATATCCTGGCCTGTCCTTTCTTAGTGGCTTTGTGACCTTGGACAAGTTATTTAACCTCTTGGTGCCTCAATATTCTCTTCTGTAATATGGAGGTGATAATTGGCATAGGGTTGTTGAGAGGAGCAAATGATATAATAAATACTTTGAAAAGTAGTTGGCAAGCACAGAGTAAATGCTTAATATTTTAAGCTTCCATTACTATTCTTTGCAATAGAGAATAGATTCAAAATGATCAATTTCAGTCTAATGTACATGCCCAGGATTTTCAATTCATTTATTCACTTTTACTCCTGGTACATTTCCAGCTCTTATTCATGTGATGAGGATAAAATTAATTCATCCACAGCTGTTCTTCAATCTCTGGCTATTTTCTGACTCTTGGGCAAATAAATTATCAGCTTTTAAACTAAACAATTAGTCCCAGCTTGAAAGAATTTGTAAATATCTCCAAGGCCATGCACAATGGAACAAATCCTTTGTTTCCTGTGTTTATACATAAACTTTGGAATGTAACTACTGAAACCACTGCTCTGCTCTAAGGCATTTCAGGAAGAAAAAAAAAAAAAAGACCATAGTAATTAACATTTGGCAACAAAGAGGAAGCAAATATATTTCTATGCACATCTTTAAAACCCGGAAATCTCTCTCCCTAAGTCTGCAATTATATTTTCTAATATATAGGTGGTTATACCCTTGTAGTGAGTTGAATTGAATCCCCCAAAACAATATATCCAAGTCCTAACCCCTGATACGTGGGAAGGTGCACTCATTTAGAAATAGGGTGTTAGCGGGTACAACAAAGTTAAGGATCTCAAGATGAGATCATTCTGTGTTTAGGGTGAATCCTAAATCTAACGACTGGTTTCTTTCTAAGAGACAGAAAGGGAGAAACAGACACAG
Source organism: Mandrillus leucophaeus (assembly GCF_000951045.1). Taxonomy (NCBI): domain Eukaryota; kingdom Metazoa; phylum Chordata; class Mammalia; order Primates; family Cercopithecidae; genus Mandrillus; species Mandrillus leucophaeus. Next base: position 262,113 of record NW_012101344.1, on the reverse strand, counting down.
AGAGACACAGAGGGAAAGCCAGTGAAACCAGGTGGAGATTAGAGTGTTATGTCTACAAGCCAAGGAATGACAAGAGGGGCTGGCAACCACCAGAAGCCAGGAGAGTGGCACGGAGCGGCTTCTCCTGCAGAGCCCGCAGAAGGAGCCAACCCTGCCAACACCTTGATTTTGGACTTCTGGCTTCCAGAGCTGGGAGAGAATACATTTCGGTTGCTTGAAGCTGCCAGGTTTGTGGTAATTTGTCATGGCAGCCCTGGGAAGTCAATATAACCTTCATGATATAAAGGATACTCTGAACATCTAAGATAAATCAAAACTAAAGAAATTAGAGGCAAATCTAGACATTCTACTTCTGTCAGAACAAACACTCACCTCCCCCATACATCTTTTGTTTACCCTGAACTAAATGCATTTGGGAAAAGGACAAGTTCTAGTTAGCTACCATGTCATACACCAATGTCTATGCTTTCAAGGAATCCAAATATTTAAACTGCATTGCACATAAACTAATCATTTTTAGATGACTCAGAAGGCATTTCAGAAATCAGGGAGTTACTTACTGCCTGAGTCTTTTCCTGCTGATGTAACAAAATCCCACAGGCTGGGTAATTTATAAAGAACGAGAATTAATTTTCTCACAGTTCTGGAGGCTGGGAATTCCAAGATCAAGGTGCCAACAGGTTTGGTGTCTGGTGAAGGCTGCACTCTGCTTTCAAGATGGTACCTTGTTGCTGCATTCTCCAGTGGGGAGGAACATGATTTCCTCACACATTGGAAGGGAGAGCATGCAGATTTATGAGTCTTAATCCCATTCATGAGGGAGGAACCCCTCATGAATCAGCTCTTAAAGGCCCCACCTCTTAATACTGTCATATTGCCAACGCTTGGATTCTGGAGGTGACACATTCAAATCCTAGCACCTGTGATGCCTTCATCATTCTCATCCTGACATCACCAAGTTCTATATACATTACCTTCTAAATATCTCTTGAATTCATCCACTTCTTTCTGTCCCCTCTGTCTCTCTTGGGTCCAAGCCACCATTTGTTCTCTCTCTGACAGCTGTAGTGGTCTCTGAAATGGTCCCCCATCCCATTCACTGCACCGCAGTGCAGCACAGTCTCTTGACAATACAAGTCTGATTGTGTTTTCTCTTTCGGTGGGGCCCCTAGGGCTCCTTGGACAAAATCCAAACTCCTTGAGAGATGAGGCCTTGTTTTCTTCTTTCCTCTATGTCAGTGCCTGAAGCAATGTGTGGCACACAGCAAGTGCTCAATAAACACTGTAATAAATGACTTCAACTACAATGCTCTGCATAATCTCCCTCAAGATCTAGTCTAGTTCCCAGTGAACTAGCTGTGTGACTTTAGGAAAATCATTGAAATTCTCAGGCTTCATCCAGAGTCCCACTCCTTCTAGACTATTTACTGTGTGTTAACCACACTGGGCTTTAGGGTCTTTGCATCTGTGTGGTTCCTTTTTCTCTCAAGGGCTTTTACCAGGCAGTTCCCTTTTCATTCTCACATCTTCTCCCCTAACATCTACACACCAAATGCCACTTTCTCAGTGCTATGGTCTGAAAGTTTGTGTTCCCTGAAAATTCATATGTTGATTCCAAATTGCCAATGTAATGTTATTAGGAAGTGGGGTCCTTGGGAGGCAATTGAATCATGAGAGTGGAACCCTCATAAATGGGGTTAGTGCTGGTATAAACAAGGCCCAAGGGAGCCTTGCCTCTTCTGCCGTGTAAGGACTTAGTGAGAAGTGCTGTCTGTGAACTAGAAAGCAGGCCCTCCCCATACCTGAATCTACTGGTGTCTTGGTCTTGAACTTCCCAGTCTCTGGAACTGTAAGAAATATACTTCTGTTGTTTATAAGCCATTTGGTCTGTGGCATTTATTATGGACCTAAACAGACTATGAGGACACCTAGTGAAACTTCACAGATGAAGTAGCATGTTCCTATAACAGGCTCCCATAAGACTTTGTACATTTCCTTCACATTGCATATGACTTTGTAATAATATATTTATTTGGTGATTAGTTATTTACTCTCTCCCATGCCTACTAGACTTCAGGTTCCAGAAGAGGAGTGACAGGCTCCTTTGATCACCACTTATTCACCACTATGTCCCCAGAGCCAAGCATACTGTCTGGTACATAACAGTTGCTTAATAATGGTGGAATGAGTGAATTTGCCCTGTGGTGTCTCAGCATTGCTTTGTGGCTATCAATAAGCAGAACATGTTTTGTAAAAAAAGAAAAAAAAAAGCGTGGAGATTTCTGGCTTTAAGGTTGATGATATTTAGGTTTTAGGCATTCACAGTAACATTCACTGAAACCCAAGATGGGTAGAGGAGTCTGTATTCTTCCCTGGGCACACAGCTGGGGTATGGTGGAGGTTGGGAGAGAAGGAGACCAGGTAGAGGTGGTGCATGGCAGGCAGGATGTTAAGGAGAAAGGTGCAAAAGCAGCAAGAAAAGTAGAGCTTTTGGCTTCCCCTGCACTTTGCACTTGACAGTCCTGGGCGGGTAAACTACCAGTCAGAGAAGGAACACCAGGATGGAGGCAGGGCAAGGAGAGAGGGCAGGGACATGTGATGCTTCAGAGGCTGCAAGGGGTAGAGACATGGAGCCCATTTTTTGGGGAAATGCTTTTCTAGCTCTGTACCTCATGGTTTCCATGAGAAATAAAACAATATTTAGTGTTGCTTAAAGTTTCCATTTTCTCCCTGATTCAGCTATCATAATGTTGTATATCAGCAGGCCAAGAAAACAGAAGGCAGGATGAGGATCAACATTTTGTGAGCGCCTTCAATGGGCTAGGTACTGTGCTAGACAATTTCATATTCTCAGTCTGTCCTATCTCCCTCCCTCCCTCCCTTCCTCTCTTTTGCTCACTCATTCACTCATTTATATGTCTTTTTTTAAAATTATTTTATTTTATTTTATTTTATTTTTTATTATTATATTTTAAGTTCTAGGGTACTTGTGCATAACGTGCAGGTTTGTTACATACGTATACTTGTGCCATGTTGCTAGACAATTTCATATTCTCAGTCTGTCCTATCTCCCTCCCTCCCTCCCTTCCTCTCTTTTGCTCACTCATTCACTCATTTATATGTCTTTTT
>NW_012101344.1:257548-258934 GCF_000951045.1 Mandrillus leucophaeus | reverse complement strand
GGAAGGTAATCCCTTTGCCTAGCCAAGGGAAACTGAGACACACAACACCTGGAAAATCGGGTAACTCCCAACCTACTACTGCGCTTTACCAAGGGTATTAGCAAACAGCAACCCAGAGATTATAACCCACACCTGGCCCGGAGGGTCCCACGTGCACGGAGCCTCCCTCATTGCTAGCACAGCAGTCTGAGATCTAACTGCAAGGTAGCAGCGGGGCTGGGGGAGGGGCGCCCGCCGTTGCTGAGGCTTAAGTAGGTAAACAAAGCCACCTGGAAGCCCGAACTGGGTGGAGCCCACTGCAGCTCAAGGAGGCCTGTCTGCCTCTATAGACTCCACCTCTGGGGACAGGGCATAGCTAACAAAAAGCAGCAGAAACCTCAGCAGATGTTAATACCCCTGTCTGACAGCTTTCAAGAGAGCACTGGGTCACCCAGCATGGAGGTTGAGATCTGAGAACGGACAGACTGCCTGCTCAAGTGGGTCCCTGACCCTTGAGTAACCTAACTGGGAGACATACCCCACTAGGTGCAGACTGACACCTCACACCTCTGAAACGAAGTTTCCAGAGCAAGAATCAGACAGCAACACTCGTTGTTCAGCAATATTCTATCTTCCGCAGCCTCCGCTGCTGATACCCAGGCAAACAGGGTCTGGAGTGGACATCAAGCAAACTCCAACAGATATGCAACTGAGGGTCCTGAGTGTTAGAACGAAAACTAACAAACAGAAAGGACACCCACACCGAAACCCCATCAGTATGTCACCATCACCAAAGACCAAAGGCAGATAAAACCACAAAGATGGGGAAAAAGCAGGGCAGAGAAGCTGGAAATTCAAAATATCAGAGCGCATCACCCTCTCCAAAGGAATGCAGCTCATCACCAGCAACTGATCAAAGCTAGACGGAGAATGACTTTGACGAGTTGAGAGAAGAAGGCTTTGGTCGATCAAACTTCTCAGAGCTAATGGAAGAACTACGTACCCAGCGCAAAGAAACTAAAAATCTTGAAAAAAGAGTGGAAGAATGGATAACTAAAATAATCAGTGCAGAGAAGGACATAAAAGAACTGATAGAGGTAAAAACCATGACCCGAGAATTACGTGACAAATGCACAAGCTTCAGTAACCGACTCGATCAACTGGAAGAAAGAGTATCAAAGATTGACGATCAAATGAATGAAATGAAGTGAGAAGAGAAGCCTAGAGAAAAGAGAGGAAAAAGAAATGAACAAAGGCTCCAAGAAATATGGGATTATGTGAAAAGACCAAATCTACATCTGATTGGTGTGCCTGAAAGTGAGGGGGAAAATGGAACCAAGTTGGAAAACACTCTTCAGGATATCATCCAGGAGAACTTCCCCAACCTAGTAAGGCAGGCCAACATTC
>NW_012101344.1:218465-257498 GCF_000951045.1 Mandrillus leucophaeus | reverse complement strand
CCCGGCCAGTTGTGGGATATTATCTCCAGGTGTGCCTGTTTGCTTAAAGCGCAGTATTGGGGTGGGAGTTACCCGATTTTCCAGGTGTTGTGTGTCTCAGTTCCCCTGGCTAGGAAAAGGGATTCCCTTTCCCCTTGCGCTTCCCAGGTGAGGCGATGCCTCGCCGTGCTTCAGCTCTCGCTGGTCGGGCTGCAGCAGCGGACCAGCACCAGTTGTCTGGCACTCCCTAGTGAGAAGAACCCAGTACCTCAGTTGAAAATGCAGAAATCACTGGTCTTCTGTGTCGCTCGCGCTGGGAGTTGGAGACTGGAGCCGTTCCTATTCGGCCATGTTCACTCATTTATATGTCTTAAGCACTGTGTTAAGTGCTGAGAATACATTGATGATTGAGACCTGCTGTCATGGGGCTTACACTTCATTTTTTTTTTTTTTAATCCTCCTACCAACGCATTACAATCTGTATTATCCCTATTTTACAGGTGGGGAAATAGTCTCCAATAGGTTAAGCTGATTTACCCGAGGAAATGGCCTGGATTCAATGTTTAATCTATACTCCATTATTAGGTATGTAGAATTTGAATTCCTTCCCACTCAGGATGCTTTGCAGCCCTTGGGAACGTCACAATCTCTACTAAGAGCCTCACTGTAGAGAAGGCAGTAGGAACAGGGTAGAGGTAAAGGAAGGGGCATGATGGGGGTCTCTGTTCAGAAACAGGAACCTGGCAGAGGCATTGGTGCCCAATAACATCCCTGTCACCCTCACCATTCAGGCACATGTCAGAGTCACCTACTGCAAGTCCTGGGGATTCTCCACACAAAGGATTGCTCTCAGCCTGGCTAGAGGGAGCATGAATGGGCCAGGGAGGGAATACTCCTGGGAGGAGGTCCCAGCCAGTGAGAGCAGAGATGGGGCTGGAGGATAAATACCCTCAAGGGGCATGTCTTACACCATCTCCCAGAGTTCCCCTGCAGGATGAGCCTCAGTTGCCCACAGGAGTCACCTGCTCAATAATGCATGCTTCACTGCCTTCCTTCCCTTTCTTCTCTTATTTCTTCACTTCCTGGGATTGCCTCTAAAATTAACTACTTGCCCCCAAGTCCTTGTCTCAGGTCTGCTTCTGGGAGACTCCATACTAAGAAAGGCAGTAACACTTCATATGCTAGCACCTTCTAGTGTAGACCCTACTATTTAGTAGCCATATAGCCTTGGAAAGATCATTTAATTGAGAACTCAGTTTCTTTAGCCTTAGAGATGGGGAATAATATCTTCCATTCCTCCCTCATGGGGTGAATGTGGGGCAAGGATCAAATGAGAAAATGTCTTTGTAAATTATACAGTCCACAGAAACCTGGTGTAGAGTTGGTATACTTAGAGATTTTTCATGGTGTTGAAATGAAATAGTTAAAGTGCATGTGAATACCCAGTTCAAAGGCCACCTCAGGCTAGGTCCCTAGGGATGGGTCTTCTTAACAACATGCCCCAGATTGTGTGGTCAACCAGTGGCAGGGCTGGGGTTTCACACCAAACAATCGGGACCAGAGCCACTTCCCTTGGCCACCTCACTACACCGCCTCCCTGGAAGAGTAGAGCAGTAAGACTTGGGTTCAAGACTGAGCTCTGCTGTTCATTTACTCCTGCTTCTGTTTGCTCATCTTTAAAGTGGAGATTAATGATTACTATCTCTCAGAGTGGTTGTGAGGATTAATTGAAATAATGGACATGCAAAAGCTTTAAAAACTGCAAAGTATTATGCAAATATTATAATTTTGATGTGGATAACAGAGAAGATCCAGAAGAAAGAGAAGCCAGCATGCTGACTTAGAGTGATGGGCATAGCAGAGGTGACAGAGAACAGCGGGAGGCTCACGAAACCCATGTCTGTTTCTTCCTGGTAACAGAGGAAGATTGCATTTCCCAGCCTCCCCTGCAGTTATTAGGGACTCCTCACTGAGTTCTGGTCAGAGGGATATAAGTGATGCTCACTTCTTCCAGCCTGCACCTAAATCCTCCCATATGCTCCTCCTTGCTCTACCTTCTTCCCTCTTCTGCTGATCAGATACAGAAGTTCTATGTAGTAACCCCAAGGCTCAGCTAGAAGGCAGCCCCCTAGGCTGCCTCCCCAACAGTCAGTTGAACTTTACAGGAGCAAGAAATACAGTTGTCTTCTGTGATGCCACTGAGAGTGGGGTTATTTGTGAGCATACCTAAATTGAGCAGATGACAATATATACCTAGTTTTATTTTGTTTTCTTTTATTTTACTTTTTTGTCCAGACCAAATAGCAATCACATTCTAGAATTCAAGAGTACATCAGTTGGGTAGAGAATAGTTTTTTTAAAAAACTGACCAGAGATGAAATTCTTGCTCCATACTGTTTTAACTAACAAACAGGCCAACAAATAATTTGCTGTCGCTTTAACTTCACTTTCTAACAAAATGAAAAACAGGATTTAAAAAATAGTAATTCTTTGAAACTTTGGGGATACATGCTCTGGTATTAATCCTATTCCCAAATCTCGTTATCCCATGGAGAATCCCTGATACAATTTACAGGGGCTGGAGCTCTATTTGAAAAACAAAAAGTGCAATCATCTCTTTAGGATGGAGGTTTTTCCTGGGGGGAGGGGTGTGATTTGTGGAATGTGGTTTAAGTTAAGCTTTCACAGTAGGGGTATTTCATATGAACAGGGATTATTCTCTTGGCTAAACCCTTTAGAAGGTCACTGTGATCAGCAGCAAAGGGCAGCATATCTATTTTAGGCACCAGGCTCAAACTTGGAATTGAAGAAAAACACAAAATGAAACCTGCCCAATCCATGAAAACAAGGTTTTGGGAGGCAGACAAAACTGCGGGTCAGGAATCTCAGCTATCAAAATCACTGCAGCAACCTCTAAACAACCGAAAGGGGTTTGTCATAGCGTGAAATTTAAAGAGTGGAAATATGGCATGAGCCCGCTGAATCTCTGCAGCATTATGGTGGTTTACTTTATATTTCAGATTAAGAAGAGTTTCTGGGTTTAGCATGCAAGAACTGGGTTCTTTTTCTTGCTGCAGAATTTTTTTGGTGAATCCAAATTGTAGAACTTTATGAGAATCACTTTCCTTTCTGGGGTCTGAGAGATCTAGGAAATCTACTTTATTAGGCAGTTCATTAGTTCCTAATTGCAATCACTCAAATCACTTGCTCTCCCCAGATTTATAAACACATAGGCACTGTATTACCTGACAGAAACAGTGGCATCCTCTTCCCAAGCTCTCAGCAGTCCTAAGTTCTGGGAGGAGGACCAAGAAGATCTTTTGTTTGCACATCTCTCTAATCAAGTCTGCTGGTCCTGGGACTGTTTTCATTCAAGTCACATCAGTGAGGCGTCCCTTCTCTGCTTTCTCACTAACTTATCAACTAGGCTTCTTCTTTATGACAGTAAATGTATTGCAAACTAGTTTAAGTGAAAGTGGGAGATTATTGATTCATCTAGATGAAAACTTGAGCTCTATATCCAGTTTCAAGTACAATTTGATTCAGGGCTCAAATAATGGCACCAAGATCCAATCTATCTTCCCTCTTTTCTTTTGTATCACTTATGTTTCCTTTTCTCTCTCTCTCTGTCTTTCAGCTGTCTTTCCTCAATTTTAGCTCAAGTGCCCAACTGGTTAAAAGATGGCTGTAGTCCTAGGTCTTCCAATGTCTGAGGTTCAAGTTCATCAAGGAGCACCTGCTTCTCTTCTGGCATTTCCACAAAAGGTCTCATTGCATTTCACTAGCTCTGCTTAGAACTAATATTGCTACCTCAGACTAATCACTGTGGTGAGGAGTTTGAATGAGCCACTTGGCTTTAGTCACATGCTTCTTCATCCCTGTGCTTCATGGGGTGATGTCTTGGGAGCAGCGGGAGGGCTGGTGTGCATCTGAACCACATGACATAAGAATAGGTGAGCGTGGATTTCCAAAAAAAAAATGAAAACAGGACCTATTATGGATACTGGATGACCCAAAATCAACAAATGCCCATTGCCATTCCTGCCTAAACTTGTGCTCTACATTAAGACAACTGAAGTCTTTAATCCCCTAAATATTAAAGGGAGACCTCAATTTTCCCAATAGTTTTACTCTAGATAAAATTTGCTTGAGAAATTTTATCTAGAGTGTGAATCCAAGCGTCCTGGGGAAATAAAGTTTCAGATAAGAAAGAAGTTTCTGGAAATACAGATAGGCTGTCAGTATTGTGAACTTAAAAATAATCAAAATGGTCAGCATCAAATTTAAAGAAAATTTATTCAAGTGCAAAGTGTGAGGATGGACCACCCAGAAACACTAACTCCAAAGGAATAGAGTAAGGATTCACAAATAGGAAAGTTAAGGTTTTATTTATTTATATTGGCAGAGCCAGAGGGGTTTTTTAGCAGGATTACAACATTATTCAGCCAAGGTTGTTGCATAGTTACAGCAATTTAATTGCTTATAGGCAGTTTTTCTATTTAGAAAGGGTACATTTAACTATTTCACTTTTTTTTTTTTTTTTTTTTTTTTTACAGAGGATGTAATAGTCATGAGTTTTCTATCATCTGGTCAGTTAATCTATAATCTGAGAACAGATGTTGTAACCACATTTGACTCAGATCAGAGTCACATCTTTCTCAAGACTTAAAGTGTTTTGGGGGCTCCAATGGCTTTTACATTATATTTATCTTCACAGCCTTGAACAAAAAAGGGTAGAAAGAAGAGGTGTTTATTGGGGGAAACCCACCCCTGGTATTCAACATGGGTCCTTTTCTATTTTCCCTAAGTGTCGGCTGGTCTGAGAAATAAAGGGAAAGAGTACAAAAGAGAGAAATTTTAAAGCTGGGTGTCCGGGGGAGACATCACATGTCGGCAGGTTCTGTGATGCCCCCCAAGCCGCTAAACCAGCAAGTTAGTGATTTTCAAAAGGGGAGGGAGTGTACGAATTGGGTGTGGGTCACAGAGATCACATGCTTCACAAGGTAATAAAATATCACAAAGCAAATGTAGGCAGGGTGAGATCGCAGGACTGGAGTGGAATTAAAATTACTAATGAAGTTTTGGGCATGCATTGTCATTGATAACATCTTATCAGGGGACAGGGTTTGAGAGCAGACAACTGGTCTGACCAAAATTTATTAGGTGGGAATTTCCTCATCCTAATAGGCCTGGGAGTGCTACGGGAGACCTGGGTTTATTTCATCCCTTATCTACAACCATAAAAGACAGACGTTCCCAAAGTGGCCAATTCAGAGGCCTCCCCTTAGGAACGCATTCTCTTTCTCAGGGATGTTCCTTGCTGAGAAAACTCAGTGATAGTTCTCCTATTTGCTTTTGAAAGAAGAGAAATATGGCTCTGTTCCACCCGGCCCACAGGCAGCCAGACTTTAAGGTTATCTCCCTTGTTCCCTGAAAATCACTGTTACCCTGTTGTTAAGGTGCCCAGATTTCATATTGTTCAAACACACATTCTCTACAAACAATTTATGCAGTTAACACAATCATCACAGGGTCCTGAGTTGACATACATCCTCAGCTTATGAAGATGATGGGATTAAGAGATTAAAGTAAAGACAGACATAGGAAATCACAAGGATATTGATTGGGGAAGTGATAAGTGTCCATGAAATCTTCACAATTTATGTTCAGAGATTGCAGTAAAGACAGGCATAATAAATTATAAAAGTATTAATTTGGGGAACTAATAATGTCCATGAAATCTTCACAATTGAGGTTCTTCTGCCATGGCTTCAGCCGGTCCCTCTGTTCAGGGTCCCTGACTTCCCGCAACAGGTGTTGACTCCAGCAGCTGTAATATCAGCATTTGTCCCTGGGCACCGTGCTCAGCACATCCATGTGTTTCTATGCCCAACAGAGAAAAATGCAGACAATAGAAATGAGAATGTGAGATTGCCAGCTCCTCTGTGGATGGGCCAGGGACCCACTGGGAGTTAGGGATCCTTATTGACTCATTGTCCACTCACCAGCCTGCCACTCTGCTCCTGGATGGCCATTGTCTTTACTCTTTTTGAGTTTATAAAGACCTTGTGTTTCCTAAGATTTAGAAGCCTAAATGCATCACGTGTCATCTTTCGCTTACAGTTAGAATGAGTGGATAAGTTTTTCCTAAAATTGGCCTTGCCGCCTTTAAATTTCATTCCCATGAGAATGTAAACTCCATGTAAACAAGGAGTTTTTCTATTTTCTTCCCTGTTGTATCCTTGGTATGTAGAAAAGAGAGGGCCTCGAATAAAATAGGCAGCCTCCCCAAATCTTCCAGTTTCTCCAATCTTTTCGGGTTTGAACCTGGAGGGCCATCACTGGGAAGGACTCTGGGAGGACTCTGGAGATGACAGTCACAGAGAAGGAGACAAGGCATCTACCAGCAGGATCCTAGCATGTACTGAAATCTGGAGGAGCCCTTTCAAGGAAGCGAACTCATACTGTCCTGGCATGTACCCACACCTCTCTAACAGTGGTTTCAAAGATGTGGAGTCCCTACCGAGTGAAGGTGGATTAGGGCCTCAATGGCAGACACAGAGTCTGGCTCTTTTCTGGACCTTTCAGTGATGACTTCTTTAAGTGTCCTAGAAAAACACTAGGTTAATAGGTAATACCATTCAGGACATAGGCATGGGCAAGGACTTCATGACTAAAACACCAAAAGCAACGGCAACAAAAGCCAAAATTGACAAATGGAATCTAATTAAACCGAAGAGCTTCTGCACAGCAAAAGAAACTACCATCAGAGTGAACAGGCAACCCACAGAATGGGAGAAAATTTTTACAATCTATACATCTGACAAAGGGCTAGTATCCAGATTCTACAAAGAACTTAAACAAATTTACAAGAAAAAAATCAAACAACCCCATCAAAAAGTGGGCAAAGGATATGAATAGACTTCTCAAAAGAAGACATTCATACAGCCAACAGACACATGAAAAAATGCTTATCATCACTGGCCATCAGAGAAATGCAAATCAAAACCACGATGAGATACCAGCTCACACCAGTTAGAATGGTGATCATTAAAAAGTCAGGAAACAGCAGGTGCTGGAGAGGATGTGGAGAAATAGGAGCACTTTTACACTGTTGGTGGGACTGTAAACTGGTTCAACCATTATGGAAAACAGTGTGGTGATTCCTCAAGGATCTAGAACTAGAAACACCATTTGACCCAGCCATCCCATTACTGGGTATATACCCAAAGGATTATAAATCATGCTACTATAAAGACACATGCACACGCATGTTTATTGTGGCACTATTCACAATAGCAAAGACTTGGAACCAACCCAAATGTCCATCAGTGACACACTGGATTAAGAAATTTGGCACATATACACCATGGAATACTATGCAGTCATAAGAAAGGATGAGTCCATGTCCGTTGTAGAGACATGGATGCAGCTGGAAACCATCATTCTCAGCAAACTATTGCAAGAACAGAAAACCAAACACCACATGTTCTCACTCATAGGTGGGAATTGAACAATGAGAACACTTGGACACAGAGTGGGGAATATCACACACTGGGACCTGTCATGGGGTGGGGGAGTGGGGAAGGGATAGCATTAGGAGATATACCTAATGTAAATGATGAGTTAATGGGTGCAGCACACCAACATGGCACACGTATACATATGTAACAAACCTGCATGTTGTGCACATGTACCCTAGAACTTAAAGTATAATTTAAAATAAAAGAAAAAAAAAACCCACTAGGTTAATATGGCCCAAGAAATTGCAGGTAAACTGAAGAACAGCCTTGCTTCCAATAGAGAAAGTTCAGTTGAGTGTTTCTCCATGTCATATGGCCACTAGATATTCTCGCTCATGCAATCACTTATAGGTACCCACCCCTCTCTGACATCAATGGGAAGATTTACAGTTAATTCTGGCAGGTTGAAAACATTCATTTACCTCAGTCGACCACTTCATTCCCACCATCAGTGTACAGTAAAGGAACAACCAAAGGCAAAATCACAGGAGGACACCAACCGAATAGTTAATGCCCTCTTTGCTAATTCCTTTCTCCACTAGGTTCTGAAAACACATGAAAACAGAAAAGAGGCTTTACAGCCATCTTTATCCCAGGCAGAAATTGGAGTATTTCTCTCTGGCAAAACCTATCAGTCAAGGAGAAAAGAATTAGTGGTATCAAGCTCTATCATACAAACAATTATTGATCTCTAGCTCGATATCATACCAGAGAAGCCCACCAGTCAACAGCCCTGTGCTCTCCATTTCCATTATTCCTCATTTTGTTCTTAAACTAATTTATGAGGACTTATAAAGATACAATAGGCCGGGTGTGGTGGCTCGCACCTGTAATCCCAGCACTTTGGGAGGCCAAGGTGGGCAGATCACCCGAGGTCAGGAGTTCGAGATCAGCCTGGCCAACATGGTGAAACCCCATCTATACTAAAAATACAAAAAATTAGCTGGGCATGGTGGCACATGCCTGTAATCCCAGTTACACGGGAGGCTGAGGCAGGAGAATCGCTTCAACTTGGGAGGCTGAGGTTACAGTGCGTCGAGATTGCACCATTGCACTCCAGCCTGGGCAAGAAAAGCAAAACCCCATCTCAAAAAAGTAAAAAAATAAAGATACAATAGTCAGCAAACAGGCTGACAAAATGTAAACAAAATGTAAACTCACACTGGCTAAGGGGAACATGCATTTGCTCACTCTTTCAATGGACAGTTCTAAAAGGGAATAGGGCAGTTAGTCTTTGCTCTTACTATGCCCATCTCCCCTAGTGATGGTTGCCATGGAATCTTCATCAGGACTCCGCTTCTGCAGATTTAGTGTCTGGCCTTGGGGGTACCTCAACAAAATTCCAGTAAGCTGTGCTTCTATTTTAACTGATGTTGCTCTGATGTGTCTGTTACTATTAGCATACACATTTCCGTTTCCATTACAGCTGATGAAGACACCTCTTGGGTACATTCTGTCATGGGTTTTGACTTCTAACCCTACAATCCATTAGATCCCTAAAGAAGATTAAAGAGATGATGGAGGTTGATTTTAAAAAGAAAAAAATTTCATTGTAAGGGTTGACTTCTAAAGCTTTCCTGCCCCGGGGGGGTATTACTTAGATATCTGTTTTGCCACAGAAGTTCCCATGAAGGAGCAAGGGTGATTTGCACTCTTTAGGAATCATGTTTTGGAACTTCAGAGTGCCCTCACTGAAACAATGATGTGATTCAGCTCAACTCAGGGCACACCCTGTGCGCTATACATTGACTATGTGGAAGCATAAAGCACATATATTTTCTTCTGAAAGCATGAGAAGACTCCTGTCTGATGTTTCTCAAATATCTAAACAGTACAATATGTACAGTAGCACATTTTGTCTTGCTACAAAATGGCCCAGCAAAGCAGAACTTTATGTCTTTATTAAAAATGGATAGGACAAAGAATTGTGTACAGAAATAAGGTATTTTTAGTTCTGTACATACTCAGAACATATATTGAGTACCTATCATGTACCAGGCATTGTGCTAGGTGTTGGTGATACAACAACAAAGAAAACCTTTCCCTCCTCAAGGGGTTCCCAGTCTAGAGGGGAAACATACATGTACATAAGCACTTCACAATAACACACATTGATCAGTTTGTTTTCTTTCTTTCTTTTCTTTCTTTTTCTTGCTTTCTTTCTCTTTTTTTTCTCTTTCTTTCTTTCTTTTCTTTCTTTGTTTCTTTTCTTTCTTTCTTTCTTTCTTTCTTTCTTTCTTTCTTTCTTTCTTTCTTTCTTTCTTTCTTTTCTTCTCTTTCTCTGTCTCTTTCTTCCTTCTTTCCTTTCTTCCTTCCCTCTTTCCTTCCTTCCTTCCTTCCCTCCCTCCCTTTCTCCTTTCCTTCTTTCCTTTCTTCCTCCCCTCCTTCCTTCCTTCTTTCCTTCCCTCCTTCCCTCCCTCCCTCCCTTTCTCCCTTCCTTCCTTCCTTCCTTCCTTCCTTCCTTCCTTCCTTCCTTCCTTCTTTCCTCTTTCTCTCTCTCTTTCTTTTTTCTTTCTTTCTTTCTTCTCTTTCTGTCTCTGTCTCTCTGTCACCCAGGCTGGAGTCCAGTGATGTGATGATGGCTCACTACAGTCTCCAAGTCCTGGGCTCAAAGCATCTTCTTACCTCAGCCTCCCAAGTACCTGGGATTACAGCCATGCATGATCATGGCCAGCTAACTTTTTAATTTTTTTCTTACCCATGCTTCAGGCAATGCTCCCACCTCAACCTCCCAAAGCACTGGGATTATAGGCGTGAGCCACCATGCCTGGCCAATACTTTCAAATTGGTTAAATTGGTTTATACAACATGCTGTAGAAGTACATGAAGCATCATTGAATTATTTCCACAGGGCTGGGGGTATGGTATGACATGTTGCAGGAGAATTAGTGGGCTAGGGTGGAGTATGGAAGCCTTCACAGAGAAGATTACTTGTAAGCTGAGAGCCAAAGGAAGAAAATACAGCCTGGCCAAAGTGGTGGCAGGGGAAAAGTGGGAGTGCCCAGAGACCACGTCTAAGTCTTACAGGCCATGCAAAGTAATGGCAAAAATCGCGATTACTTTTGCACCAACCTAATACTAACAAAAATCTATATTTCACTTTTTATTCAGAGCAGAAGACAAATAAGATCATGTTTGTTAGGCATCCTGTAAAAATTGCCATTAGCCTAATCATGTGGCCTAGTAGCTAGAATACCCTTGGAAGATACAGGTGCAGCCACCTCAAGGAAGGAGTTGGCCCACCTGGATGGTACTGCTGGCCCTGACTGCCCTCGGGCATCAGAGGGGGACTTAGAAAATTTTGATGAAGGCAGCTGGGCATGGTGGCTCATGCCTGTAATCTCAGCACTTTAGGAGGCTGAGGTGGGTGGATCACCTGAGGTCAGGAGTTCGAGACCATCCTGGCCAACGTGGCAAAACCCCATCTCTACTAAAAGTACAAAAATTAGCCAGGTGTGGTGGTGGGCATCTATAATCCCAGCTACTCGAGAGGCTGAGACAAGAGAATTGCTTGAACCTGGGAGGCAGAGGTTGCAGTGAGCCGAGATCACGCCACTGCACTCCAGCTTGGGTGACAAGAGTGAGACTCCATCTAAGAAAAAAAAAAGAAAATTTTGATGAAGGCACTCCAAGGTACAGGGCCCTCTATAAGGCACAGGTCTAAGGACAGTGCTGCCCACAATAACCTCCTTGGTTTTATCCATATAGGGGTATGCAATTGACACAACAAGCCATTGGCACTGCCTGAGATCTTGGCAAATCCTCACGTATGGGATACCACTAATGGTGAGAAGGCTGCTTGGAAGTGAGCTGGACCCACAGCACAGGGATTCTGGAAGTGAACTCTGAGGCAGAGATTTGCATGCAGGAAGTATAGTGGAGAGTGGTCTCAATATCAGCAAGTGTGGTGGCTGAGGGCAGTGGTAAGTGAAGCAAGTTTGGGCAGAAAGAGAAGCTGAACCAAGGCACAATGTAACAAAGGCCACAACTGATTCCAAGGGGAGCTCTGGGGCTGGAGGACCTTTCAGATTTATCGCAAATTGAGGCGAAGTGGGTAAACTGTAACCCCACCCCTTTACCACACATCATTCCAGCCTTGTGTGGGATTGCCTCAGGGAGGGTGTGTGACCTTGGCTGAGATAATTCTCTTCAGCCAAGGACAGTTTCTGGTGAGAGACTCCACTGAGAGCGGTCAACAGCCAACACTCCCAGGCACTATGGGAAGGAGTGCTTCCTCCTGCGGTGGGGGATGGAGGGGTTGGTTTAATCATCACAGGCAAACTGTGAAATAGGGATTCTTTGTCATGAATGATGAAACATGACTATTAGGATAGTCACAGTCAAACCCGTGGATGATACATCTAAGAAACCCCAAGTTTGTCTTTTTGAATTAAATAGTAAGAATTTGATGCCTTGGAAGAGTGCGTGTGGGTGCCTGTGTGCGTGTGTGTCTGTGTGTGTGTGTGTATGTGTATTAGTCAGGGTTCTCCAAGGAAACAGAACCAACGGAATGTGTGTGGGTGCCTGTGTGTGTGTGTGTGTACAGAGAGAGAGAAAGAGAGAGAGGAGAGAGATTAAAGCATTGTCTCAAGCAATAGTGAAGATTGGCAAGTTCAGAATCTGCGGAGTGGGCGGGCAGGCTGGAGACCTAGGGAAGAGTCACGGTCCTGAGGCCATGTGCTGGCAGAATTCCTGCTTGTTCTTGAGGAGGTCAGACTTTGTTCTGTTAATGCCTCCACTGATTGGATGAGGCATACCCACACCCATACTAGGAAGCATAATCTGCTTGATATGGTTTGGCTCTGTGGCCCCACACAAATCTTATCTCAAATTGTAATCCCCATATGTTGAGGGAGGGAGGTGGTGATTGGCTCATGGAGGCAGTTTCCCCCATGCAGTTCTCATGACAGTGGGTGAGTTCTCATTTGATCTGATAATTTTATAAGGGCTTTCCCCCCGTGCTCACTCTCTCTCCTGTCACCTTGTAAAGAAGGTGTTTGCTTCCCCTTTGCCTTCTGCCATTATTGTAAGTTTCCTGAGGCTGCCCCAACCATGTGGAACTGTGAGTCAATTAAACCTCTTTCCTTTAATATAATATAAATTCCTGGGTAATTTATATTATCCAGTATCTGGTAGTATCTTTATATTAGGATGGTGCAAAAGTAATCGCGTTTTTTGGCCATTAAAATTAATAATTAAAGGTAATTAATTTTATGCTAACCTAATAGCAGTGTGACAATGGACTGATACACTGCTTTACTCAAAGTCTGTTGATTCAAATGTTAATATCATCTAAAAAGTACCTTCACAGATACATCTAGAATAATGTTTGACCAAA
Source organism: Mandrillus leucophaeus (assembly GCF_000951045.1). Lineage (NCBI taxonomy): Eukaryota > Metazoa > Chordata > Mammalia > Primates > Cercopithecidae > Mandrillus > Mandrillus leucophaeus. The sequence goes on along the minus strand of NW_012101344.1, from coordinate 244,658 downwards.
TATCTGGGTACCATGGCCTAGCCAAGTTGACACATAAAATTAACCATCAACGCTTATATTAGAGAGGGGTGGGGGGAGTTGGGTTGTGGGAGAGTAGGAGGAAGCAGTTTCATTGTCACTCTTCTGTCTCCTATTTTATGACCAAACATGTCACTCTCATATGCACCATGCCCCTGCTAGGACTGGGTAACTGGTTCCAGGGGCACGGAGTTCTCAGGAAGAGTAGAGTATGGATCCATCAGGCCTCTGCACAGTGCCAAGCAACTCAGGCAATTGAATAAACACTCATTTGCTTGTCTTTTTCAGGCCCCACTGTCACTGTACCTGGAGGTCTCCTCAGTTTATCCAGGGTTACACTTGGCTGGGGTAACTCAGTGACGAAGAGAAGCCCAAAGAGTGATGTAAGTATCTCAGATATAATCTTCCACCTCCCTTCCCCTGCCTCAACTAATGACCTATACACAAACCCCTTTCAAAATCCATGCACATAGCATGTTCGTATTTTCCTTTTTTATCCTGTGGAAGCTTCAGATCTCCTGGTTGAACACTTATTTGAGACAAAAGCAAGACCTAGTAGTAGATTCATTTTTCAACAAAAAGATAACTTTTCTTAGTAGAATAATCCAGTTTACTTTTACATTTCGCCTACCTTCCAGTTTAATCACACTCTCCATATCCTATGAACACACAGAAGCCCCCAGGTAAACATGGGCATTTCTTATCCACAGAAAAATGCTTAGAGACCTTTTCAGCTAGAGTAATTATGTATGTGGTTTAATTATTATTTTACAATATCTCAGAGTCATTTCTTGTTTGAATATTTTCTATCTATTAAGTCCAGCCTGGACTGGAGAAGAGAAAATTGTTCAGTGAAAAATTAGTAGCATTTCCCCTCCTGCATGGGGAAAGGGTGTACTGTTTGTGTGAGAGTCAGGGTTGGGGGATTGTCTGCCACTGTCACTTATCTTTGTGTTAGTAAGTTCCTTTGTTCCCTCTTAATGCTCTGCAAAGCTTTATTTATTTATTTATTTATTTATTTATTTATTTTTGAGACGGAGTCTTGCTCTGTCCCCCAGGCTGGAGTGCAGTGGCGCGATCTCGGCTCACTGCAAACTCCACCTCCTGGGTTCACGCCATTCTCCTGCCTCAGCCTTCCCAGTATCTGGGACTACAGGTGCCCACCACCACACCCGGCTAATTTTTTTGTATTTTTAGTAGAGATGGGATTTCACCATGTTAGTTAGGATGGTCTTGATCTCCTGACCTCGTGATCCGCCCACCTCGGCCTCCCAAAGTGCCGGGATTACAGACTTGAGCCACTGCGCCCGGCTCAAAGCTTTTTTAATCTGAAGAAATTGATTTCTGCCTCTCCTCCTCTATTCTATTTCTCTGATTAAATAAAGCATTTGAATTTAAAGAATTCCAGGGAGGGTATTTTTAATGTTTCTGTAGATTATATTGTTATAGACTGAATGTGTCTCCCCAAATTTGTACATTGAAATCTTAACTGCCAAGGTGATGGTATGAGGAAGCAAGGCCTTTGGGCATTGATTAGACCACAAGGGCAGAAGAACCCTCTTGGGTGGGATTAATACCCTCATAAAAGACCCAGACAGAGACCACTCACTCCTTCCACCAAGTGAGAACACAGAAACAGGGCCCTCACTAAGCACCAAATCTGCTGATGCCTTGATCTTGGACTTCCCAGTCTCCAGAACTGTGAGAAATAAATGTCTGTTGCCTAAAAGTCACCCAGTTAATGATACTTTGTTACAGCAACCCCATGGTAAAACCCCCTCTCTAGTAAAAATACAAAAACTAGCTGGGTGTGGTGGTGCACGCCTGTAGTCCCAACTACTCGGGAGGCCGAGGCAGGAGAATGTCTTGAACCTGGGAGGCAGACGTTGCAGTGAGCTAAGATTGTGCCACCGCACTCCAGCCTGGTGACAGAGTGAGACTCTGTCTCAAAAAAAAGAAAAATCTAGTCTTCTGCCTCTGACCTGGCCCCACTCAACCTTTCTCCACAGGGCAGCAGAGTTTTCTAATACATCCTATTGCTCTTATTGAATTAAATGGTAATTGTGTGATGTGTGTGTGTGTGTGTGTGTGTGTAGGGGGTGCCTGTTGCAAAGGTATCGCCACCAGTGGATAACTGTCACTCCCATCTCCCTTCCTTTCCTCTCTTCTGCCTCCCATTGTGCCACATCGCAAGTGTGCTGCTTGCAGCCTTTCTATACTTTTCCATGGTTGTGCATTGCATAATTGGATGTTTCCTACCCTGGCATTCTGAAGGCAGGATTATGTCCCAACTGCTTTGGTGAGCCTCTCTGTAGCAGGCCCTCCTGGTTGTCTTCCCCCTAATTTTTCCAATCCCCCTTTCCCTCGTCTGTTTTCCACTATAGAAGCTGAAAAGGCCAGATACTCACTTTCCCAGCACCCTCCCTGTTTCATCTACCCTCTGCTGGGATGGCTGTGTGATTTGCTCCTGGTTGATTTGACATAAGGGGAAGTTGGCTGGTGGAAACTTCAGATAAATGTTTTTCTCTCTGATAAAAGTGGAGAGCACACAAGAGGAAACTTTGGTGTTCTTCTTCTTCCTCCTTTTGGATGTGGCATGAGAAGCTTGGGAGGGTGTGATACCTGGAGCTATTACAGCCATCTTGTGACCATGAGGCATTCAGATAAAAAGCCAACATTCTGAGGTTAGTGAAGGAGAAAGATAGCAAGAGGCTAACTGGAAACAGCAACAGATTCCTGGGTCTGCTTCCGTCTGATTTTCTAATTAAATAAACAACTTGTCCTTAGCATTTAAACCACTTTTTTGGGAGTGCAGCTGTTTTCAGTCAAAAGCAGTCTTAACTGATGCACAAGCCACGTGCCTGGCACAATGGGGTTCAATATATATATTTATTGGATAAAGGAATGAGAATGAATAAATGAAGTTCCTACCTCTACTACACCTGCCTGCACTCCAGCCATCCTTGAGTGTTAACAGGACCTCACCTGGAAGACTTAAAGCCTGGGCTGGAATCATTTGAGAGGATGTTCACTTGCTTGGCTGATGCTGGGAAGGGCCAAACCTCTGGAGCATGGAACAGCTGGGGCTCCTTGGGCATCTCTCTCTGTATTTCTGTTGTTTTCCCACATGATCTTTCTAGCATTACAACTTCAAAGTAGCTAGACTTTTTACTGGGTGGCTGAGGGCTACAAAGGTGTGCACTTCACATGGCAGACAGAGAGAGAGAGAGAGCAAGCCAGGAGGAAGGTGTGTCTTTTATATGACCTAGTCTCAGAAGTCACATAGCATCACTTCTGTTCTACTGTATAGGGCCAAGCAGTCATGAGGCTCCCTAGCTGGAAAAGGAGAAGAAATGGATTCCCACTCTTGATGGAGAGGGAAGCATCTAGAAAAGCATGTGAAAATGGAAATTTTGCCATGGCCATTTTTTTTTTTTTTTGAAAATCCAGTACGCTACAGTGCCTCATATGCATCTCTATTTTCGTATTGACCATCTTGACGTCATTAGTCTCTTTCATGTCTACCCTACTGGCTGAAGGGTGCAAGCACCTGGAGGTTTTAGTCTGTGTTTTATTCACCTTAGTATCTCTGGCACCTTTATGAAGATATGTTTAATAAATGCCTTATTCTAACTGCTCTGAACCTCATTTGTGTGTGTGGAGGGGGAAGCCTCAAGGGTGATGAGAATTTTGACTTCAGTTGCACGGTCCTTGCAGACTCTAACATTAGGAGTCTGCAGCTCTTTAGAGGGTAAGAGAATCACAGGCAAAGCTGGAGTCAATACTGACCAAGGCTTGCTTTCCTACCTGCCATTCTCCTAGAGCATGCTGTCCTGGAGGACTTTCTGCAATGATGAAACAAGTGTTCTGGCCCTGTGCTGTCCAGTGTGTCATGTGTGGCTACCGAGCACTTGAAATGTGACTGATGTGATTGAGAAACTGAATTTTACACTTTATTTCATTTCAAAGGATTATAAATCATACTGCTATAAAGACACATGCACATGTGTGTTTATTGCGGCACTATTCACAATAGCAAAGACTTGGAACCAACCCAAATGGCCATCAATGATAGACTGGATTAAGAAAATGTGGCACATATACACCATGGAATACTATGCAGCCATAAAAAGGATGAGTTCATGTCCTTTGTAGGGACATGGATGAAGATGGAAACCATAATTCTGAGTGAACTATCGCAAGGACAAAAAACCAAACACTGCGTGTTCTCACTCATAGGTGGGAATTGAACAATGAGAACACTTGGACATAGGAAGGGGAACATCACACACCGGGGCCTGTTGTGGGTGGGGGATGGGGGAGGCATAGCATTAGGAGATATACCTAATGTAAATGACAAGTTAGTGGGTGCAGCACACCAACATGGCACATGTATACATATGTAACAAACCTTCACATTGTGCACATGTACCCTTGAACTTAAAGTATAATAAAAAAATTGATTTCCGTTTAATTTTCAATCACATATGTGGCTAGTGGCTACCTTGTTAAACAGCTCAGTCCTTGAAAAACAGGTTTGACAATTCTTTCCCTACTTCGCAAGACCAACCACGACTGGCCTTTCATCCCTCAGCAAAAGAAACAAAGCCACAAAGATTTTTTTGTGTCCCTTCCTGCTCCATGCCTCCCACCAAAACACTCCTTTAAATTCCTGAGACAGCTCTTAATTGCTGGTTTCAGCAATGTTTCCCTTCTATTCACATTCTGTTTTCATTTCACTGTTTTTGTACCCAGTGGGTGTTGACATATAAGGCTTTTTGTTCTCATTTTGTCTTCTATCTGGAAAAATAGTTCCTGATGTCTATTCTGTATCTCATACACTAATGCCATTATCCGTGTTGAAAGGCTTTAGATATTACTGAAGTCAGTTACCATTTTCAGGCACTTTAATGAAACCCTCCCTTAAACATTCCTGTTGTTGATTGTGTTCACTGAGAATCTTTAATCTGTCCTCTCCAGCCCCCTTGCTTAATCCCAGTTGTCATTCTCTGTATGTTTCCTGTTTGGTATGTCCTGTTTTTTATTAAACTGTCAGTGGAATGTTTTTGCTTTTATGTGGCTTTTGGAGAGTAATGAGTTTTGTCTTTTTCATAGTTTGGAAAGGGGGGTGGTGGTAATCTTAACTTTATTGACAAAAGTGTGTAATAGCTTTGTAACCTTGTTAGACCAATATGAAAGTAAAAATAAATCTGTTTTCTTCCCTAAACCCAGAGGTACTGCTGTGCAGAGAGTTCAGGAAGCATGACTGGGGCCCTGGAGCATTTACATTTGAAAGGCAAACTTTATTTTCATAAAAACAAATGGGAAATTAGAATATGCAGTGCACTAGAGATCTAGGTTTTGTAGCAAGGGCATTTAGACTGCTCTGAAAAGAAGCCACAGATTGCCTGGGGCATTTGTAGGAAATGATATTTGCAGGTCAGAACAATGTGATAGCATCAGAGCTGGACTTAACCCAGTGAATGGCAACTATACGCATGGAGAGAGAGATCGAGAGAGAGAATGAATGAATGAATGAATTTGTAGAAGACAGAGAATTTGATATGTTTTATTCACTTTCATGCTGCCAGCACTCATCAGTTCATTCACCAACTGTTCAATACCAACCAACCAACCAACCAGAAAAGCTGCTCCCAACTTCCTTTCTCACAGAAATGATGAAATAATAAATGTTTATTGTTGAGCTGTATTGTGTCTCCTTACAACACTTCTGACCCCAAAGGTATGGAGGTTTTCCACCCCAATCATCTATTTTCTGATTCTCTGGACACTAGCTGGGTGTTCAATTCAATTCCTATTATGAGTCAGGTACTGTATCAATGAATAAAATAGATTGAGATTCCTGCCATTCTGGAGCTGAAATTCTGGCATGGAGTTGGATGAGGGGGAGAAAGACAACAAAAGGCAATAGAGAAGGAACTCATAGTATGTAGTAAAACGTAACACATGTTATGAAACAAGAAAATACAGAGCAGCATAAGGGATTGGGAAGGATGCAACTAAAACTGCAATTTAAAACATGGCAGTCAGGCTAGGCTTTCTTGAAATGATATTTGAGCAAAAACCCCAAGTGAGTGTAGATTAACACCTAGAACAGTGCCTGGCACAAAGGAGGTGCTTGGAAAATAAGTGTTAAATGATCAAACAAGCAAACTCTATCCATCCTTCCACTCAATTCATGTACCCTTCAGGTGAGCCTGAGATGAGCCGTAGGAATCTGCTGCCCCTCAGTGAGATCTCACTCCTTGATGATCTCTCTACAACAAACGTTTCCAGTGTTCAGGATTTTCATACATTTCAACTTCTGTTTGTAAGCCATTTTCATCAGGTGTTCAACTGAGATTCAGTGACATGTTTTAAAGCTACAGGAAAAATTGGCCTTATTGAGTTTACTGAAACATGCATGTATACACAATTATTATATCCAAGTGGTACTTTTTCAAGGCATGTGGAAGCAAATCCTGCAAAATACGTGCCTCTGTCCATTAAACTGAATATTGCATGTGTAGGGTCGGGGAGTAGGGGTGGGGGAAATTGGGGAGATTTGTGGAGATGCATTAGAAAAAGCAAGCTACCTTAGCTTCATGATTTTGCATGGGGCCAATCCTGTGGGAAGGTTTCATTAATGAACATTCTCCATGGCACTAAAATTATTTAATTTCATGGTGATCTTGCGGTTCTTGTTTTAAGACTTGAGGCACAATGAAAGTAGATCACTTGTCTGAGGTCTTCCAGAGTGAAAATGCTAAAGCCAGTAAAACGTTGTATGTTGTCAGAAGCCTAAACTCTCATGTTAGATCCATATGGACTGAGTACAGAGGACTTGGAGTTGACTAAATACTTTGTTCATTTATTTGAAAAATGTATTTGAGCCCTGTGGGTTGGGAGCCTCCAAGATGGCCCTTGAAGAGCCTCGCCTCCTGGTCTTCATGTTCTTGTGTAATTCACTTCTATAATCAGTTGGGCTGACTTGGGTAACCAATAGGACATTGTAAAAATGACAGGCTGTGACTTAGGAGGCTAGGAATAAAACACATTACAGCTTTTACTTTGCTCTCTTGGCACTTGCTGGGCAGGAGGCCAGCTGTCATGGACTGAGCAGCACCCTGGAGAGGCCCAACTGGTGAAATAAGGCCTCCTGCCTACACCTGTGACCACTGGACAGTCATGTGAGTGAGTCACTTTGGATGTAAATCTTCCAGGCCCAGTCAAATCTTCAGATGACTGCAGCCCAGGACAACATCTTGATTACAACTTCTTGGCAAGACTCCAATCCAGAACCAACCAGATAAGCTGCTCCCAAATTCCTTTCTCACATAAATGAGGAGATAATAAATGTTTATTATTGAGCTGTGCCTCCTCACAACACTTCTGACCCAAAAGGTATGGGGGTTTTCCACACCAACAACCTATTTTCTGATTCTCTGGACACCAGCTGAGTGTTCGATTCCATCCAATTCTGACTCTACCTGTGCAGGCCCCACAGGTGAAGGACTCAGTCCCTCCTATTTCAGATGCTGGTCTTCAGTCCCAGGCCTCCTGTGCTTTTGACCAACCAGCCACATATCTGCTACCTCCTCAGGTTTGATAATTTGCTAGAATGGCTCACAGAACTCAAGAGCACACTTTAGCACTTTTACTGGTTTATTCTCTTAGCCAAATGAAAGAGATGCATAGGGCAAGGTATAGGGACAAGGAGGGGTACACGGAGCTCCCATTCCTTTTTCTAGCATGCCACCCTCCCAGTACCTTTATGTGTTCATCAGCCTGGAAGCTTCCTGAACCCTATTGTTAGGGGACGTTTATGAAGGTATGATTAATTAAGTCATTAGCTGTTGGTCCTGCAGGTTGAGGTGGGCTAAAAGTTCCAGCCCTCTAATCATGCCTTGGTCTTTTGGGTGACCAGCCTCCATCCTGAAGCTATCTAGGGCCCCCCAGCCATGAGTCATCACCATTAACATACCAAAACACTCCTATCACTCTGGGAATTCCAAGGGTTTCAGAACTGTTGGTCACTAATTGGGGATAAAGACCAGATATATATTTCCCATTATACTGTATTTATTTTAAGGCATTAACTCTGAAGTAATATTTTGATCAGTAATTGATAACTAACCAGAGGTAGGTACCTGGGAGAGTCAATGGAAGCCTGAAATTGTGGGCGTGGCTTTGGAATGGGGTGGTGGGCAGAAGGACTTTGGAAAGAGTGGTAGTGGAAAACTAAAGATTACTGGTGAGATTAAAGTCAAGCTCCACGGACCCCAGGCTGTAGCTACATTTTAAGAGAAAATTTTCCACTGAACTCCAGATGGCCACTCCCTTCTCAATGACTCCTGTAGGACAGTTCTTCAGGTGGCCTTGGACTGACCCAGTTCTCCCTACATTCTTACTTGTAATTCTTAAGAATAACTGTAGAATATGCTAGGAATGTAATGTCATGAGATAGTAGGGGACTGGTCAGAACAGCCTGGGCTCTGTTCCAGCTCACCCTAGAAATAGGATGTCCTTCAGTGCTTTGGCCCTGGGCGTAAAGCCCAGGGTAGACTGCTTTTCCAGGTCCCTCAGATGCAGTGCAAGTGCGGCATGTGCCTTGGAGTCTCTGTGTTCCCCAAGCAGCTTTGTGAGCCTTGGGAGACCAGCTCAGGATGAAGCCTTGACTTCTGTTATCCATTACTGCTTATCTGTAAGTGATAAACCTGTTTCATGTAACTTGTGTGTGGGTGTTCTGTCTCACTGTACTCAGATAAATTGGTAATCAGTGCACAGTGAACCTGCTTCACTCCTACTTGTTTGTATGAAAAAACTTTCTTTGGTAATTTCCAGAAGTGTTCTTAAAATGAATGACCCCTAAGCAATAGGAATGGGATGAAGCCAAAAGTCACCTTCGTCCTTCTCTTGTGTATTCATTTATTCAACAAATACATAATAAGCATGTACCATATGCCAGCAACTAGATATATAGTAGTGAGCAAAGATGAAGTCTCTGCTCTCATGGAACATACTTTACAGTGGGAGGAGATAGAGAATAAACAAAAACTCACAGGCAAGATACTTCCACTGGGTGATATAAGTGTTCTGGAGAATTAAAGTCTAGGAGAAGAGTAATCTTTATAAATAGCCCTTTTGACCCCTGATCACCCATTTATCTCACATTGTTCAAATTTTGAAACTCCAATCATTCTGCCTATGCTCCTCTTTTCATACTACAATGTTTTTGTCGGCAGGCCATAAATGAGAACTTTGACATTGCAATCTGGGGATGACACTCTTACATTTGCTGTTTCTTACAGAAGTGGTACACCCTCAAATTCAGACAAAAAACTTGGTGCTAAGTCATGAAGTAGATGGATGGGCAGGCACCAGGCGCAAGTCACCAAAATGATTTTGCAATGGTTTATTGGGTTACGTTCCATGGTTATTCAAAGTTTACCTCCTTTAAAGAAATTAAAATGTATTGATTTCCTCCCTTTTTCTACCTTAACTTGGAAAAAAAGTTAATATACTTTATGGTTTAGTATATCTTAACTTTTCATTCACACCACTTCCCCACACTTGAATACCTATTAAGTGTAAGGCACCCATGTTTAGTGTGATTGCAAGATAAAAGGATTCCATGGAGTGAAATAGATATTTTAAAATGTAGCTGTATCATGAATGGTGTGTCCTAAGAAACAGTGGCTATGGTGTCGGTCATGTAGATTAAAAACAACAAAAAAGTGAGAGAGCTCTATTGCATACTAGGCATGCCTTGCACAGCAAATTTAATTCATGCTGGGTGACGGCTACTTCCTGGGATTAGTCTATGCATGCATGGATGGAGAATTGCTTTTATTCTGCTTGGAACTCTAAGCAGGTAATTTTAATAAATGTAAAAGTCCTGTCCCCTGCCTGTTGACCCACTAAATGTTGACAATCTCCATGATATATTGATAAGTAGACAAACGCATATGCAGAACAGTATGTATAGCAAGTTACTATGTATATAAAATGGGAGAAAAAAATTACACATAGCCATTCCTTCATTATCAATATTGCTAGGTGCTCAGGATATAGAAGTAAACAAAAGATGAAATCACTACCCTCAGGGAGCTTTTACACTACGGGTGTAAAAAAAAAAAGTGGATTTATTTTAGATACTGAGTATGGTGTTTAATTAGTGAGAACAAAATTGAGGAAATTCATTAAATTGGGCAAATGGGGAGAAGATAGTTTAGATTCAATGAAATGAAAGATAATGATATAACTTAATGAGTGTACAGGACTCAAACTAAGTGAAAAAATAAAACAACGCAAGCTCTCTTAACCACCACCAGCAACTAGTAACAGGGAGTGGGGGGTGGGATTCAATGGATTTCTCCCAAAATTCCAGGAGGAATTGAACAACTAATCCTGAGGAGGGTAGGTGTGGACCCCAGTTGTGACCTTCATGAGACATAGTTCTCAACTCTCAGCTTTTGTGTCTCTACATTAGAGAGAAATCATCACAGTATGAATCAAACCAAGATTGGCCTGAATGCTCAGGAGCTGGGCTCCCCCATTTCCTCATGCGACAGTAAGACCCACTTCCTTCCAGTTACGAAGAAAGGATGAGGCAGGATCTGTTGAGTCCCTTCTTTCAACAGTCTGAATCCTTTCATTTCCTGTCCCCTTTTTATTTTACCCAAAGCAGCCCAGAATTGCCCTCCTATTTGCCTATCCTCTTCCTGGTTCCCTGGCAGAGCCTGAGGTGGTTACGCGCAGTGCTAGGGGTGGGGGCTCAAGCACTTGCAGACCCCCTGGGTCCTTTTGCCATTTCCTGATAACTCACCCTGCTGCCCCATGCCAGTGACCAACCCCAGTCCCTTCCAACGGTGACTGTGATGCATAACCAACACCACCAAAGAATTGTGCAGTCCTTGGAAAGTGTGGAGTGGCAAATTAGCCTTTCCTGAATTCTGGGAAGACATTTTTATGTAAGAGAAATCACATAGTTTAGTGATTACCAGCTCAGGTGCTGAAGCCGAACAGCAGTGGGTTCAAACTCCAGCTCCGCCAATGACTCACTGTGCAATACTGGTGGGTTTTGTGAATTGTATATCTTGGTTTCCTCAGGCATAAGTCTGAGACAGTAATAACAATACTTATGGGGTTGTACAGCAGACTCACTCAAACTACACAGCCTGTGGGACTCCACTAACTGCCAGCTTGGTGACTGCTATGGTTTGGATGTGTCCTCACCCAAATCTTATCTTGAATCATAGTTCACACCATTCCCACGTGTCTCGGGAGGGACCTGGTGGGAGGTAATTGAATCATGGGGCAGATCTCTCCTGTGCTGTTCTCATGATAGTGAATAAGTCTCACAAGATCTGATGGTTTCATAAAGGAGAGTTTCCCTGCACAAATTTTCTCTCTTGCTGCCACTGTGTAAGAAGTGCCTTTCACCTTCTGCCATGATTGTGAGGCCTCCCCAGCCAGGTGGAACTGTGAGTCCAGTAAACCTCTTTTTCTTTATAAATTACCCAGTCTCAGGTATGTCGTTATCAGCAGCATGAAAACTGACTAATGCAGTGACCATGGCAAGTCTTTTACTTTCTCTGTGTCCCAGGTGCCCTCTTCTGCAAATGGGATAAATTTATGCAAATGGGATAAATTATCCAGGAAGCTGCCTTGAAGGGCTGTTGGAAAGATAAATGAGTTAATATGTGTGTTATGGTTTGAACTGTGTCCCCCTACACTGAAGTCCTAACCTCCAAGACCTCAGAAGGTGATCTTATGTCTTCACAGAAGTAATCAACTTAAAATGAAGTCACTAGTGTGTGCCCTAATCCAGCAAGACCAGTGCCCTTTTGAAAAGGAGAGATTTGGATACAGACATACAAAGGGAAAATGCCATGTGAAGACAAATGTAGAGACTAGGGTGTTGCATCTACAAGCCAAGGAATACCAAAGATTGCCAGCAAACCCCCAGAAGCTGGGAGAGGGGTGTAGGACAGGGTCTCCTTCACAGCTTCAGAATAAACCAAAACTGTTGACACCTAAATCTTGGACGCCTGGCCTCCAGAACTGCGAAAAAATACAATTTCTGTTGTTGAAACCACCCAGTCTGTGGTACTCTGTTATGGTGGACCTAGGACCTAGGACTCTAATACAGTATACAAAGGACTTAGGATAGTTTGGAGGGACTATTACTATTATTATTATTATTAGACAGAATCTCTCTTTGTTGCCTGTGCTGGATTGCAATGGCACAATCTCAGCTCACTACAACCTCTGCCTCCTGGGCTCAAGCAACTCTCCTGCCTCAGCCTCCTGAGTAGCTGGGACTACAGGTGTGAGCCACCACAACTGGCTAATTTATTTTTCTTTATTATTATTATTATTTTTTGAGATGGAGTTTTGCTCTTGTTGCCCAGGCTGGAGTGCAGTGGTGTGATCTCAGCGCACTGCAACTTCTGCCTCCCAGGTTCAAGCAATTCTTGTGCCTCAGCCTCTGGAGTAGCTGGGATTACAGGCACCCACCACGAAGCCCAGCTAATTTTTTATTTTTAGTAGAGAGAGGTTTCGCCATGTTGACCAGGTTGGTCTTGAACTCTTGACCTCAAGTGATCTGCCCACTTCAGCCTCCCAAAGTGCTGGGATTACAGGCGTGAGCCACCACAACCAGCTGTGAAAGGACTATTATTTTGCAGAGCTTTAAATGAGTTACTATAGGGACTCGGCAATAAGTGATCAATGACTGTCAATCAGTATTTTTGGAACAAAAGACTCAGTGGTTCAGAGTGACAGTATCCTTATCACAGATACTTCCATAGAAGGAGGAATCCATCAACAAAGGGAAAACTTGGCTTCTTTTTTAGGGTGGTTGCTTATTTCACTTGGACATACGAGGCAAGGTCAAGGTCTGCCTGCAGCTCTGCTCAGTGTTTAGTGGGAAACCCTCGACTTCAGATAGTGGCACAGTCAGGAAGACAGCAGGCTGGGGTAGGAGATCAGGGTGTGAACAAACCTTGTCCCTGCAACTCTGTGCCAGGCTACAATACCAGAATTCAGAACTCAGAATTTCAAAGCTGCTGAGGAGAACAGACTGTGAAACACCCACTACCCCAAAATGATGGGAGCCCTCATTTTTACTGTGGAGGAAGGAGCGTGGAGGCAGGGATGGGTGCACCCACTCCTTGCTGGTGCCCAGTTGGGCTCAACTTTGTCTTTCTTCTTGATGTTGGGCTTGAAACTGCCACCCTCTCCTGAGCATGTGAAGCAACTCAAAATCCTGAAAGCTGTTTTTCTTTTTTGGCTGTTGTTTTCAAGAAGAGCAATCTGGCTGATGCTCTCTATTTTATCCTCTGTTAACACACTGTGATTACAGCCTGACTCCCCCACCACATCCTGTAAAAACGAAGGGTGGGTATGTGAAAATTGCCTTTGGTGTTTTTAGCACTAAGGAAAAAACTATTCATTTGTTCTCGGCAGGCATGCTGATATCTTATAAAATCCTCCTGGGCCACAGATTGTGAGGTCACTCTAGGCGAGAACAGGACAGCCTCTTCCATCAAACTCCCGTTGGCATTCACTTGACTGGTCCACTTTAGTTCATTGTTTAAGAATAATAATGATGCAATGATCATGCATCCTTCTGGAGCTTATCTGAGGAAAGGAGATGGAGTTAAAAGTATATATTTTTTCAAACAGGAAGCTCTTTTTCATAAAATATATCAGCCCCTTATATTCTGTTGGTATAATACATTTCCCCAGAATGCCCTAGTTGAGCTCAAATGTCTGCAGCTTGTCCTGAGGACTCTGCAAGGTTCTGTATGAACCTGTTGTTCAATTCTGCAACGTCCAACACGGTAGCCACTGGCAAAATATCTTATTCATAGGAGTCTTTACTGACTACATGGTGAAATAATAGTATATTTAATATATAGGTTAAATATTATTGAAGTATTACTTAACTTGTTTTTTAAATTTCATCTTTTCTCTTTACCTTTTTAAAAATTTCTAGTAGCCACTGTAAAATTCCACCTATGACTTGCATTTGTGACTCACATGTATTTCGATTGCACAGTGCTTGTTCAAATCATTTGCAAGTGTTTATTCTTAAAGGTTACTTGGGTATTTTTTTATAAATTGTTCTCCCATTAAAAGTTTAGTCCAGCTTTCCAGAAATTGATAAGCAACCTTTCCTTCAGATCTTTTATCTCTCCCTGAGAGCTTTGTATGCTTGGTTCCAATGACTTCGCGATCTGGTACCAAATGTTAGAATATGTGATTGAGTCTCTGCCTAGGTCGATCTATTCATCTTTAAAACAGAAGGCTGGATGTGACAGGACTCCAGAGGCTCCTCCTGGCTCTAGGATTTTACGATTCTGTTTTAAAACTTGAGGTCTGAAAAGGAGAAAACTCTAGATTAATTTCCGAAAGTCTTGACATTTGAGGGGTGATAAGGTTTTCCGAAGATAAAATCTTTTTAATGGACCCTTTTCCTAGCTGAGCTGGAAGCCTGGAATCAAACAGCCGGGCGAGGTGCAGGGCAAGGAGGGGCAATGCTGCCTCCTACTGGGCTAAAGGGGAGCAGCAGGTCTACAGGGGAAGTGTCCCTGTGCAGCCGCAGTCTAAGTGCTGGCCAAATCTGAGACACTGAGGACAATAACGGCTCTGGCAGCAGATGAGAAGTGTGAGTGTGGGGGACCCCAACAACTCCTTTAGTGGGTTTGCTCAGTCTGCCCCATATCTCTTGCCAAAAGTTCAACATATAATTCAAATAGGAGCTGACCGTCCCCTTCTGGTCATAGCAATTGCTCTAAGAAGGTCTACATGGGCAGGTGAAGCTGCGAGGATGTGAACACAGGATCTGTACTCTCAGGATTCAGCCTCAAGGAGACAGCAAGGCTGTGAGAAGGTGCCGGAAAAGCCAGGAGGAGCAAACTCAGGAGGAGGCGCTGGGCATGTTGGAACAGGCCTGTGGTCCAAGCTGCTCTTGGGGGAGGCTGAGGTGGGAGGATCGCTTGAGTCCAGGACTTGGAGGTTGTAGTGAGCTGTGATCGCACCACTGCACTCCAACCTGGAGACCCCGTCTCAAAGACAGACACAGAGAGAGAGAGAGAGAGAGAGAGAGAGAGAGAGAAAGAGAGAGAGACAGGCGAGAAAAAGAGGAGGGTGTTAGCTTAGGCTAGTCCAAATTGAGTTTTTTCCCCTTTTGACCAAGAGTCCTGACCAGTACACTCTATAAAGCATTTGTTGTTGTTCTTGTTTTAAGATGGGGTTCTTCTAGAGTTGCCCGGGCTGGAGTGCAGTGGTGCGATCATAGCTCACAGTAGTCTCAACCTTTTAGGCTCAAGTGATCATCTGCCTCAGCCTCCTGAGTAGCTGGGAATACAGGTATGCACCACCACACATGGCTAATTTTTGTATTTTTGTTTGTAGAAACAGAGTCCCACTATGTTGCCTAGGCTGATCATGAACTCCTGGGCTCAAGTACACCTCCTGCCTCAGCCTCGCACAGTACTGGGATTACAAGGATGAGCCACCACTCCAGGCCTATAACACATTCTTTAGAGGAAGATGAGATGACCTTCTGAATAAATATAACAATAGATTAGGAATGTCCATAGAAGGGACATGTACCCTTTTCTCTTGATATGCAGTATATTTAAGAGAAAGGGAATCTGATGGACTCAGGAAGCCACAGACCAGGTGCCAGACATACGTGAAGAAGCCTAAATTAGTTTGCTCACTCCTATTACTCCCATTCCCAGACTTCCCTACCTTATCACCTCCATGTCCTCCCAACTTATCAAGGCAATTCTGCCCTCTGCGTTTGGCCTCTCACCTCATCCTCCCAGCATACAACACACTGGACAAACACATACATCCACACTGTACAAATAATATATCCCACTGCTTGGTAGCAAGGAATACACTTACCTGTGTTACTTCAAGCAAAAGTAGGGGACAGTTTGCTAGCATATTTGTGGGACTAAAGAAAACAGGAATCTCAAGCTTGTTGCCAGGCCTCCTGGGAATTGGGGAAAGCCACATAACGTCCTAAGAAAAGCAAGACCCACAGGACAGCAGAGCACCAGAGAGCCCAGAATAAATCATCCCATGCGGAAGGTCATTCAGTGTCCAGTTAAATGTCCTGGAGACTGATGATCTTGCTGTCAGCCCTCTCTCCTGTCTCCCTGCTTATATAAGAAGCTGGAATTTGTTGATCTTCAAGACGTCTAGCATTATGGAGCCCACCTCCTTTTTGCCTTTATCTTGAACCTGTTCTAAACATCTCCCTTGTGCTCTACTTAACGTATATTTGGACTTCTGCCTCCTCACAACTTCTGCTTACTATAACAATTTCTGCTTTCTCTTGACCTTTCATTATTCTTCAGAATCTTGTCTGCCTTTTCTGTTTTTTGTTTTTCTTTCTCTCTTGCTAATGAAGATGGATTCTCTCCCTCTATCTCTTCTTCGTATTCCTGGGAATCTCCCCATATTTTCATTTTATATCATATCTGTATTTCATCTTCATTTTCTATTCCAGAGAAAGGTAATTTGATGCCTTTATCATCATTATTTGTGTATGACAAAGATTTCTTACCAGGCTATCTCGGAGGCTATTGGGCAATTCTAAATTGGCTGCCTTTGGGTTGCGTGTCCACCTCTGGTTCAATTAGTGATAGCCTGGGGTGGGGTCGCATGGTGCAGGGCATGGCCATTTATGCTTATGGAGCAGAAGCCTGGTGAAGTGCTTTGAGTATAACTCCTTATGAGGGGTCAATGAGGGTTGTAGATTTCAAGGCTTTTTCTGTCCCATATATATATACTACCTCCAACTCTCACCTGCAATGCCATTCTCTTGTCCATTGTTCATCTTCTTGCTCAAGTGGTCCAAGATTGCATTTTGTAGGTTGCTGCTTGCCTTACTTGATAGTCTTGCTTTTCTCTTTAATGGAGAGTGAAAGATGGGCTTGGGAAGAGCTGGTATGATTTTGCTTCTTTAATCAAAAAAGACCTTGAGAAATAAGGAAATGCTTTCTGGTGATGTATAACAACACACACCTCTTAATGGCCTCAGTGGCAAATTTGATATACTGTGACTCCTCCCTTGAGAATAATGATTTGGGGAATGAGAAGTGGGGTAAGGTGGAAGGAATTTGGAATGTAACCTCAGGCATCTGTCAAAATACTATCCTTTTCTAGTTACTACTGCCAGTTCTCCAACTGTTCAGGCCTCACACCCCCGGAAGGCACCAGCTCTGGAGCCATAAGTGTCCTTTAGGATTTTTATTCAGTCCTTTAAGTCAAACCTAAGATCTTTTCCCCACCTATGTAGTCTCAATCTTCTATTCTCTTTAAATAGCTGTCAGTGATTGTGCTATTCAGAGGTTTCTTCTCAGAATGTAATTGCTGTCTGCATATTTAAATGCCCCAGTTTCTATCGTCTCTGAATGAAATAACTTCAGATAATTCTGAGTCTGGATGATCAGACTGATGAAATCTGAGGAGAACCGAAATTGAGAAAAAATATCTAATATTTCCTCTCCTGGTGGCATCCTCATGTTTCAGAAATGTAGATAACTAAAGTCTTCTGCAGAGTTCCAGAGTCTGTCTCCTGCATGCCAATGATTACTCTTGCTCTGTTTAAACACCAGGCTCTGATTTCTAGTAAAATCTAGAGTTTCTACAGACATGAATTCTTATTGTGTACCAGGCACTGCCATAGGAATGATAGGTTCATGATGATTGAGACAGATGTATTTGTTAAGGTAATCCTAGAACTTGTAACAGACAAACTCAAGAATGTGTAATTGTTCAAATGTGATAGAAGTTTGTTTTTCCTCACATGAAATTCATAATGGGCATTGCTGATGAGCGGATGCCTCACCCAAGTAATATGCGAAGACCCAGATTTCTTTCACCTGTGGCTCTGATGTCTTCGGCATGCGGCTTCCAAAGTCCCTGTAGAGCACGGAGGGTTGCCTGTGGGGGGACTTTATCAGCAAGACCAGGAAGGGTGCACATCGCTTCCACGCCACTGGCATTGGCTAATGCATGTCACGTGGCCTAACTGCAAAGGAAGCTGGGAGACAAGGTTAGGTGTGTGCCCAGGCAGAAGGCAAAATGGGTTTGATGCATACATGGCAGCTTCTGTGAAAATAAACAAGATGCCACTTTTGCCAGAAGCATTCATCTGTGATTTTGAGGAGTGGAGGATACTTCAGAGTAAGATAGCCTGAGACTGGCCCATTAGGAGGACTCAGTGAGCCAACAGACATCCTGGCTTTTAATCTTATTTGCCAAGATGTTTACCAAGCAAATAGCAACTAATGATTTGGCTTCCACAGATTGCCCAAAGAGAAATAACACATTGCCTAAGAGCAGCAGAACTCTAGTTCAACCTTCAGGAAGCACACTGGGGACAAGGACCAGGTGTCCACAACTTTAGGTCATCTCCTGGCCCAATCATCCCATCACCTAGGTATTAAGCCCAGTATCCATTAGCTATTCTTCCTGATCCTCTCCCTCCTCTCACCCCCACCCTCCAACAGGCCCCAGTGTGTGTTGTTCCCCTCATGTGTCCATGTATTCTCATCATTTAGCTCCCACTTACAAGTGAAAACATGCGGTATTTGGTTTTCTGTTACTGCATGAGTTTGCTGAGGATAACGGCTTCCAGCTGCATCCATGTCCCTGCAAAGGACATGATCTCATTCCTTTTTATGGCTGCATAATATTCCATGGTGTATATGTACCACATTTTCTTTATCTAGTCTATCATTGATGAGCACTTAGGTTGATTCCATGTCTCTGCTGTTGTGAATAGTATGTGTGCATGTGTCTTTATAATAGAATGATTTATATTCCTTTGGGTATATACCCAGTAATGGGATTGCTAGGTTGAATGTTAGTTCTGTTTTTAGGTCTTTGAGGAATCACCACACTCTCTTACACAATGACTGAACTGATTTACACTCCCATCAACAGTGCATAAGTGTTTCTTTTTCTCCACAACCTCACCAGTATCTACTATTTTTTGACTTTTTAGTAATAGCCATTCTCACTGGTGTGAAATGATGTATCATTGTGATTTTGATTTGCATTTCTCTAATGATCAGTGATGTTCAGCTTTTCTTCATATGTTTGTTGACTGCATGTATCTTTGTCTTCTTTTGAGAAGTGTCTGTTCATGTGCTTTGCCCACTTTTTAATGGGGTTGTTTGTTTTTTTCTTGTAAATTTGTTTAAGTCCCTTATAGATGCTGGATATTAGATCTTTGTCAGATGCATAGATTGCAACATTTTTTTCCCATTCTGTGGGTTGTCTGTTCACTCTGTTGATAGTTTCTTTTGCTGTGCAGAAGCTCTTTAGTTTAATTAGATTCCATTTGTCAATTTTTGTTTTGTTGCAGTTGCTTTTGATGTCTTCATCATGAAATCTTTGCCTGTGCCTATGTCCTAAATGGTGTTGCCTAGGTTTTCTTATAGGGTTTTTATAGTTTTGGGTTTTACATTTAAATCTTCAATCCATCTTGAGTTGATTTTTGCATATAGTGTAAGAAAGGGGTACAGTTTCAATTTTCTGCATATGGCTAGCCAGTTCTTCCAGCACCATTTATTTAATAGGGAATCCTTTTCCCATTGCTTGTTTTTGTCAGGTTTGTTGAAGATCAGATGGTTGTAGGTGTGTCGTCTTACTTCTGGGTTCTCTATTATGTTCCATTGGTGTATGTGTCTGTTTTTGTACCAGTACCATGCTCTTTTGGTTACTGTAGCCCTATAGTATAGTATGAAGTCAGGTAGCATGATGCCTCCAGCTTTGTCTTTTTGCTTAGGATTGCCTTGGCTATTCAGGCTCTATTTTGGTTCCATATAAATTTCAAAATGGTTTTCTCTAATTCTGTGAAGAATGTCAGTGGTAATTTATGGGAGTAGCATTGAATCTAAAAATTGCTTTGGGCAGTATGGTCATTTTCACCATATTGATTCTTCCTATCCATGAACATGGAATGTTTTTCTATTTGTTTGTGTCATCTCTGATTTCTCTGAGCCATGGTTTGTAGTTCTCCTTGAAGAGGTCCTTCACTTCCCTTGTTAGTAGTATTCCTAGGTATTTTATTCTTTTTGTGGCAGTCGTGAATGGGAGTTCATATGTGATTCGGCTCTCAGCTTGTATGGCTGATATTTCTAGATCTCTTCCTATGTTCTATGTGCTAATCTAAGGATCTTACATGTACAAAGAGAACAGAGGATCAAGACTCTATAGGTTTGAGGGAACATTCTTACGTTTGCGCTAAAGGACTAAATAAAAAATCTGACCGAGTCATGTGGCCCCAGTCACACTTGCTGTTGACTCCAGAGGTGGCATTCTTAATCTTGTGTCTCATTTCCTTGTTAAATGGGTGTATCAGTTATAAAACAAGTGTGCTTTCTACACTGCTCTTTTATGAATTTAGTTAGGATGAAGCCTGATATCATAAGCTTCGATGTTCCATGATCACTGATAATGCTGAAGTTTAGAGTGTGCAAAGGAGAAAAACAGATTCCCTCTTAGCACTGGAAAGGGTTTCCCCTTCTAGTGAGGCAGGAACTTCCCTCAAGTATCTCCTTCTGTGATAACTCCACGGTCAATCCTCCAAGCTCTGGTTCCTTCGAGACTTTCTTCCTATTACTTTAATAAAAAGTCTAGTTTGAAACTCAAAGTTATAGCTGGAATCTGCCTTCTATTCCTGGGGCCTAGACTTAATGTTAGAAGGGGAAAAAGAGATCAAAATAAAGACAAAATAAAAAACCCTGAATTCTCAAGAAGGGAAAATACTTTGATTAAAAAAAACAAAACAAAACAAAAAACTGGTTGGGTATGGTAGCTCACACCTGTAATTCCAGCACTTTGGGAGACTGAGGCTGGCGGATCACCTGAGGTTGGGAGTTTGAGACCAGCCTGACCAACATGGAGAAACCCTGTCTCTACTAAAAATACAAAATTAGTCAGGCGTAGTGGCACATGCCTGTAATCCCAGCTACTCCAGAGGCTGAGACAGGAAAATCGCTTGAACCCAAGAGGTGGAGGTTGCAGTGAGCCGAGATCATGCCATTGCACTCCAGCCTGGGCAACAAGAGCAAAACCTCATCTCAAAACAAAACTTATGCTACCATTTTGCAATTTCAAGAAAAATGTCAGTTTTCTTAGTTTCTAATGGGAAGCATGAAAAGTCAATCATTAGACTGTTTTCTACTGGTTAGCAAGCTTTGACTATGTGTTAGGCATGATACCAGATTCTGGGTGTAAAAAGATGCAAATGATGTAGGCTAAACAGAGAAAGGCAGATGAATTACCGCATATGTTAAAGGCTAAAGCAAATGTGTAATGAAGACATAGTGGGGCCCCAGAAGTCAGAGCAACTAGTTCTATCAGGGTGGTAGTTAAATAATATGGTAAAAAAAAAAAAAAAACTAGAACCATGTTAAATAATAATAATATCACCGGGTGTCTTTTTTGATTGTTTCTTCAACTTAATGTTTATGCCCCCTATATTTCACTGTGAAATATTTGTTAAGATGTTCCCTTTTCCCCACATTCAGAGTATCTTTGTAGTCCTTGGCATGTATTGAAGAAGATGATTTGGGTGGGGGACTAGAGGATGAATGGATATGGGCAAGTTACTGTGTGAGGGCTGACAGGTCACAAATAGAAGGCTATTTCCTTCATCTAGTGTGTGATAAGGAAGACCAGAACCAAGGCAGTGGCAGGGTGGAGGAATTGGGACAGCATTGGAGTCAGGAGACATTTTTTAATCCCAGGGCTTGGTGAGTGGGCATGAGGGGTTGTAAATGTCTTCACAATTTCTACCCTGGGAGACCCCATTAAGTGTGCTTGAGAAGACAGGAAATGAAATGGGTTAGAGGAGGATGATGGTGGGTTCTGTGTGGGCAACTATAGGGTATATAAGGTGACACAATAAATAGATAATTGCAAATGCAAATCTAGAGCTTGGATAAAAGATCAGGGTTGGACAGACAGCTCTGGGTGCTGTCACCCAGAGTTTTGTGCATAGTAGGTGGCAGTGAAAGTCCTGAGACTGGGTGAGGTCCCCTTGGACAGATGTGCAAAGTGGGGGTAGAAAAGGAACTCTAACATTAAGGGTGCAGGTAGAGAAGGGGGAACCAGGCAGTGAAACTAACAGAGGTGTTGCAGAGTCTGGTTAGAAACTAAGAGAGTATAGAAATAGTTAACATTTTATTGAGTGTTTAGTATGTGCCTGTTAGTGCTAAATACTTTCTCATGCATTATATGATTTGATGCTCATGACAATGAAATTGTCATGAATTGTTATGAAATTGATATTAGGCTCTTTGTATGGATACGGAAATAGAAGTTTAGAGAGAGTAAGTAACTCAGCAAAGGTCATGTTGTTAGCCTATGGCAGATTCAGGACTTGGACCCAGATTTGTCATACTTCAGAGTCTTTGTTCTTACCCCACGTTAGCTTGCTCTCTTGGCATCTGAGAAACCAAATAAGGATGGAGTTTAAGAAGTAAGGGGGTAGGTGCTGGAGGCCCCGGTTGGGGAACAGATTTTCCTGTCCAACTCTGTCTTGTCCAAGTTAATATCAACAGGACTATGCAGACCCCTGGCTCAGGGTAGTTGAGTGAAAGGATAAAGACCCCTAATGTGAAAAGATCCCAAGAGACATCTCAGTTTGGGAAGGAACTTGAGGGCAATAGAATCCCTGAATATTCAAGCACAAAAAGAGACTGGAGGCAAGTGGAAGGTTAAATACACCAGAGCCTCTGACAGTTGAACACTTGAAACCTAATGATTTCCAGATTCTACCATTTGAATTCTTCATAACCACAGCCAAATCTTCCAATAGCTGTGAATTTAGATTTCTCTTTTTATTAATTTCCTATTTCAGAAAAACCATAGTCCATATCCAGTTCTCAACATAAAAGTGTTAAAAGGTGTAAAACATCGACTCCGTTAAACACCCTGAAATTTAAACTTTCTGAAATGATTCTTTAGCTCTAGGTCAATAATAACAATTAATAATTATTGAATCTTTATTTTGTACTAGGAACCACTTTTAGCACTTTATATGTAGTATCATTTTTAAGATACATTAACCCTAAAAAACAAGAGTGATTTTCAGGTCCGTTATACAAAGCCCTTGCATCTTCAGAATTAAGGTTATGTGCACTGAGTATTCTGCAAATCTTAGGAATCCTCATTTGATGGGTTAATATTGATCTAGGCATATTTAGGGAAGAATTGTCCATAACAATTGTAATCTACATGCATCGGAAGACTGAGTTTTGTTCTTGCTTCTTTCATAGACCTGGGACTTGAGCCAATTCACAGATTTGTTTGTCTTAAAATTCTTAACAGTTTTTTTATTTTTTATTTTTTATGTTATTTTTTTTTTTTGTACTTAGCTATTTAATGAGGTTCTTAAGACATTTAGAACACCAATTTGTGAGGATAAATTCCATTCGTCAGGACAAACACAGATCGCAGGTAGCCCTGGAGCTGAGGAACAGCTTTGATTTTTGGTAGAATTTGTGAGTCCACAGCTTTCTGATCAATCTTGCGCTGCTCTGTAATCTCGTATTTCTCTTTTTCTCTGTCGAAGATCTCACCTTCCTGGTGTCTGGGCTTCCGCAGCTGCTGCTTCTTGAAGTAAGCATCAGTAAGATGTTTTGGGATTTTGACATTGCTGATATCTATTTTGGTTGAGGTGGCAATGACAAATTTCTGGTGTGTTCTTCGTAGAGGAACTCGATTGAGGACCAGAGGTCCAGTCACAGGTAACAAGCCACTAGCTAGCTGCTTCAGGAAAACCATCCTCTTGCCCCTGTGGCGTCCAGTGAGGATGATCAGAATGGTTCTGGGGTAATGCTGGCTCGCAGTTTTCTCACATGCTGACTGAAGGGTTTTTTGCCGTGGCTCAACACCTTCGAGGCACATCTTCAGTAGGATAATATCTAGGCATTTTGCGAAGTTTAACCACCCGGGTACCGCCGTTCTTGTCACCACCAACTGGTTTTGTAAGAGTTGCAAGAACCTTCTCCTTCTTTTTCTTTTCAATCTCGCATTTAGCGGCTGAGTGCTTCCTCTTGTACATGGCCTTTCTGGAATACATGGCAGATCGGGAACACCTGCCAATTCCTCTGACAAGGACAGTGTTGCGGCTGCAATGGGGCTTCCCCTTCTTGGGCTTCTTAGCCTTGAGGTTACCCTTTTCCACCTTGCCACCAGCATCAGCCTTCTTGGCTTCGGGTTTCTTCTCTTTAGTATTTGGCTTCTCAACTTTTTCACCCGCCATCTTGCAAGATGGGAAAGAGCAACAATTTTTTTATTTTTAAAACGTTATTGTAAAACATACTTTTTATACTAGAGTATATGAAGCATTTCTGTACAATGTAAAGAATAATGGTACAACATGTGGTATTGCATTATTGTATTATCCACCACCAGGATGGCAGAGTGAGATCTTGTCTCAAAAACAAAAACAGAAACAGAAACAAAAACAAAAACAATGCATCAAACCCTAAATCTGCATTAAATTGAGAAGCCCATCACAGCCTACTGCCTGGAAACCAGAATATTCAGTGCGCTCATTTCTTATGGCTGCTGTAACAAACTGCCACAAATTTAGACTTAAAACAACACAGGTCAGAAGTCTAAAATGAAGGTTTCAGTGGGGCTCTGTCCTTTCCGGAGGCTTCAGGAAAGAATTTGTTTCCTTGCCTTTCTCAGTCTGTGGAAGCTGCTAGCATTCTGTGGCTCATGGTGCCTTCTTCGCACCATTCCTACTTCTTGCTTCCATCATTACATTTCCTACTACTCACTCTGATTCCCCTGTTCTACTCTCACAAGTACCTTTGTGATTACATTGGGCCTCCCTGGAAAATCCAGGACAATCTCTCCGCCTCAAGATCCTTAATTCAGTCACATCTGCAAGGTCCTGTGGACCATATTCACAGGTTCCAAGCAGTAGGATGTAGAAATCTCTGGTGGTGGGTGGGGGTGGGGGCTGTTATTCTGCCTACCACTGCCTAGTTCCTCAGGCCTGCCAGATAAGGGCTGATCCCAAGTGTGGCTGCCCCAAACTTCATGTGCAAGTCTTCCTGTCAGCTACAGGAAAGAAGACCAGAGAATGAATTAAAATTCATACAGCAGACCAACAAGGGCTTCCTCCACCCCTGATTTATAAAAAGTTATTCATATGAAAGTATGAAAATGGCACTTTTAGCTGTGAATTAAATAATTTTATTGAGCATAATAAAAATGATGTGCAATGGAAGCTCTCCTGGAAAATGTTAGCATATTTGTGGAATAAGGTTTATGCATGAAAAAAGATCCTCTTGCTTCAGGGTTTCTTTTTTCTCCTGTATTTCACTGCTAGGGCTGCCACAGCAAATTACCACAGAATGGGTGGCTTAAACAATGGCAATTTATTTTCTCACACTTCTGGAGGCTGGAAGTCTAAGGTCTAGGTATCAGCAGGGTTGGTTTCTTCTGAGGCTTCTTTCCTCAGCTTGTGCATGGCCACATTCTTGCTGCTTTGTCCTCACATGGCCTCTGTGCACACACACCCCTGGTATCTTTTTCTCTTACAAGGACACCAGTCCTGTTGGATTAGGGCCCTACACTAAAGATCATTTTAACAGAATCACTTTTTAAAGACCTCATCTCCAAATATGGTTACATTCTGAGGTCTTGGGAGTTAGGGTTTTAACATATACATTTTGGCGGGGATAGGGGGGACGCAATTTAGCCCATCACACTCTTTCTGCCTCCAGCTCCGACCACTGATTCCTTCTTAATGATCTTTTTCAGCAGGTTCCTATTTTAACTAGGTGCAAACATTAGGTAAACTCAGGGAATGTTGTCATATTAGGAGCCAAGGTTTACTAATCTGAGTAATGAATGTATATCTATTTTCTTTCTTTCCTTCCTTCCTTCCTTCCTTCCTTCCTTCCTTCCTTCCTTCCTTCCTTCCTTCTTTCCTTCCTTCCTTCTTTGTTTCTCTCTCTCTCTTTCTTTCCTTCCTTCCTTCCTTCCTTCCTTCCTTCCTTCCTTCCTTCCTTCCTTTCTTTCTTTCTTTCTTTCTTTCTTCCTTCCTTCCTTCCTTCCTTCCTTCCTTTCTTTCTTTCTTTCTTTCTTTCTTTCTTTCTTTCT
>NW_012101344.1:213255-214439 GCF_000951045.1 Mandrillus leucophaeus | reverse complement strand
TCTTTTTCTATTGATTGGAATAATTTCAGAAGGAATGGTACCAGCTCCTCTTTGTACCTCTGGTAGAATTCGGCTGTGAATCCATCTGGTCCTGGACTTTTTTGGTTGGTAGGCTATGAATTATTGCCTCATCAGAGCCTGTTGTTAGTCTATTCAGAGATTGAACTTTTCCCTGGTTTAGTCTTGGGAGGGTGTATGTGTCCAGGAATTTATCCATTTCTTCTAGATTTTCTAGTTTATTTGCGTAGAGGTGTTTATACTATTCTCTGATGGTAGTTTGTATTTCTGTGGGGTCGGTGGTAATATCCCCTTTACCATTTTTTATTGCGTCTATTTGATTGTTCTATCTTTTCTTCTTTAATAGTCTTGCTAGCAGTCTATCAATTTTGGTGATCTTTTCAAAAAACCAACTCCTGGATTCATTGATTTTTGGAAGGGATTTTTGTCTCTCTCTTTCAGTTCTGCTCTGATCTTAGTTATTTCTTGCCTTCTGCTAGCTTTTGAATGTGCTTGCTCTTGCTTCTCTAGTTCTTTTAGTTGTGATGTTAGGGTGTCAATTTTGGATCTTTCCTGCTTTCTCTTGTGGGCACTTAGTACTATAAATTTCCCTCTACACTCTGGTTTAAATGTGTCTCAGAGATTCTGGTATGTTATGTCTTCATTCTCATTAGTTTCAAAGAACATCTTTATTTCTGCCATCATTTCATTATTTATTCAGGAGCAAGTTGTTCAGTTTCCATGTAGTTGAGCAGTTTTGAATGAGTTTCTTAATCCTGAGTTCTAATTTGATTGCACTGTGGTCTGAGAGAAAGTTTGTTGTGATTTCTGTTCTTTCACATCTTCTGAAGAGTGCTTTACTTCCAATTATGTGGTCAATTTTACAATAAGTGTGATTTGGTGCTGAGAAGAATGTATATTCTGTTGACTTGGAGTGGGGAGCTCTGTAAATGTCTATTATGTCTGCTTGTTGCAGAGCTGAGTTCAGGTCCTGGATATCCTTGTTAACCTTCTGTCTTGGTCTGTCTAATACGAACAGTGGGGTGTTAAAGTCTCCCATTATTATTGTGTGGGAGTCTAATTCTCTTTGTAGGTCTCTAAGGACTTGCTTTATGAATCTGGGTGCTCCTGTATTGGATGCATATATATTTAGGATAGTTAGCTCTTCTTGTTGAATTGATCCCTTT
>NW_012101344.1:212399-213205 GCF_000951045.1 Mandrillus leucophaeus | reverse complement strand
TTCCTTCCTTTCTTTCTTTCTTTCTTTCTTTCTTTCTTTCTTTCTTTCTTTCTTTCTTTCTTTCTTTCTTTCTTTCTTTTTCTTTTACTTTAAGTTCTAGGGTACATGTGCATAATGTGCAGGTTTGATACATAGGTATACATGTGCCATGTTGATTTGCTGCCACCATCAACTGATCATTTACATTAGGTATTTCTCCTAATGCTATCCTTCCCCTAGCCCCCCACTCCCCAACAGGCCCTGATGTGTGATGTTCCCCGCCCTGTGTCCAAGTGATCTCATTGTTCAATTCCTACCTATGAGTGAAAACATACGGTGTTTGGTTTTCTAGTTTGCTCAGGATGATAGTTTTCAGCTTCATCCACATCCTTGCAAAAAACATGAACTCATCCTTTTTTATGGCTGCATAGTATTCCGTGGTGTATATGTGCCACATTTTCTTAATCCAGTCTGTCACTGATGGACAGTTGGGTTGGTTACAAGTTTTTGCTATTGTGAATAGTACCACAATAAGCATACATGTGCATGTGTCTTTATTGTAGCATGATTTATAATTCTTTGGGTATATACCCAGTAATGGGATTACTGGGTCAAATGGTATTTCTAGTTCTAGATCCTTGAGGAGTCGCCACACTGTCTTGCACAATGGTCAAACTAGTTTACACTCCCACCAACAGTGTAAAAGCATTCCTGTGTCTCTACATCCTCTCTAGCATCTGTTGTTTCCTGACTTTTTAATGATTGCCATTCTAACTGGCATGAGATGGTATCTCATTGTGGTTTTGATTTGCATTTCTCTGATGACC
>NW_012101344.1:205200-207056 GCF_000951045.1 Mandrillus leucophaeus | reverse complement strand
CTCTTCTTGTTGAATTGATCCCTTTACCATTATGTAATGATCTTCTTTGTCTCTTTTAATCTCTGTTAGTTTAAAGTCAGTTTTTCAGAGACTAGGATTGCAAACCCTGCTTTTTTTTTTGCTTTCCATTTGCTTGGTAGATCTTCCTCCATCCCTTTTTTTTGAGCCTATCTGAGTCTTTGCATGTGAGACAGGTCTCCTGATTACAGCACACTGATGGGTCTTGAATCTTTATCCAATTTGCAGGTCTGTGTCTTTTAATTGGGACACATAGCCCATTTACATTTAAGGTTAATATTGTTATATGTGAATTTGATCCTGTCATTATGATGTTCACTGGTTATTTTGCCTGTTAATTGATGCAGTTTCTTTCTTTTTTTTTTTGATGGAGTCTCGCTCTGTCGCCCAGGCTAGAGTGCAGTAGCATGATCTCGGCTCACTGCAAGTTCTGCCTCCCAGGTTCACGCCATTCTCCTGCCTCAGCCTCCCCAGTAGCTCGGACTACAGGCACTGGTCACCACGCTCGGCTAATGTTTTGTATTTTTAGTAGAGATGGGGTTTCGTCGTGTTAGCCAGGATTGTCTCAATCTCCTGACGTTGTGATCCACCTTCCTCAGCCTCCCAAAGTGCTGAGATTACAGGCACGAGCCACCGTGCCTGGCCAATGCAGTTTCTTAATAGTGTTGATGGGCTTTACAATTTTGCCTGTTTTTGCAGTGGCTGGTACCGGTTGTTTCTTTCCATGTTTAGTGCTTCTTTCAGGAGTTCTTGTAAGGCAGACCTGGTGGTGACAAAATCTCTCAGCATTTGCTTCTCTGTAAAGGATTTTTTCTCCTTCACTTATGAAGCTTAGTTTGGCTAAATATGAAATTCTGGGTGAAAAATTCTTTTCTTTAAGAATGTTGAATATTGGCCCCCAATCTCTTCTGGTTTGTAGGATTTCTGCTGAGAGATCCGCTGTTAGTCTGAAGAACTTCCCTTTGTGAGTACCTCGACCTTTCTCTCTGGCTGCCCTTAACACTTTTTCCTTAATTTCAACCTTGGTGAATCTGACAATTATGTGTCTTGGGGTCACTCTTCTCGAGGAGTATCTTTGTGGCATTTTCTGTATTTCCTGAATTTGAATGTTGGCCTCCTTGCTAGGTTGGGGAAGTTTTCCTGGATGACATCCTGAAGAGTGTTTTCCAACTTGGTTCCATTCTGCCCATCACTTTCAGTTACCCCAATCAAACGTAGATTTGGTCTTTTCACATCATCCCATATTTATTGAAGGTTTTGTTCATTTCTTTTTATTCTTTCTTCTCTAACTTTGTTTTCTCACTTTATTTCATTAATTTGATCTTCAATCACTGTTACCCTTTCTTCCACTTCATTGAATTGGCTGTTGAAGCTTGTGCATGCATCACGAAGTTCTCGTGCTGTGGTTTTCAGCTCCATCAGGTCATTTAAGGTCTTCTCTACACAGTTTATTCTAGTTATTCTTTCTTCTAACCTTTTTCAAGGTTTTTAGCTTCCTTGTGATGGGTTCGAACATCCTCCTTTAGCTTGGAGAAGTTTGTTATTACCAACCTGCTGAAGCCTGCTTTTGTCAACTTGTGAAAGCCATTCTTCATCCAGGTTTCTTCCATTGCTGGTGAAGAGCTGTGACCCTTTGGAGGTGAAGAGATGCGCTGATTTTTAGAATTTTCAGCTTTTCTGTTCTGGTTTCTCCCCATCTTTGTGGTTTTATCTACCTTTGGTCTTTGATGTTGGTGACCTACAGATGGGGTTTTGGTGTGGATGTCTTTTTTGTTGATGTTGATGCTATTCCTTTCTGTTTGTTAATTTTCCTTCTAACAGTCAGGTCCCTCAGCTGT
>NW_012101344.1:200777-203970 GCF_000951045.1 Mandrillus leucophaeus | reverse complement strand
TTCCTTCCTTCCTTCCTTCCTTCCTTCCCCTTCCTTCCTTCCTCCCTCCCTTCCTCCCTTCCTTCCTTCTTTCCTTCCTTCCTTCCTTCCTTCTCTCTCTCTCTCTCTCTCTCTCCCCCCCTTCCTTCCTTCCTTCTTTCTTTTTTTTTTTTTCAAGGTCTCTCTCTGTCATCCAGTCTGGAGTACAGTGGTGCAATCATAGCTCACTGCAACCTCAAACTCCTGAGCTCAAGGGGTCCTCCTGCCTCAGCCTTATGAGTAGCAGAGACTACACGTGCATGCCACCATGCCTGGATATTTTATTTTATTTTTTGTAGAGACAGGGCCTCACTTTGTTGCCCAGGCTTGTCTGGAACTCCAGCCTGGGCTCATGCAATCCTCCTGCCTCAGCCTCATAAAGTACTGGGATTACAGGCTTTACACATATTTTCTACCAAAAAAATTATAGTGCACTAAAATACCTGGGGTAGTGAAACAAGAAAATAATATAAATTGTCTTAGATAACACTGAACAAATACCAATTATGTGCTGGCCCATTATCTTATTTAATTCTCTTAACATCTCGTTGAGACGGGTCTATTGTGCAGATGAGGAAACTGAAGCCCTGTCTCAAGGTGATGGCTCTGTTGAATTCTAGAGACCGCAGAGATGAAGAAACTAAGAGACTGAGGCACAGATTATTAACTATTCTGCCCAAGGTCATACACTGGAAATGAGTGGTGAAGGTAGGACATGAAACCAAACTTACAACCTCTAAACTCTAATCACTGTTTTTAGAATACTACTAGCACCTGAAAATGCAGACTCAAGTCAATGACCAAAATATTGCAGATGCAGGATTGTTGATCAGAGGATGTCTTGGTTAATAGAATACCAGAGACTAGATCCATTAGTTATGAGATAGATGCAGAATCCAGAATGAATCTGAAAGGCTCTATACTCTTCTACTCAGTATGGACTGTGGCTCGGCAGCTCCAGCAGCACCATGAGCTTGTCAGAGCTACAGGAGGTTATGACACGCTGTAGACCCTCTGAATCAGAATCTGCATTTTGACAAGATTCCCAGGTGAGGGGGCCTTGTCAATTTCAAATCCTTCAATTTCCCATAGATTGTGTATTTTTATAAGGAGTCCTGGCAGGGCTCAGTGACTCATACCTGTAGTAGCACAGGGCACATGAAAAGCACGTAAAAACAATTATGCCCTGTATTATAGAACTGAAGCTATGGTCATTTCAACTTGCTTTCTAGAGGGCTCTATTTTTGTTTGTTTTTGGTTTCTTTTGAAATTGAACAGTGAACCCTCAATTTTACTCAGGCCAGTGAACCTGTATAAATGGTTCTCAATGGAGACATCCTGGTTA
The DNA here is from genome assembly GCF_000951045.1 of Mandrillus leucophaeus. NCBI lineage: Eukaryota > Metazoa > Chordata > Mammalia > Primates > Cercopithecidae > Mandrillus > Mandrillus leucophaeus. The sequence goes on along the minus strand of NW_012101344.1, from coordinate 202,607 downwards.
GGCTTCTGAGCCAGAGCCTTGCTCCCAGTAAAACTGGTGCATGTTCCAGGGCTCAAGGAAGGGAGCTGAGGCTTTGATGATTGCCTTCATCCGTTTCTCTATCTCTGTGAATAGACAAAAACCAATTGTTCCTTTAGTAACATTCTATTTGGAGCTCCTGAGACAGTACAGGAGGGTGGGTGGTATTCTGAATCGAGGCTGATGTTAATAGAGGAACTGGCATTTGGAAGAATTGTATACAGAGAGAGAAAAAGTACCAAAATGAAATCAGCCGAGAGGAGGTGCTCAGAGGCATAAAATGTCACTTTGGTGAAGTGAACCCCTCTAAGCACCAACTTTCCTTTTCAAAGCATATTTGACGAAACTCTTTTTAAAACTTTATCACATCCTTTTCAGGTTCTTTAAATAGAGAATATGAAACACAACTTAGTGTTAGGGCAGGGAGGGCTGATAGAAATCATCAGACTCAACTTCTTCATTTCACAAACGAGGAATCTGTGACCCAGAAAAGTTGGGTAGGGGGCAGGTCACACAAAGCTACATAACTCACTTATGGAAGAACAAGGTCTTCAAAGAAATTTTTGAATAGTTCTTTCTATTTCATCATAGCATATATTTTTTTCTTTTTAAAGTCTAATTATTTTCTTGTCTAATACCATCTTTTTTAAAGAAGTAAATTATGGCTGAGGAAATGCATGCAGACTTTTTCCCTTGAGTGGAAATCTAATTTTCCAGGAGGTCAGCAGGAGGGCACTAAGGATGAAGACAAGCTGTCATTCAAACTCCAGTGCCTCCTTCTGCTCAAGTGCGTCTCTACTTTTCTGCTCGTTGCTTCCAGACAAAAGCTCGAGTTTCCTAGACTTTATCTCAAGGTGTACAACACCCTTCCCCCTACTTCAGTATCATACCGGTGGCTGCTTCTGTTATCTCTTTTGCCTGGAGCAGAGTTCTGCTCAAGATTCGTCCTCCCAAGGTCAACTTCTTGTTTCTTGTTTTCCTAACAAACAGGAGGCCAAGTATGGAAAGTACTTGTGTTAAGGTTGCATTTCCCACCAGAGAAGGAATACGGCTAAAAAGCATTAATTCCATTTGATTCTTTCTTTACAGAAATCCATTTGGTCTTTATCGGATTTGAGAAGTTAAAAGCTGTTTCCCTGTATCACTTTTCCTGATCTAACAGAGATTTCAAGCATGGTTTAAGGGCAAAGATGGCACTGTGTGTTCGATTTTTTTTTATTATTACACTTTAAGTTCTAGGGTACATATGCACAACGGGCAGGTTTGTTACATATTGTATACATGTGCCATGTTGGTGTGCTGCACCCATTAACTTGTCATTTACATTAGGTATATCTCCTAATGCTATCCCTTCCCCCTTCCCCCACCCCACAACATGTCCCAGTGTGTGATGTTCCCCTTCCTGTGTCCAAGTGTTCTCATTGTTCAATTCCCACCTATGAGTGAGAACATGCAGTATTTGGTTTTCTGTTCTTGCAATAGTTTGCTGAGAACGATGGTTTCCAGCTGCATCCATGTCTCTACAAAGGACATGGACTCATTCTTTTTTATGACTGCATAGTATTCCATGGTGTATATGTGCCAAATTTCTTAATCCAGTCTGTCACTGATGGACAGTTGGGTTGGTTCCAAGTCTTTGCTATTGTGAATAGTGCCGGAATAAACATGCGTGTGCATGTGACTTTATAGCAGCATGATTTATAATCCTTTGGGTGTATACCCAGTAATGGCATGGCTGGGTCAAATGGTATTTCTAGTTCTAGATCCTTGAGGAATGGCCACACTGTCTTCTACAATGGTTGAACTAGTTTA
>NW_012101344.1:198538-199597 GCF_000951045.1 Mandrillus leucophaeus | reverse complement strand
GTTGATGCTATTCCTTTCTGTTTGTTAATTTTCCTTCTAACAGTCAGGTCCCTCAGCTGTAGGTCTGTTGGAGTTTGCTGGAGTTCCACTCCAGACCCTGTTTGTCTGGGTATCACCAGTGGAGGCTGCAGAATAGCAAATATTGCAGAACAGCAAATATTGCTGCCTTATCTTTCCTCTGGAAGCTTTGTCCCAGAGGTGCAGTCGCCTATATGAGGAGTCTGTCGGCCCCTACTGGGAGATGTCTCCCAGTTAGGCTACACGGTGGTCAGGGACCCACTTGAGGAGGCTGTCTGTCCATTCTCAGAGCTTAAACTCCATGCTGGGAGAACCACTGCTCTCTTCAGAGCTGTCAGACAGGGATGTTTAAGTCTGTACAAGTTTCTGCTGCCTTTTGTTCAACTATGCCCTGCCCACAGAGGTGGAGTCTACAGGCAGTAGGCCTTGTTGAGCTGTGGTGGCCACAACCCAGTTTGAACTTCCCAGCTGCTTTGTTTACCTACTCAAGCCCCAGCAACGGTGGACGCCCCTCCCCCAGGCAATCTGCCTTCTTGCAGATCAATCTCAGACTACTGCGCTAGCAGTCAGCAAGCCTCTGTGGGCTTGGGAGCCACTGAGCCACACACGGGAGAGAATCACCTTGTCTGCCAGTTGCTAAGACCTTGTGAAAAGCACAGTATTTGGGCGGGAATGTCTCATTTTTCCAGGTAGTCAGTCATGGCTTCCCTTGGCTAGGAAAGGGAAATCCCCTGACCCCTTGTGCTTCCTGGGTGAGTGACGTCCTGCCCCACTTCAGCTTGCCCTCCATGGGCTGCACACACTGTACAACCAGTCCTAGTGAGAAGAACCAGATACCTCAGTTGGAAATGCAGAAATCACCTTCTGCATCAATCATGCTGAGATCTGCAGACCAGAGCTGTTCCTATTTGGCCATCTTGGAACTCCTTCCCTTCCTTCCTCCCTCCCTTCCTTCCTTCCTTCCTTTCTTCCTTCCTTCCTCTCCCTCCCTCCCTTCCTGCTTCTCTCTCTTTCTTTCCTTCCTTCCTTCCTTCCTTCCTT
>NW_012101344.1:192017-195363 GCF_000951045.1 Mandrillus leucophaeus | reverse complement strand
TAGCCAGTTTTCCCAGCACCATTTATTCAATAGGGAATCCTTTCCCCATTTCTTGTTTTTGTCAGGTTTGTCAAAGATCAGATGGCTGTAGACGTGTGGTATTATTTCTGAGGGCTCTGTTCTGTTCCATTGGTCTATATCTCTGTTTGTTATCGCTTCTCGACCTTTTGGCTAAGATCAAGTGTAGTATCTGTTCTTATCAGTGTTTGATTGCTAAAGTGAAACTGCAGACTGTGAGGAAAATCAGGACCCCCAGAGTATTTAAAATGGAATGGCATTTTTCATTTCCATATGAGAAAATATAAGGATTTATTTAAAAATTATTTGTAAAACTGCTAATAATGTGATGTCATGGATATTTTATTTTGTTTTATTGTATACATTTTTTAAATAAAAAAAATGTAGGTGGAGGCAGGTCTTGCTTTGTTGCTCAGGCTGGTTTTGAACTCCTGGGCTCAAGTGATCTTCCTGCCCTGGCATCTCAAAGTGCTGGGATTGCATGCCTGAGCCACTGCACCCAACCTGCCATGGCTATTTTAAAGATTATTAATTGCTGTGTCAATACTACTAGTTTCTACTCCTTTATTTCATATGGCTTTAAATATAGTCTAGAAAAGACAAAAAATGAGAAGGATCATTGCTTCTGTCCATTTAGTCTCTTACTTAGAATCTACTTATTTATTTACTTAGTTTTCTATTGAGGTACAAAATTGAAATGCACATTGAAGTACACAAAATATGTTATACATATATAGCTCAATACATTTATATGTATGTATATACTCATGTAGCTACTATCTAGATCAATATAAGAAAACCTGTAGCACCTGAGAAAGCTCCCTTGTGCTCCGTCCTTGTCCATCCTTGGCCTTTACCAGAATTAACCACGATTCTGATTATTAGCATAATCCTTTAGTTTTGTATCTTTGTGGACTTCCTATCAATGGACTCACACAGGATTTCTCTTTTGTGTCTAGCTTCTTTCACTGCACATGTCTATGAGATTCATTCATGTTATTGCTTCTATCAGTAGACTTTTAAAATTTGTAGATAGCATTCCATTGTCAGAGTATATCAGAATTTATCCAGTTTCCAATTCATGGGCATCCAGATTGTTTTCAGTATTGACTTATAAATAAAAGTGTTGAGAATATATGTTGGTCAGGTGCAGTGGCTCATGCCTGTAATCCCAGTACTTTGGAAGACCAAAGAGGGTGAATCACTTGAGGTGAGGAGCTCGAGACCAGCCTGACCGAACCTCATCTCTACTAAAAATACAAAAATTAGCCAGGCGTGTTGGTGCACACTTGTAATCCCAGCTACTTGAGAGGCTGAGGCAGGAGGATCACTGCAAGAGAATCACTTGAATCCTGAAGGCGAAGGTTGCAGTGAGCCGAGATTGCACTACTGCACTCTAGCCTTGGTGATAGAGTGAGACTGTGTCTCAAAAAAACAAAAACAAAAGCAGAAAAACCCCAACGCCCCCCCAAAAAAACACCCAAAAGACAAAAAAAATTGGCATATGTCTTTTATTTGGCAGAAGCACTAATTTCTCTTTAGTGTATGCCCAGAAGAAGAATTGCTGGATCATAAGTATACGTTTAATTTTAGTGGTTATTGTCAAACTGTTTTCTAAAATGGCTGAACTCTCAGCAATAATGTACATATAAGAGCTACAGTTGCTCTGTATCCTGATCAATACTTTGTAGCTCAGTCTTTTTAATTTTACCCATTCTGGTGGATGTGTAGTGGTATCTCACTATGGTCTGAACTTTCATTTCCCTGGTCAAAGATGAGGCCGACCAACTTTTCATATGCTTATAGGTCAATTGGATACTTTTTAATGTGAAGTCCCTAAACTTTGTCCGTTTTAATTTTTGTTGTCTTTTTCTTATTGATTTGTAGAAGTTCTTTATGTCTTCTTTTTTAAAAATTTAATTTTATTTAAAAATTATTATTTATTTGTCATTGAGACATAATAGATGTACATATTTTCAGAGTGCCTGTGACAATTTAATACATCTGTATAATTTGTGAAGATCAAATCAGTGTAATTGAGATAGCCGTCACCTGAAATATTTGTCATTTTTTATGCTAGGAATATTCGAGTTTTTCTCTTCTAGCTATTTTGAAATATTCAATAGATTATTGTAAACTACAGTCACCCTAATCACAGTATTGATCTATTAAACACTGTCTTAAATATATTCTTGATATGGATCCTTTTTTGTACTACATATTACCAAATTTTCTCTCATTCTGTGGCTTTTTTGTTTACCATCTTTATAGAGAAGAACAGAAGTTAATTTTATTGAGATTCAATTTATTAAACACTTTATTGAGCCTCAATTTATTAAAACCTTTTTTTTGCTATTATAGGGTTTTTTTGTGTACTGTTGAAGAAATCTTTGCCTGTCAAGATTTCTTCAACAAGAAAATATTATCCTATATATCTTTTATAAACCTTCTTATTTTACCTTTTACATTCCTATCTATACTGTGTCTCAAATTAGCTTTTGAGTGTGATATGAGGTAGGGGTCAAGGTTTGTTTTTACTCCTATAAAGAAATCCAATTGCTCCAGCACTGTTTATAAAAAGGCTATACTTTCTCACTTCATTGTTACTTTTGTTGTAAATCAATTGACTGCACATACGTGGGTCTATTTCTGGATGGAGAAACTTCATTTTTAGCATATTTATTGTAAATATTCTAGTGGATACAGCATTGGGTTAAGCATCAGAAGCTCTGGCATCTTGGGCTGGTTTTACCAGGGAGAGCTGGGAAACTTGGGAGTGGAGGACATAGCAGTCTGTTTGCTGCCTCTTACAACACTCCCTCCTAGCATTGTGTGCCCTAACCTAGGTAGCTAGCTTGTGGCCCTCTTCCTCAAGGGCCTGATTAGATCTTGGTGAACACATGGCCCATACCTATAAAGCTACTGGATGGAAAGTGACCAGTTAAATTTTCCCTCTTGGGAATCTGACCCGATGGTTACAGAGACAAGATTTGCACTGAAAGATAATACAGAATAAGTGTGTGGCGGCCAGGCACAGTGGCTCATGACTGTAATCCCAGCACTTTGGGAGGCTGAGGCTGGTGGATCACTAGGTCAGGAGTCTGAGACCAGCCTGACCAACATGGTGAAACCCCGCCCATCTCTACTAAAAAAAAAAAACTAACCACGAGTGGTGGTGCGCACCTGTAATCCCAGCTACTCAGGAGGCTGGTAGGAGCTACTCAGGAGGCTGGTAATCAGGTAGGAGAATCTCTTGAACCCGGGAGGTGGAGGTTGTAGTGAGCTGAGATTGTGCACTCCAGTCTCAAAAAAAAAAAAAAAAAAAAAA
>NW_012101344.1:177375-191967 GCF_000951045.1 Mandrillus leucophaeus | reverse complement strand
AAAAAAAAAAAAAAAAAAAAAAAAAGAATAAGAGTGTGGCTTAATAAAGGGATGAAGTTGTGGATCAAGTTAAACTTAAGAGAGAAGGTGCAGAAATAAAGTTGAGGAAGGCAGCTGACCAAGCAAGCAAAGATTGAGAATGGAAGAGCAGCAAAAAGAGGAGAGGAGATGAAAGACTGGATGAGGCAGTGACACGGATAGAAAAGTTGCCTGGGAGAGCTCTCCAAGAGACTCTTATTAACCCATCTTCCAACAATTGTTGGAGAAAGATCAGGAAGGGTGAACAGAAGGGCCTGTGTAATTAAAATCACAGTGTCACCCAGAGGCAGTACAGGATGCTTTTTATAATTTAAAAAAAAAATCACATTGTATTAGTCTGTTCTCATGCTGCAAATAAAGACATATCAAAGACTGGGTAATTTAAAAAGGAAAGAAGTTTAATTGACTCACAGTTCCACGTGACTGGAGAGGCCTCATGATCATGGCAGAAGGCAAATGAGGAGCAAAGTCACATCTTACATGGAAGCAGGCAGGAAAGCATGTGCAAGGGAACTATCCTTTAGACAACCATCAGATCTCCTGAGACTTATTCACTATCACAAGAACAGCATGGGAAAGACTTGCCCCCATGGTTCAGTTCCCTCATACTTGATCCCTCTCATGACATGTGGGAATTATGGGAGCTACATTTCAGGATGAGATTTGCGTAGGGACACAGCCAAACCATATCACACATAAATATGTATTTCAACAATTTTCTTTCCTCCTTAGGCCTCCAAGCAACTTTAAAGATTGTTTTATACACGATCTTGTGAGTAGCATTTCTGGGAAAGCCCCAGTCTTTCTTATAAGCTCCCTCTCTTCTCACCCTGCATATGAGAGCCAAACTCGAGGGAAGCTGATTTGCCTGAGTGAGGTTTGGGTTTAGTGCCTTCAATTTCCTGTCGGTTGTATATTCTTATAAGAAGTCCTGGCTGGATGCAGTGGCTCACACCTGTATTCACAACACTTTGGGAGGCCAAGGTGGGAGGATCCCTTGAAGCTAGGAGTTCTAGACCTGCCTACAAAATATAGCAAGGCCTTGGCTCTACAAAAAACCTTTTTCTTTTTCTTTTTTTTTTTTTGAGACGAAGTCTCACTCTCTCAGGCTGGAGTGCAGGGGCGCAATCTCCGTTCACTGCAATCTCTGCCTCCTGGGTTCAAGAGATTCCCCCTGCCTCAGCCTCCTGAGTAGCTGGCCCTACAGGCGCATGCCACCACACCCGGTTAATTTTTTGCATTTTAGTAGATATGAGGTTTCATGATGTTGGCCACAATAGTCTCGATCTCCTGACCTTGTGATCTGCCCGCCTTGGCCTCCCAAAGTGCTGGGATTATAGGTGTGAGCCACCGTGCCAAGCCTACAAAAAAACTTTTTAAAAAATTAGCTTTGGTGGTGCCATCTACCTGTAGTCCCAGATGCTCAGAAGGCTGAGGTGGGAGGATGGCTTGAGCCCAGAAGATCAAGGTTGCTGTGTGCCATGATGGCGCCACTTCACTCCAGCCTGGGCAACTGAACAAGACCCTGTGCCCCCGCAACCCCCTACCTAAAAAAATCTTACTTTCATTCAAGCTAGTTTGTGTATTTCTTGCAACCAAACAAACTTTGACTAGAATTACCTGGATATTCTGTTGCTCCTATGTGAAACAGAAGTTGTAAACCGTGCCCTGGTATTCAAGAGGGATGTTTGGGTGTGATAAGTACAACTTGCCACAGAAGCTGAGCACACACATATGTGGGCAGGACACAGTTAAAGAGCAGCAAGGGGCAGCCAGGGAATTGCTGAGGGGGATAAATAAAGAACACCAGTGCCTAGAATAGATATTTTTTTTCCTGCTAGAAACCAGGTGTAATTGTCCATTCATGAGATTACAGCAATGTGCTTTCCAAAACCTGGAGGAAAGGCTGCTTTCAGTGCTTCAGTGCTTTCATATACAGTGGGTATGACTGATGTCTCCCACAGTAAAGCGAGAAACTGCTTGTAAACGAGGACTTGAAGAATTTGTGAACAGCTAAAATGCCAACCTGAATGCAATTTGTCATTAGAAAGAGGAAATCAAATCCTTCCTTTTCCAAACCAAACTGATATGAGTCAAACTGTGTCCTTTTTGGATAAACAGTAGTTAAACAGAAAAAGCAGGGTCACTTTGGAGCATGCAAAGTTGGTAGTGCCAACCTGACACCGTCTGGGTGAGAGATGCTACTCTGGAGAGCACCAGCTTTCTGTGCCTGGAGAGTGTCTCTGCTGAGACAGGGATAGTGACCTGGATGAACACCTCTGTAACTGTCCACCACCCTCCTTTGCTCTAATGCTATACTTCCATCACTTTTTTTTTTTTTTTTTTGAGACAGGGTCTTGCTCTGTTGCCTACGCTGGGGTGCAATGGTGTGATCATGGCTTGTTGAAGCCTCAGCCTCCTGGGCTTAAGCGATCCTTCCACCTCAGCCTCCAGAGTAGCTGAGACCACTGGCACATGCCACCATGTCCTGCTAACTTTTTGATTTTTTGTAGAGATGGAGTTTCACCATGTTGCCCAGGCTGATCTCCAATTTCTAGACCCAAGTGATCCACCCGCCTCGGCCTCCCAAAGTGCTGGGATTACAGGCATGAGCCACGGTGCCTGGCCAATTTGATAATATATCTTCCTCAGTATTTTGCTTGTTAGAAGATAATGTCTCAGAAAGGAGTAGGAGTATTTTAGCCACTAGAAAGAAATATCCTTTACTGAAAAGTAACATATTTTCTGTCTGGTTTGTACATTTCAATGAGTTTGAATGGCAAAAGTCAGCATTCTTGTTTTCAGTCAACTCTGGTGCACTAATAAAGCTAAGTGTAAGATCCTGGCTGGCAGCCTACCACAAATTAACTTCACAGTTGCTCCTAAGTCATCTATATTACCATAGAAGTTTATTTTAAAAACCAAACCATCTCTCCATTGCCGTAGGAATAATCCTGTGGGCCATAATTTCTAAAGGCATTTACACAAACTTTGCAGCAGGTACTTAAGAAATGTGTTTACATTGGAAGCATTCATATCTACAGAATTTCCAGCATTTCATTTGTGATAGAGCACATAGGAACAGAAATAGAACGTGAGAAATAAGCTTGTGTATTAGGTTGCTAAGGCTGCCATCACAAAATACCACAGCCTCGGTGGCTTAAACAATAGGCATTTATTTTCTCACAGTTTTGGCTGCAGGATGGTCTAGAATTCAGAAGTTTCCAATCTTTTGGCTTCCTTGGGCCACAATGGAACAAGAAGAATTGTCTTGGGCCACACATAAAATACACTAACACTAATGATAGCTGATGATCTATAAAAAAAAAAAATCTCAAAAAAGTGTGCTAATGTTTTAAGAAAGTTTATCAATTTGTGTTGGGCCACATTCAAAGCCATCCTGGGCCACATGCAGCCAGTGGGCCACATGCGGGTTGGACAAGCTTGTTGTAGATCAAGGTGCCAGCAGGGTTGGGTTCCTCTGAGGCTTCTATCCTGGGTTCTGTAGGTGGCTACCTTTGATTTACAGATGGCTCGCCTCTTGCTGCCTTTTCACATGGTCTTCCCTCTGTGCATGCAGGACCCTTCTTCTAAGGATGCCAGTCATATTGGGTTTGTCCCCCTTCCTATTTAAAAAGCAGATTTAGGGGGTACAAGTGCAATTTTGTTACATGGATATACTGTGGAGTGGTGAAGTCTGGGTTTTTAGTGTAACCATCACCTGAATAGCGTACGTTGTACCTATTAGGTAACTTCTCATTCCTCACCCCCCTCCCACTTTCCCACTTTTGGAGTCTCCAGTGTCTGTTATTCCACTCTGTAGGTCCATGTGGACCCATTGTTTAGCTCCTGCTTACAAATGACAACATGTAGTATTTGACTCTCTGTTTCTAAGTTTTTTCACTTAAGATAGTGGCCTCCAGTTCCTTCCATGTTGCTGTAAAAGACATGATTTCATTCTTTTTTATGGCTGAGTCGTTTTCATATAACTATATATATATATATATACACACACACACACACCCCCCACATTTTCTTTATCCAGTCATCCGTTAATAGACACTTAGGTTGATTCCATATCTTTGCTATTATAAATGGTGCTATCATAAACATATGAGTCCAGATATCTTTTTAAACTTGTAAAAATTTTTAAATTTTCATCATGTCAGACAGGTAATATTTCATCGCCACAAGGTTCGAGGGTGACACGTCTCGTGTATGTATGTATGTGAGCACCCAATCATCGTGCTCATGAACTACAAAAAGATCAGGTATCTTTTTCATATAATTATTTCTTCTCCTTAGGTTGGATACCTAGTAGTGGGATTGCTGGATTAAATAGTAGTTCTGGTTTTAGTTCTTTGAGAAATCTCCATACTGTTTTCTATAGAGGTTGTGCTAATTTACATTTCCACCAACAGTGTATAAGCATTCCCTTTTCTCTGCATCCTTGCCAACATTTATTGATTTTGACTTTTGAATAATAGCCATTCTGACTGGTGTGAGATGATATAGCATTGTGGTGTTAATTTGCATTTGCCCTATGATTAGTGATTTTGAGCATTTTTTTCATGTGTTTGTTAACAGCTAGTATATCTTCTTTTGGAAAACATTCATGTCCTTTGTCCATTAAATTTTTTCTAAAAAAAATTTTAAGTTCTGTGGGTACATAAGTGTATATATTTATGGAATACATGAGATGTTTTGGTACAGGCATGTAATGTGTAATAGTCACATAATAGAGAATGTGGTGTCCATCCCCTCAAACATTTATCCTTTGTGTTACAGACAATCCAATTATGCTCTTTTAATTACTTTAAATATATAATTAAATTATTATTGATTATAGTCATCCTGTTGTGCTATCAAGTACTGGTTCTTATTCATTCTTTTTTTGTTTTTTTGTTTTGAGATAGGGCTTTACTCTGTTGCCCAGGCTGGAGTGCAGTGGGCTAGATCACAGCTTACTGCAGCTTTGACCTCCCTGGGTTCTGGTGATCGTTCCACCTCAGCCTCCTGAGTAGCTGGGACCACAGGCATGAGCCACGACACCCAGTCAGTTTTTGTATGTTTTGTAAAGATGGGGTCTCCCTATGTTGCCCAGGCTGCTCACAAGCCTTGCCTAGGCTAGGCTCAAGTGATCCTCCTGCCTCAGCCTCCCGAAGGGCTAGGATTACAGGCATGAGTCACTGTGCCTGGCCTTATTCATTCTTCTAACTATTCGTTTTTCTTATCCATTAACTATCCCCACCTCTCCCCCTCCCTCCCACTACCCTTCCCTTTGCTCACTTTTTAATGGGATTATTTGTTTTTCCTTGCTGAGTTGTTTGAGTTCCTTGTAGATTCTGGCTATTAGTCCTTTGTCAGATGCACAGTTTGCAAATATTTTCACCCATTCTGTAGGTTGTCTGTTTACTCTGTTAATTATTTCTTTTGTGGTAAAGAAGCTTTTTAGTTTCATTTTGTCCCATTTGTCTATTTTTGTTTTTGTTGCATTTGCTTTGTAGTAAATTCTTAGTCATAAATTCTTTGCCGAGGCCGACGTCCAGAAGAGATTTTCCTAGGTGTTTCTTCTAGGATTTTTATAATTTCAGGTCTTACATTTAAGTCTTTAACCCATCTTGAATTAATTTTTGTATATAGTGAGAGATATGGGTTCAGGTTCATTCTTCTGCATGTGGATATCTGATTTTCCCAACATAGGGTCCCACTCTATTGTTTTCATTTAATGTAATTACCTCTTTAAAGGCCCTATTTCCAAATAATATCATATTCTCATGTATTGGAGGTTAGGACGTCAATGTATGAATTTGGGTGGGGGGCACAATTCAGCCTAAAATAGGTGATGAAATCTGTCCTGTCAAGGCAGTAAGACTTCCTTTAATCTATCTATTGTTTTAGTGAGTTAGAGGAAAGATTTTCTGGGATTTGGGTTTTCTTAAATCCAACATTAGCATCCAGACTTGGCAGGCAAGGTTAGCCTCTGCACTGTAGAATGTCCTCCAACAAAGACTGTTCTTACGGACAGCATTAGGAAAATGCAACTTAATTATTAGGTTGTATGGACAGAAGCACAGCACAATCCAAGGCACATTATTGTTTTAATCTCAAAACCAACAGATAGGTAGTGAACGTAAATATTCCAAGCAATGCAGGGGTATTGGACAGGTATTGGCGTTATGATGATGGTTGTTTACAAAGAAGGGCTTTTCTGTGGGGAATGGCTAATCAGCAGGCCCTGCAAAGGAGAATTAGTGCTTCCTGTGCTGAGGCATCCCAGAATTCTGGGGATTCTGCTAGAGTCCTGCTGGTTCTCGGACAGGGTCATTGGACTTCTTAGGGGAACTTACCAAAAGTCCCCTGTAACTCTGACTGCCATGCAGCCTGAGCCAATTTGTTCTCTGCCAATCTCTGCAGCAAATTTATGAATGATGACAGGAAACAGTTGAGGAACCAGTAAACTGGCTAAAACATCATCTTTGTTGCCCTAGCAATGCCTCTAGGGCTTCCGATGGTGGACTGTGCATTTCCGGGCACAGTTTACTTATCATGCCACTGTCAACTGCCTGAATAGGACTGGGGTTAAGACGCTTGCTTCAAACATTACAGTAACAAATGGAGGTTTGCAAGGAGCAAGGACTTCAAATCAGAGTTAGAATGACCAATGAATTTATTAGTTTAATGAGCACCTACTATAGGGTAAGGTACCCTTAGTGGAGCCAGAGATACATTTCAGAAAAATGTTGATTATTAGATTGTATGGACACAGGCACAGCACAATCCCTGCTCCCATAGAGCTTTCATTTTATCAGGCAGAGACAGACAATAAATAAAGCCATTAAGTGGAATATATCTTTCATTAGATGGTGATATACATTATGGAGAAAAATAAGGCAGAGAAGGGAACTAGGAAGTGCCCCAGATGGTGGGCAGCTTTGCAGTTGTCTGGAGTGGTCAGGAAAGATGTCACTGAGAGAGTGACATTTGAGTGGAGTCTTGAAGAAAGTGAGGAAGCAAGCCATGAATGTATTTGGGGGAAGAGTGTTCCAGGCAGAGGGTTTCCTAGTGCAAATATCCTGAGGTACATGCAGAAGCAAGGAGCTGGTATGGCAGAAGCAGGAAACAGTGGTGGGACAATAGCAGTGGGATGAAGGGAGACAGCAGGCAGTGGTGGGGTAGGAAACCATGTCAGTCTTTGTAGGCCATTGTAAGGACTGGGCTTTGACTGTGAGTAAAATGAGGGGCCATTGAGGGTTTCAGCAGAAAAGCCGCTTGACCTAATAATAAGGTTGAGAATAATTCAAAGTTGTGAAAAAGTGGAAGCCCAGCCAAGAAGCTACTGCAGTAATCCAGGTAAGAGACGATGGCTTGGACTGGGATGGTAGCAGTGAATGGGTAAGAAGTGATTGGATTCCAGCTAGGTTTTGAAGTAGAATCATTAGGATCTACTGACAACTTGGAAGTAGAGGAGGCAAGGGTGACCTTAAGATTTTAGACTCATAATAACTAGAAATCTTGTGCTAAAGTGGCTCGAATTATTATCCAAAGGTATTTTTAGTCAAATAGACAGACTTTAGAGTCTCTGGCACTCAAATATCATTCCCCTAATCTATTCTATAAGTACTAAAGAATGTACCATGCTAAAATCCTCCAGTCTAGCTTCACAGTACCTGATGCCTTCCACCCATTCATTCATTTGTTCATTCATTTGTTTGTTCATTTATTCACTCACTCATCCATTCTCTGACTCATTCCACTCATCAACTATAGCTCAGCTGTCAGCCAACAACTCCCTGTTCCTTGAGATATAGAGGAGGTTTATTTGAACAGCCCCTTTCCATGGTATGTGAAAGTCCAACATCTCCTCCAAATGCCAGGGGACTTAGGTTCTTCTGGCCTTCTCTGTATCCTGGACACCGGCTTCATCCATTCTGTCATGGTGCCTTTATCCCAAATATTCTTTGTGTCCTGGTAGAGTCCAGGACTCTGATGGTTTGGGATAGAGCCTTCGTTTCTTCACTTTTCTCCTCCACCTTTTCTAGGAGAAAAAAAATTCCTTGTTGTCTTCTTCATAGCAATTTAGGGACATGTTTTTAGCTTAAGCTTGGTATCCACCCCCAAGACCCTATCACAGAGAAATCATGTTCTTGTTAGAGCAATCTAAGAGGGTCTAGCCAAAGTGTGTTTGAACATTTTTTAAAGACTCCTTTAGCTGCTGGTTGTAGAATGGATTGAAGATGGGTAAAGTGTATGACACCCATAACCCTTCATCGTCTCTCACTATGTGGTTGTCTGGATTTCCTTTGTGCTGTGCTCTGTTAGAATTGTCTTACAGTAGTGCTACTTGTGCTCCAATTGTACAGTTTAGTTGAATAGCTATTACAGCTTTTACTTTGCTTTCTTTAACCTTGGGACCCAGAAATGGGGCTACACAGAAAAGGAGCAGAGTTACAATCATCATGCTCTAAACAGAACCGCCTTCCCCCTGCACCTACCTCCCAGGTACTACAGGTGTTTTGTTGAGACAAGCTTGTTTTACCTGGCATCTTCTTCCCCAAGGATGAGTACTCCCTCGAGGTCCTCAGTTCTATAGTCAATGGTCAGCAAACCCACCCCACCTATTTGCAGATGTGCTCAGACAAGTCTGACTCTTATATAGGTTCCAACTAGAATCTGTAAGTATTATGAATAAGTTTCTTCCATATAATTTGACCCCAATGAATGACATTTAATATTGATCTTGAGTAAAATTGCTTTCATATGGAAAAGATTAGTTAAGTAAATTATGTGTAATAATTGGTTTGTTATTTTTAGTCTCCATACTCAAATCAGTGCCCTTAGAAAATAGTTTCCAAATGTATCTGCCATTGACAATAAAAGAAGCCAGGATGTGACTGTGAATGTGCATCACTCATTGTTAATTTAGGCAGGCATCTGATGGGAATGTCCTGATCAAGTCATAGCACTGCTGATTTGTAGACAATGTGGAGAACATGATGTGTGTTGCTGGTTAGAGTACACTAAGACCAGCAAAAGTTTGTCAGACTTCTTTGCCACAGTGTCAGGTAGAGGCTTTTAAAAAAAAAAAAGTGGGAGGAAAAAGTGCTGTGAAAGTTACTAAAGGAAAAAGCTTTTTCCACTGAAAATATTTTATTACCTATAAAATGTAATATTTTATTACCTACACAAAGAATAAGAATGATACATGAATAACAATATAAATTTGCAAATTGCATAAAAGGTGTCATTTTTATGTAATATAACACATAATAGTAATTAATATAAAATCTTTATTGATCACAAGATTTTTCTGGCTCACTTTCCTGCAAATTAATTTATTAGTTCATCAAAATGTATATATTTAATAACTTTATTTTTAATTGATATAATTGAAAATGATGTCAATTACTCTTGGCAAATGCAAGATAGTAAATAATTTCTGAACATTTTTAATTTTGCAAAGTATCTTTCTGTTGACACACAGTTTCTAGAACTGTTAAGATTATTTTATGATTTGTGACAATACTAGGATACATATTAATAAGTCAATTCAAAATATAAACGTTAGTACATCTAGAACTGATGATAGTTTCAGAACAATTTTTCTGAAAAGATTTAACTCTTCATACAAATCAGTTTCACCTAAGTTTGAATTAAATTTTAATTGGAAATGAATACAGTAACATTTTAATGTTTCCTCTGACAGTTCCTGCTCCAAATTCTTGTGGAGGCAGTTTAAGATACAGAATTTAAAACCCCCATTTATACACTCTATGATGTATCTTCAATACATAAAAAATATTTTAAAATTGTCTTCTTCATTAATAATTGGTTCATCCAAAGCTTGGGATGAAAATAGTACTCTTTTCTATCAAATGTGATAATGTTTAAATTTAATTTTGGTTTCTAAGGTTACATATATTTGCTTTGCAACATTACGCCAGTGTTCAAAACTGGAGATTCTGTGAAGAATTACTGCAACTCCCTGATATATTATTGCAATGCCCATGTGTATGCTTCCATTTTGTTATAATTTGCTGACAAAGGTCACTGATTGAGAGCCAGCAATTTGATCCTGGTACTTAGTCCAGAAAATTAATATCTGTCCCATGTTGCAGGGATGGGCTCTGGAGGAGGATGGGCAAGCAGGCCTCCTACCAAAGATCTCATTGTTGCTCCCACACAGAGCCCCTTCTTTCTCCCTTGGCTATGTCCACTGCTGCCATTGCTGCTGTTGCTTCAGCTGCCAGTGTTGCCAGGTCCTGCCAGCTACTTTGGGGCCTGGCACTCTAGACTGCCCTGAGACATACACATGTGCTCCAGGCTGCATGGCCAATTACTCAGAACCAGAGCTGCCACTGTGTCAATGAGTGTGTGTGTTGCTTCCTGCTGCACCTTGGCTATTCACATGCATGCTCCATTGTTGCATTGGATTTCACTGACAAAACACAAGTTTGAAGATAAAATTATCAAGAATTGTAAGACAGCAACAGCAGAGCATTAAACTAAGCACGGGATCCCCTCGAGAGTGGAGCTCTCTCCAACTGCACAGATTGTGTGATTGTGAAACTGGCCCTCGTGCCACAGCACATAAAGCAACTCTACAATTGCAAGGTGAATAGGGAGGGAAAGAGCAAGGGAGACTTTGGTGCCCAAAAATGTCTCACACACGAGATATCCAAAACCATAGCTCCTGATCTCCCTGATCCTCCAAACCTGTTCCTTTGACAGGATTCCCCATCTCAGTAAGTGGCAACCTGATTTTTATAGTTGGTTGGGCCCAGATCTTGGAGTTCAATGCCACTTGTCTCTCATACACATCAGCAGCATATCTGATGACTTCTCATCTCTTCTACTGCTCCTGTTCTGCTCTGGTGCTTGGGGTTATGGAATAGCCTCTGCATTGATTTCCATGCTTCTTTTCTTAGCCCCATATTAGGCAGGGTTGTCCAGAGAAACAGAAACAATTAGATATATATATATATATATAAATATATAGGAGATTTATTATGAGGAGCTGGCTTATGTGGTTATGGAGGCTGAGAAGTCCCGTGATGTGCCATCTCCAAGCTGGAGACCCAGGAAAGCTAGTGATGTAGTTACAGTCTTGAGTCTAAAGACCTGAGGACCAGAAGAACTGGTAGTGGATGTTCTAGTAGAAGTCCATAGTCCTGAGAAACAGGCATGCTGATGGTGTAAGTTCCACTCCAAGTCTCAGTCCGAGGACAGAAGAAACATGACATCCTATCTCAAGAAGTCAGGCAGAGAGAAAGAGAATTCTCCCTTCTACCACTTTTTGATTCTATTCAAACCCTCAACAGATTAAATGATTCTCACTCACATTGGGGAGGACACTCAGCTTTACCCACTTCACAGATTCAAATGCTAATCTCATCTGAAAACATTCAAAGACACACACAGAAATAACGTTCAGCCAAATTTGGGCACCTTGTGCTCTAGCCAAGTTGACATATAAAATTAACCATCATTCCCCCTAATGTCCCTCACCTAGAATTGGACCTGACCTAGAGAAACCACTCAGTAAATACTCATGAGATGAATGAGACAGGACTCTTCAGTGTGGCTGGTCTTTTTAAGGGCACATTCTGATCTCTTGGGATTAGATAACTTCTCAGAATTACTTTGGGCAAGCACAAAGGGTTGTGCTTTCAGGCTAGGACCATGGTCCCTGAAGTATGGCCCATGCACCAAGAGGTGCCAGAGACACTTTTCCACTGTGTTGACATTGACCTGATAGTTCACATACAATGGTGGGTAAACTGCTGATGACATAGCAGAAATGAAAGCACTGGCATCACACTGAACTATGAGGCATTGTGCCCAATGCCTAGTTCACCATGCACTCATATAAAAAACTTAACGGTTTCAGTTCAGAATGTTCTTCATGTAAAAATTAACTATATCAAATCTCAACCCTTGGATCAATAACTTTAATATTTGGTGTTATGAAATGGTAAGTATGCATAAAACACATTTGCTGTATACCAAAGTATAAAGGTTGTTTTGAAGGAAAGCTCTCGTCAGACTGAACTGCAAGCTGGACTAGTCATTTTCTTTAGGGAAAACCATTTTTTGTTTTTAGAGTGACCGTCTTAGTCTGTTCAGACTGCTACAACAGGATACCATAAACTGGGCAGGTTATAAACAATGGAAATCTATTTCTTACAGTTCTGAAGGCAGGGAAGTATAGATCAAGGGGCCGGCACTTTCAATGTCTGGGGAGGGCCCATTTGCTGGTCCCTAGCATGCTGCCTTGCTGCTTCCCTACATGGTGAAAGGGTACAAGGCAGCTTTCTGGGGCCTCTTTTATAAGGGCACTAATTCTATTCATGAAGGCTTTTCCCTCATGATCTAATCACCTCCCAAAGGCCCCACCTGCTAATATTATCACATTGGTGATTGGGTGTCAACATATTAATTTTAGAGGGATGCAAACATTCAGACCATAGCACTAACATAGAAATTGTGATTTTTTAGACTTGAATATTTGGCAGACTTTTCTAGAAAATGAATAAAGTGAAGCTGTCATTTCAAGAAAAATAGCTGCCAGTATTTGTTGCCAATTATAAAATTTGAATTTTCAAGTGACAATTAGAATTTTGGAAAACTTGTGTTCGCCACAGTAAATTTGATAACTTTCCAATACTTAACAACTTTTTAAATAATATCAATGGTATATTATTTACATACATACTGTGTGTGTGTACATATATAAACTTGTATACATGTACAACATTATGTAACAACATTTGGAAGATCTATATAACTCAGCAAACCAATATTTGCCAAATGACCACTCTATTATAATATCATACATGGGAAAAGATCCATTCCAATTATACAATGGACCAATGGATTTTAACATAAGAGAGTATGAAAAGTTTGTTAATTTTGTTTCAGATTCCATACTGCAACTCAACTTTAGGACACTACCACTTGTCAAGCTCTGATGTGGTATCAAAGAAGAATATCCACAATTATCTAAAAAAGCTGTTAAAACATCTGTCCCTTTCCAACTACGTATTTGTGTGAAGATGGATTTTCTTTATATACTTAAACTGAAAAATCATAATGCAACATTTTGAATGCAGCAAGCAGATATGAGAATCCAGCTGCCTTGTATTAAGTAAGACATAAACCAGATGTGCAAAAATATCAAGCAATGACACTCTTCTCACTAATTTGTTTTGGAAAACATAGATATTTCTTTAAATGGCTTTAATAAGGTATAATTAAAATATAGTAAATGACACATACTTAAGATATACAATTTAATAAATTTTGACATATGAATATGTCTACAAAACCTTCACTTCAATCAAGATAATGAACATAGCCACCACCCCCAAAAGTGTCCTTGTGCCCCTTTCCATCCCTACATCTCTCCCCTTCCTGACTCCTTGATTTCCAGGAAATCACGATCTTCTGTCAGTCTGTTTTAGTTTTCATTTTCTAGGATTTTATATGAATGGAATCACAGTCTATGCATCCTTTTTTTCTGGCTTTCCTCATGGCATATTTTGAGATTCACTCATGGTTTTGCCTGTATCAAAACTCATTCATTTTTATTGCTGGGTACTCTTCTATTGTATGATTGCAGTATAATTTATTGATCCATTCACCTGATGATGGACATTTGGGTTGTTTTCCGGTTTTAGCTATTATAAGTAAAGTGGCTATGAACATTGGTGTATAAGTCTTTGTATGGGTATATTCTTTCCTTTCTCTGGGTAAATACCTAGGAGAAAAATGCCTTGGCCATATGCCAGGCATATGTTTAACGTTTTTTCAAAAAATTATTATTATTATTATACTTTAAGTTCTAGGGTGCATGTGCACAACGTGCAGATTTGTTATATATGTACGCATGTGCCATGTTGGTGTGCTGCACCCATTAACTTGTCATTTACATTAGGTATATCTCCTAATGCTATCCATCCCCCCTCGCCCCTCCCCACAATAGGCCCCATTGTGTGATGTTCCCCTTCCTGTGTCCAAGTGCTCTCATTGTTCAATTCCCACCTATGAGTGAGAACATGCGGTGTTTGGTTTTCTGTTCTTGCAATAGTTTGCTGAGAATGATGGTTTCCAGCTGCATCCATGTCCCTACAAAGGACACAAATTCATCCATTTTTACAGCTGCATAGTATTCCATGCTGTGTATGTGCCACATTTTCTTAATCCAGTCTGTCGCTGATGTACATTTGGGTTGATTCCAAGTCTTTGCTATTGTGAATAGTGCCACAATAAACATATGTGTGCATGGGTCTTTATTATTATTTATTTTTTTATTTTTATTTTTATTTTTATTTTATTATTATTATTATACTTTAAGTTCTAGGATACATGTGCATAACGTGCAGGTTTGTTACATATATATACTTGTGCCATGTTGCTGTGCTGCACCCATCAACTCGTCAGCACCCATCAACTCGTTATTTACATCAGGTATAACTCCCAATGCAATCCCTCCCTCTCCCCCCTCCCCATGATAGGCCCCGGTGTGTGATGTCCCCCTTCCCAAGTCCAAGT
>NW_012101344.1:175815-176283 GCF_000951045.1 Mandrillus leucophaeus | reverse complement strand
GAGACGATGGGGTTTTCTAAATATACAATCATGTCATCTGCAAGAGGGACAATTTGACTTCTTCTCTTCCTAACTGAATACCCTTTATTTTTTTCTCTTGCCTGATTGCCCTAGCAAGAACTTCCAACACTATGCTGAATTGGAGTGGTGAGAGAGGGCATCCCTGTCTTGTGCCAGTTTTCAAAGGGAATGCTTCCAGTTTTTGCCCACTGAGTATTATATTGCCTGTGGGTTTGTCATAAATAGCTCTTATTATTTTGAGATATGTTCCATCAATACCTAGTTTATTAAGAGCTTTTAGCATGAAGGACTGTTGAATTTTGTCAAAGGTCTTTTCTGCATCTATTGAGATAATCATGTGGTTTTTGTCATAGGTTCTGTTTATATGCTGGATTATGTTTATTGATTTGCATATGTTGAACCAGCCTTGCATCCCAGGGATGAAGCCCACTTGATCATGGTGGATAA
>NW_012101344.1:170737-172426 GCF_000951045.1 Mandrillus leucophaeus | reverse complement strand
TGGATAAAGAGTCAAGATCCATCAGTTTGTTGTATTCAGGAGACCCATCTCATGTGCAGAGACACACATAGGCTCAAAATAAAGAGATGGAGGAAGATCTACCAAGCTAATGGAGAAAAAAAAAAGCAGGGGTTGCAATCCTAGTCTCTGATAAAACAGATGTTAAACCATCAAAGATCAAAAGAGACAAAGAAGGCCATTACATAATGGTAAAGGGATCAATTCAACAGGAAGAGCTAGCTATCCTGAATATATATGCACCCAATACAGGAGTACCCAGATTCATAAAGCAAGTCCTTAGAGACTTACAAAGAGACTTAGACTCCCATACAATAATAATGGGAGACTTCAACACCCACTGTCAACATTAGACAGATCAACAAGACAAACAGTTAACAAGGATATCCAGGAATTGAACTCAACTCTGCAACAAGCAGACCTAATAGACATCTACAGAACTCTCTGCCCCAAATCAGTAGAATATACATTCTTCTCAGCACCACATCACACTTACTCCAAAATTGACCACATAGTTGGAAGTAAAGCACTCCTCGGCAAATGCAAAAGAATAGAAATTATAACAAACTGTCCTCAGACCACAGTGCAATCAAACTAGAACTCAGGACTAAGAAACTCAATCAAAACCGCTCAACTACATGGAAACTGAACAACCTGCTCCTGAATGACTACTGGGTACAAAACGAAATGAAGGCAGAAATAAAGATGTTCTTTGAAACCAATGAGAACAAAGATACAATATACCAGAATCTCTGGGACACTTTATTTAAAGCAGTGTGTAGAGGGAAATTTATAGCACTAAATGACCACAAGAGAAAGCTGGAAAGATCTAAAATTGACACTCTAACATCACAATTAAAAGAACTAGAAAAGCAAGAACAAACACATTCAAAAGCTAGCAGAAGGCAAGAAATAACTAAGATCAGAGCAGAACTGAAGGAGATAGAGACACAAAAAACCCTCCAAAAAAATCAATGAATTCTGGAGCTTGTTTTTGGAAAAGATCAACAAAAATGATAGACTGCTAGCAAGACTAATAAAGAAGAAAAGAGAGAAGAATCAAATTGTCCAATAAAAAATGATAAAGGGGATATCACCACCAACCCCACAGAAACACAAACTACCATCAGAGAATACTATAAACATGTCTATACAAATAAACTAGAAAACCTAGAAGAAATGGATAATTTCTTGGACACTCACACTCTACCAAGCTAAACCAGGAAGAAGTTGAATCCCTGAATAGACCAATAGCAGGCTCTGAAATGGAGGCAATAATTAATAGCCTACCAAGCAAAAAAAGTCCAGGACCAGACAGATTCACAGCCGAATTCTACCGGAGGTACAAGGAGGAGCTGGTACCATTCCTTCTGAAACTATTCCAATCAATAGAAAAAGAGGGAATCCTCCCTAATTCATTTTATAAGGCCAACATCATTCTGATACCAAAACCTGGCAGAGATACAACAAAAAAAGAGATTTAAACCAATATCCTGATGAACATCGATGCAAAAATCCTCAATAAAATACTGGCAAACCAAATTCAACAGCACATCAAAAAGTTTATCCATCATGTTCAAGTGGGCTTCATCCCTGGGATGCAAGGCTGGTTCAACATATGCAAATCAATAAATGCAATCCAGCACATAAACAGAACCAAAGACAAAAACC
>NW_012101344.1:167112-170687 GCF_000951045.1 Mandrillus leucophaeus | reverse complement strand
AACGAAATGAAGGCAGAAATAAAGATGTTCTTTGAAACCAATGAGAACAAAGATACAATATACCAGAATCTCTGGGACACTTTATTTAAAGCAGTGTGTAGAGGGAAATTTATAGCACTAAATGACCACAAGAGAAAGCTGGAAAGATCTAAAATTGACACTCTAACATCACAATTAAAAGAACTAGAAAAGCAAGAACAAACACATTCAAAAGCTAGCAGAAGGCAAGAAGTAACTAAGATCAGAGCAGAACTGAAGGCTGTCTCTTATACACATCTAGATGTGTATAAGAGACAGATTGTGGCACTATTCACAATAGCAAAGACTTGGAATCAACCCAAATGTCCATCAGTGACAGACTGGATTAAGAAAATGTGGCACATATACACCATGGAATACTATAGAGCTATAAAAAAGGATGAATTTGTGTCCTTTGTAGGGACATGGATACAGCTGGAAACCATCATTCTCAGGAAACTATTGCAAGAACAGAAAACCAAACACCGCATGTTCTCACTCATAGGTGGGAATTGAACAATGAGATCACTTGGACATGGGAAAGGGAACATCACACACTGGGGCCTATTCTGGGGTGGGGGTAGGGGGGAGTTATAACAGGTAAATGACAAGTTGATGGCTGCTGACAAGTTAATGGTTGCAGCACACCGACATGGCACATATATATATATGTAACAAACCTGCACGTTGTGCACATGTACCCTAGAACTTAAATGATAATAATCATAAAAAAAGTAATTAAAAAAAGAAAATAACATTGGTATTTTGATAATGATTGCATGAATCTGTGTATTGTTTTGGGCAGTATGATCATTTCAGTATTAACTTTTGTGATCTGTAAGTATGGGTTGTCTTTCTGTTTGTTTGTATCATCTTTAATTTCTTTCATCAGGATTTGTAGTTTTTCCTGTAGAGATCTTTTACCTGCTGGGTTAAATTTATTCCTAAGTATCTTTTTTTTGTAGCTATTGTAAATGGCATTGCCTGCTTGGTTTGTTACTTAGCTAGGTAATTATTGTTGTATAGAAACACTACCGACTTTTGTATGTTGATTTTGTATTCTGCAACTTTACTGAATTTGTTTATGAGTTCTGAGAGATTTTTGGTAGAGTCTTTGACTTTTCTTTTTAAATATAAGATCATGTCATCTGCAAAGGGACAACTTGACTCCTTATTTTCCAATTTGGGAGCCTTTTATTCCTTTCTCTTGCCTGATTGCTCTGGCTAGGATTTCCAGTACTATGTTGAATAGGAGTCCTGAAAATGGGCATCCTTGTCTTGCTCTAGTTATTAGAGGAAAGGATTTCAACTTTTCCCCATTCAGTATGATGTTAGCTATGGGTTTGTCATATATGGCCTTTATTATTTTGCGGCATGTTTCTTCTATGCTTAGTTTGTTCAGTTTTTTTTTCTTTTATCATGAAGTGATGTTGGATTGTATAAAATGCTTTTACTGCATCTATTGAGATGATAATATGGTTTTGCCCTTCATTCTGTTGATGTGGTGTATCATGTTTATTGATTCATGTATTTGAATGATACTTGTGTCCCTGGTATAAATCCCACTTGTTGATGGTATATTATCTTTTTGATGTGCTGTTGAATTCAGTTTGCTGGTATTCTGTTGAGGAGTTTTGAGTCTACATTTATAAGGGATATTGGTCTGTAAGTTTCTTTATTTGTCCTGTCCTTGTCTGGTTTTGGTATCTGGGTAATTCTGGCCCTGTAGAATGAGTTGGAGAATTCTTGCCTCTTCACTTTTTTGGAATAGTTTGAGAAGGATTAATTCTTTATTAGTTATTCGTTATGAGTTTGGAAGACTTTGGCAGTGAATCCTTCCAGTCCTGGGCTTTCCCTTTGTTGGAAGAGTTTTTATTACTGATTCAACCTTGCAAATTGTTATTGGTCTGTTCAGTTTTTTTATTTCTTCCTGATTCAGTCTCTGTTGGTTGTAGGTTACCAGGCATTTATTCATTTCCTCTAGGCTTTGAAATTTGTTAGTGTATCATTGTTCATAAAAGTCTCTGATGATATTTTGTATTCCTGAGGTATGAGTTGTAATGCTTTCTTTTTCATTTCTGACTTTGCTTATTTGGGTCTTCTTTTTTTGTTTAGATTTCTGTCTAAATTTTTTTATCTTTTTGAAGAGCCATTTTTTTTTTTTTTGCTTCATTGATCCACTGTTTATTTTTTAGTCTCTATTTCATTCTCTTCTGATTTTTATTATTTCTTTGCTTCTGTGGTTTGATGTTTGGTTTGTTCTTACTTTTCTAGTTCCTCGAGGTACATTGTTAGATCATTTATTTTAAATCTTTTGACCTTTTTGCTATAGGCTTATTGCTATAAACGTTTTTAGTATTGCTTTTGCTGTATCTCATGGGTTTTAGTATGTTGTGTTTACATTTTCATTTGTTTCAAGAATTTTTGATTTTCATATTAATTTCTTCACTGACCCATTGATTGTACAGGAACTTGTTTCATAGCCATGTATTTAGTAGTTTCCACAGTTCCTATTGGCATTGACTTCTCTTTTATTCCATTGTAGCCTGAGAAGATACTTGATATACTTTCAATATTTAAAATTTGTTGAGATTTGTTTTGTGGCCTAACATATTGCCTATCTTGGAGAATGTTCCATGTGTTGATAAGAAGAATGTGTATTCTGCAGTGTTGGATAAAATGCTCTGTAAATAGCTATTAGGTCCATTTGGTCTAACGTCCAGTTTAAATCCAGTGTTTCTTTGCTGATTTTCTGTCTAGATGACCTGTCTAATGCTGAGTTGAAGTCTCCCATTACTATTGTATTGGAGTCTCTCTCTTTAGATCTAGTAACATTTGTTTTAGGAATCTGGGTGCTCCAGTGTTGGGTGCATATGTATTTAGAATTATTATTTTATTTTGCTGGATTGATCCTTTCATCAATAGACAATGACCTTCTTTGCCTTTTAAAACTCTTTTTGGTTTAAAGTCTGTTTTATCGGATATAAATATAGCTCTTCCTTCTTGCTTTTGATTTTTGTTTATGTGGAGTATCTTTTTCCATCTCTTTAAGTTTATATTGGGTTTTTATAGGTAAAGGATCTTTTAGGCAACGTTTGATCAAGTTTTTTTTTTTTTTTTTTAATCCACTTAGCCAGTTTATATCTTTTAAGTGGAGAACTTAGTAATAATATTTATGCACAAGGTTAATATTCATATATGAGGTTTTGTTTCTGTAATATTGTTAATTGTTTTCTGGTTATTTTATATATTTTTTGTTCCTTTCTTTTTCTCGTTTGTCACTCTGCTTCGGCAGTTCTCTGCAGTGTTACCATTTGAGTTCTTATTCTTCCTCCTCTTCAGTTTTTCCCTCCCTCCTTCCCTTCCTTCCTTCCTTCCTTCTTTCCTTCCTTCCTTCCTTCCTTCCTTCCTTCCTTCCTTCTTTCCTCCCTCCCTCTTTCTCCCTTCCTTCCTTCCTTCCTTCCTTCCTTCCTTTCTCTTTCATTCTTTCTTTTCTTTTCTTTCTTTCTTTCTTTCTTTCTTTCTTTCTTTCTTTCTTTCTTTCTTTCTTTCTTTCT
>NW_012101344.1:151784-167062 GCF_000951045.1 Mandrillus leucophaeus | reverse complement strand
TCTTTCTCTCTCTCTCTCTTTCTTTCTTTCTTTCTTTCTTTCTTTCTTTCTTTCTTTCTTTCTTTCTTTCTTTCTTTCTTCCTTTCTTCCTTTCTTTCTTTTTCTTTTTCTCTCTCTCTCTTCTCTTTCTCTTTCATTGTTGCTTGTTGTACTTGTTGTCACTTGTTTGTTTAGTGACTTTTTTGAACAAATTTTGTGAAGTCTTTGTTATGTCTAGCCACTGAAGTCTCCATTTTGTTAGTTTAGTTGTGAGGTAGTGATTTGACAGAAATTTCCTTAAATGCCTTAAATAACAATAAAAAAATCTAGCATTTGCAGATGGGCTATGTGTGTGTTTTGGAAGACACTTTCCTCAGCCAGGCAGTTTACAGCTCTGCCTTTGCCTTCATTCACTTCTGGCTTGCACAAGGTCTGCAGGTCAGTCATAGATGAGAGGCTAGGTTCTCAGGTCTTTTTTTGATATTGCATCATTCCTGGGTGTGAGTGTTGCCTTCTAAATTCCCAGAAATATATGCTACCTTTTCAAAGCCCTTATTTCCCAAGACATCTTATTCCCTGGCTTTTCCTACCGGAGTAGTTCGTGATTTGCCGCAACTCTTATCTTTTGCCCCAGGTGGCAGCAACTCATACATTTGCCTTGGAATATTTTCTACTGATGCACCCTGAGTAGACTCAGCTCTGGGAGAATTTCAGGTTAAGTGAAATAAAGACAAGTCCCTTGAGCCACTTATTCAGGGAGACACTGGGCAAAACAACTACAGTTCTCTGAGAATGAGGTTTGTTCTGCTCCCTTCATACTAAGATCCTGTCTTAATAATGTGGGTTATTGTTTTCTCCCCACATTGCTGGGGAGCCTGCAGAGCTAGAGAGTAGAAGATGGAGCTGAAATAAAGCACCGCAAAGCTCTCTTTCATAGAGGCAGGTTTTTTTTTCTTTGATTAGACATTCATCTGTAAATTTTGTATTAGTATTCAGAGTTCTGACAAAACTAATTCTGACAGTTTTGCCAATTTATTTGTGGCTTTTATGGAGGAACACACTTTTGGAGTTTCCTTTTCCACTCATTTGAACTGGCATCATTTTCCAGTTTGCTGACTTTTGTTCTGATCTTTATTACAGATGTTCCTTGACTTACAATGGGATTACAACCTTATAAGCCCATCATAAATTGAAAATATCATAAGATGAAAATGCATTGAGTACACCCAACCTACTAAAATCCTGGTTTAGCCTAGCCTACCCTAAACATGCTCAGAACACTTACATTAGCCTACATCTGGGCAAAATCATCTAACGCACAGCCTATTTTATAATAAAGTATTGAATATCTCATGTAATTCATTGAAAATTCTACTGAAAGTGAAAAATAGAATGGCTGTATAAGTGCTCCAAGTATGCTTTCTACTAAATGCATATTACTTTTACACCACTGTAAAATAAAATAGTTGTTAAATTGAACCATTGTGAATTAAGAACTGTCTGTATTTTCTTTCTTTTTCTGCTTTGGTTTTAGTTTGCTCCTTTTTTCCCCTAAGGTGAAAGTTAAGGTTATTTAATTGTTTGTTTCTTCTCAGTGCACAAGTTTCCCTCTAAAGAATGGTTTGATGGTAACCCCCAAATTTTGATATGTGTGTATTCATTTTCATTTGGTTCAAAATGTTTTCTTGTTTCCCTTTTGATTTCTTCTTTGACCCATGGACTATTTTGAAGGATGCTATTTAGTATCCAAATCTTTAGGAATTTTCTAGATAATTTCTAATTTCTAATTATTAATTTCTAATCTAACTTTTTTTTTTTTTTGCTGTTGGAGAACATGTTTGCATGACATAAGTCACTTAAAACGTAGATAGATTTATGTTATGGCCCAGAATATAATTAATCTTGGTAAATGTTTCATGTATACATGAAAAGTATGAGCATTCTACTGTTGTCTGGAGTGTTCTATATCAATTAGGCTGTTTCTATTATGTCTTCATAGTTAAAGCAGGTTTCTTTTAGACAGCATAGGGTTGGATCTTGTTTACTTGTTATTTTCTAATCTGAAAATCTCTGCCTTCTGATTGGGGTGTTTATTTATACAGAATGTGATCATTGACATGGTTTCATTTAAATCTATCATTTTGTGATTTGCTTTTAATTTGTTCTATTTTTGTTTCATTTTTTTTCTTCTTTTTTGACAGTTTTTAGATGAATTGAGGATTTGTTATGATTTCACTTTATCTCCTTTTCTTTCTCATTAAGTATAATTCTTTGTTGCATTATTTAAGTGGTTGCTTTTGAGTTTCATCTTTAACAATATAGTCTACCTTCAATACTACTTGATGCCCAGTATGAGAACTTTGCAGCAGGACACTTCCATTTTGATCCTCCAGGCTTCTCTGCTATTGTCATACAATTTACTTCTATAATTTACATAAATCCCACAATATATCGATATTAATTTTGCTTTAAATTTCAACTATCTCTTTAACTTTAAAGAGATTTAAATAATAAGAAAATTACCTATCTAGTTAGAATTTCTGGTACAATTTATTTACTTGGTGAGGATCCAAGTATCCATCTGGTATTATTCTCCTTCTGCTTAAAGGATAATTTCCTAAAATTTCTCATAGTGCAAGTCTGCTAGTGATAAATTCTTTCAGCTTTTGTATATTTGAAAAAGTTTTATTTTACCTCCTTTATTAAAAGATATTTTTCTTGGGCAAAGAATTCTAGATTTACTCTTCCTGTACTTTCAAGATATTGCTCCACTGTCTTCTAGGTTGCATTGTTTCTGATGAGACATCTTTATCTTGTTTTTCTGTAAATAATGTGTCTTTTTTCCAAGGTGTTTTTTAAAAAATTATCTTTTATCAGTGGCTTTTAGCAATTTGATTATGATATCTTGGTGTAGTTTTCTTCATGTTTCTTGTGTTTGATGTTCATTGAGCTTATTGGCTCTGTGGGTTTGTGGTTTTTACATTTGGAAAATATTTAGTGTCCTTTTGTACAAATTCTATCATTCTGTCATTTCTAGGTTAATGTAAATTAATTGTTTTTTTCTCATCGTGGGTTATATTTTCCTGCTTTGTTTTATTCCAGGTAATTCTCTGTTATATGCCACATAGTGTGAATTTTGCCCTGTAGGGCATCACATATTTCTGTATTCCTATGAATATTCTTGATCTTTGTTTTGGAATGCAGTGAAATTACTTAGCAACAGTTTGATTCTTTGGGGTCTTGCATTTAAGGTTTGTTTAGCTGTATCAGAGCGGCATTTTGTCTACCATTAATTTTCCCCACCACTGAGGCAAGGCCCTTCTTAGTGCCTAATCCAGGGCCCCGTAAGTTATACAGTTTTCTGC
Organism: Mandrillus leucophaeus; assembly: GCF_000951045.1. Lineage (NCBI taxonomy): Eukaryota > Metazoa > Chordata > Mammalia > Primates > Cercopithecidae > Mandrillus > Mandrillus leucophaeus. The sequence continues at coordinate 163,718 of NW_012101344.1, read as the reverse complement.
TCTGGTTGTTGAAATGAGACAGTCTTATGTGATCAGGTCTTATGTGAGCAGCTCTCATGTGAGCAGCTCTCATCCAGGTCTTGTGAGCAGTGGGCACTGTTCCCCTCTAATGCTTTCAAGTTGTTCTTCCTCTAGCCTTGGACAGCCACACACACATGGGCTGCTCAGTGTTCATCTGAATACTTGAAGATGCCTCTGGAAGATCTCTGAAGTTAACCTCCCATGCTACTCTGTCCTCTGCAGGGCTCCCCAACCCCTGGGACCCAGACTGGTATCCATCTATGGCCTCTTAGGAAATGGGCCACACAGCAGGAGGGGAAGGGAGGGAGGGGTGTGCGAGCAAACATTACCACCTGAGCTCTTCCTCCTGTCAGATCAGCGGCAGCATTAGATTCTCATAGGAGCTTGCACCCTATTGTGAACTGCACATCCAAAACTCATCCCCCACCCCAATCCCCTGTTCATGGGAAAAATAGTCCTCCACAAAACTGGTTTCCGGTGCCAGAAATGTTGGGACCACTGCTCTACAGTACTTTGCCCTGTGAACTTTGGTTTACCTAAACTTCCAACTCCATCTCCTCGATTCAGAGACAGGCTATACTTGGGTTTTTTTGTCCTTGCTCCATTACCTAGAATCTTTACGTAGCCCAGAAAGGCTAAAATGTATGCCATCTGGCCCTTTACAAAAAAAGTTAGCTGACCCTGATAGTAAGCTGATGCAAGTACAGGGCTCACTTCATTTATTTATCTTCTCTTGGGGATTACTGTTGTTTATTGCCTTATGTCTAATGTTTCAAGAGCTGTTGTTGTATATAGTTTTTTATCTGTCTTTTTTTTTTTTTTTAAAGCTCAGGTAGGATGGTAAATCTGATCTTTGTTAACTCCATCTTGGTTGCAAGTGAATGACTCCAATATAGTTATATGTAATAAAACACATTTTAATGTTAACATGTAGTGGGTTCATTGATTTGTTAAATGAATTAAAAATAAATGTTTAAAATTTTCTCTTTTTAGTTTGTAATTTGGTAAACTTCAATAGATCAAACTCATATAAATAAAAGCTCTTTGTAGATCTTCAATAGGCTTTTAAAAAATTGATATAAATTATTATTATTATTATTTTTTGACACAGAATCTCATTCTGTTGCCCTTCCTGGAGTGCAGTGACGTGATCTTGGCTCACTACAACCTCTGCCTCCCGGGTTCAAGCAATTCTCCTGCGTCAGTCTCCTGATATAAATTATTTTTAAGATCAGTTTTTGGTTTCCAGAAAAATTGAGTAGAAAGTACAGAGACTTCCTATATATTCCTCATAACCCTCATCCCAGCCTCCCCTGCAATCATCATCTTGCATCAGTATGACACATTTGTTACAATCAATGAAACAGCACTGATACAGTATCCGACAAAGCACATAATTTACATTAGAGTTTGCTTTTGTGTTGTACATTTTATGGATTTTTACAAACATATGATGACATGTATCCAACATTGTACAAAATAATTTCACTGTCCTAAAAATTCCCTGTGTTCTTCCCATGTACTCCTCTCTTACCCTAAATCCCAGGCAACCATTGATCTTTTTACAGTCTCTATAGTTTTGTCTTTTCCAGATGTTACATAGTTGGAATCATACAGTAAGTAGTCTTTTTGGATTGGCTTCTTTTACATAGAAATATGCATTTAAGTTTCCTCTATCTTTTCATGGCTCAATAACTCATTTCTTTTTATCATTGAATACTATTTTATTGTATGAATATATCACAATTTACTTATCTCTCTATCTATTGAAGGATATCTTGGATGCTGTTAAGTTTTTTGCAATTGTAAATAAAAGCTGCTATATACATTCATGTGATCTTCAATAGTTTTAAGAGCGTAAAGGGTGTTACAACCTAAATACTTTAGGACCACTAAGCTAGGGACAGTATTTCTCAGGAGAGGAGCAAAAGTATTTTTCTTTGCTCCAGTTCCCACATGTGCTTTTACTGATTATTTAGTAGATTCATTTGGTAAATATTAATTGACTTTCTCCTCTGTGGAACATGTTGTGCTAAGAACAGGACATATAATGGTGAGAAAAACCAGAAATGGTCGCTGCCTTGGAAGAACTTACAGTTCATTTGGGGAGGGAAGTATTAATCAAAGAGTACAAAATTGAAATCACCACTAGGCCAAATGCAAAGAAAGAGAGGTATATAGTGTCAAGGGAATCTGTAATGAAAAATTTGACCTGGGCAGAAAGGTCAGGGAAAGTTTCCCTGTGGCATAATAATTACACTCAAAGCTAAGAGATGGCAAAGAATTAACTTGGTGAAGAGGGGAAGAAACAGGAAATATTAACAGGCTATGTTCACTACTCCATTTGGCTTATCAGAGGCTGACTGTCTAGTCCTTTTTTGTCCTCTTCTTCCTTCTCTGTTTCTCCTCAGTCTCTTCCTCTTCCTTCTTTCTCCTTCTTTTCCTCTTTCCATCCTTCGTCCTTTGTTTATTTGCGATAAATATTCAAGATTTTCTAGCTTAATGAGTAGACACTAGCGTTTTTGTGTATAGGATGTTGTTTTAGTCTGCTTTGTGCTGCTATCATGGAATACCACACACTGGTTAATTTGTGATGAACAGAAATGTATTTTCTCACAACTCTGAAGTCCAAGGTCAAGGTACCAACATCTGATGAGGGCATTCTTGCTGTGTCCTCACATGACAGAAAGCAGAAAGGAAAGAAGGCAAAAGGGGTCAAATCTGACCTTTTATAGCAGGATTAATCCCACCATGAGGGGAGCTCTCATGGCCCAATCTCCTCACAAAGTTCCCACTACCACAATGCAACCACATTTCAACGTGAGTTTTGGAGGGGACAAACACTTGAACCATAGCAGATGTTCATAGGCTACTCTATAAAAATTTAAAAAGGATGGCCTTTGCTTTTTTGTATAAGCTGACCCCTTTTAGAAAGAGAAGTTAAGATATTAGGATTTTGATCATGCTTGGCTTATTGTTGGGAGTGGAGAGGTGACAAAGGATGAAAGAAGGGGAAAAAGCTGGGATCAATCAGATCATTAATGAAGTCACTTCTGTCAAGAAAATTTAATTTCAGTGCTTGAATCATTGACCTACCAAAACAACTAAATGTCATATGTATTTGCATTTTAAACACACTTGGACTCTCTACCCTAATGGAGAATATGAGGGTGCATAGTGTTAATGTCACACAAAAAGGCAACATATTTCTACAGTTATACTCACTGTGGCATTGCACCAATATTAGCTGTAAATTTCAGAGTTGCAAACAAGACTGGCAAGCCCTTTGGCTTCTTAGCTCTGTAATTAAACATCAGGCGGTTGGTTTGGCTGCGATATGTGACCTTTCCAAATGAAGTAGAACTCAAGCTTAATTGTAAACCTAATTTGTCTTTCTTATCAGTGAAGAAACAGGCAGAAACTAAAAGGCCGAAACAAGACACCTCCTCTACTGGAATTGTTAAAAGCTGTTGTTCCATAATTACTGTGACTAAGACAATAAACGGACTCTATTGAAGTTGACAGAAGCATTAGATCCATGTGGCTGGATTTCTGTGGGCCTTTTCTGCATGTTCCCAACAAAGTATAGCATATTTTCACAGAGCAGGCAAAAGAGGTTAATAAACTATTATAACTCCCGGAGAGTTATTGTAATATATTCTGCTAAAGGGATACATTTAATTTAGGCTTGTTTTGAAATGTAGGAAAACATCACCAAATTGGGGAAATAGTATATTCCCTGTCTAAAATACTGAGAAGTGGAGTAGGGTTGAAAACATATGCACTTTGCACTTAAACGAGGTTACCCTACTAGACTAGACTAGGCTGGACTAGACTACTGCAACTGTAATCCAGTTGGGGACCAAAATATAGATAATGATGGAAAGATCTGCATCAGAAGGCATATAAATACTGAATGTGTATGTATTTCATAACAGAATTTCAAACTACATGAAGCCAAGCTGAAATAAATAAAAAAACACACAAACTGCGGTTGAAGATTTTAACACCTGTTTCTCATTAATTGTCAGAATAAGTAAAACCAATTCTTAGCAAGAGTAATCAGAACAGTGATTACTTCTGCAGGGGTGAGGGAAAGGAGGTTAGCTGAAAAAGGACATTTGGAAATTTTCTGGAGTGATAGAAATGTCCTATATGTTGATATCATTGATGGATGGGTATATGCATTTATCAAAATTCATCAAAATTTACACCTAAAAATCTATACATTTTACTGTAGGTAATATATGCTCAATATTTAAATTTGAAATAAATTGGTAAGATTTAGTTTTAGATATGTTATCCTTGGAATTTCTGTTAGATATCCAAGTGGAGATATCAGAGTGATATGTAAGTTGAATATGTGAATCTGGAGCTCAAGGGAAAGGTTGGTACTGGGGTTACATTTTGAAAGTCATTAGTATATAGATGGTATTTAAATCCAAAGGACTGAATGATCCCTTAGGTATTGAAAATGGAGATGACATCTGAGGTCAAAGACTTAAAAAGCCATGCCAACTCTTAGAATTTGGGATAATAAAGATAAATCAGTAAAGAATATTAAGGTTAATCAACTAAGGAGATAGGAGTGAAACTGGGAGGATATAGAAGTCAAATTAAGAAATTGTTTCAAAGAGGACAGAATGATTATGTCAAATTCTGTTGAGAAATACAGTAAGATGAGTACAAATTACTTGTTTCAGTTTTTTTCAGTTTTCCAAGATGGAAGTCATTGGTGAGTTTTTAAGAGAAGACACATAAAAATAGCAGAATGCAAGCCTGATTTGACTGGGTTAAGAAAATATCTGATGAGGCAATGAGTACAGAAAACTCTTTCAAGAAAATATGTGTCTATGTTGCTTAAATGAGATGCATAATTGCTTCTTATATTTGAGCAATGCTGTGGGCCTTGAACACTATTATTTAGGGAGAATATACCAGAGAATGATGATGTTGAAAGAACACAGGAACCATCTCCTCCTGTGGTTTTTAACAGGGGGTTAACAAAATCCATATAGCTGACCCTCAAGATAGGATTAAATGAGGACACATAGTTACTCTGAGCATAATACTTCAGAACCTTTTCATAATGATATTTTAAAAACATTTTAAAAACATTTTTAAGCATTGTTTAACTTTATGTGGAGAAGAAACTGAACTCTGTTCTGTATGTGGGAGAATGGATTACTATTGGTCATTATTAGACTTCCCTCTTTTGAACCAAATAGTTTAGGAATGACCCAATGTGGTTAGCTCATGGATATAAAATGCCTTTATAAATCATACTCTTTATTAAGAACCTTACTTCTATACCCTAAGTAGCTTACCAAAATGTTCCTTCTAAATACACATATTATTCTCTCATAGAAAAATTGTGATAGATTCATATTTTTGGTTAGGATATAAATTCAACTCCATATAGCAGAGACCAAATAACAATGGCATAAATGAAATAATATATTTCTCTCTCACATAAAAGTCTGTGCTGGTATAGCAGCTTTGTACTTTAAGATCACTGGAGGCCCAGGCTCCTTCTCTCTTGTTGTGTGGTGGTGGTGTCATCCATATGGCCCAAGATGACTCACCATCATGTTTGTATTCCAGCCAGTGGCAGTGGGGAAAGAGGAAGGAGTAGGTGTGCTCTTTCGTTTAGGGGCAGGCAGGACCTAGAGTTTCATACATTACTTTATTCTCATCCCTTTGGCCAACATCCACCCACACTCTCTCACCACAAAGGTGCCTAGAGAATATAGTCTTTATTCAGAGTGGCCTTATGCTCAAAACAAATCACTAAAACAATCACTGTGAAAGACAGAAAGATGGCTACTGATGCAAAACCAGCAGCTGCTGTTCAACTGAGTACCTTACCTATGATGTTTTAGCCTTCCAGTGCTCTCTTAGAGACTGTCACTTGGGCATGTGGTTGGCCTGCCCCTTTCTCTCCATCTATCTTTGGGATCACTACAGGGATAAGGAGGAGGTGCAGGGGTGACCCTACATTAAATCTTCAATAAGTGTAGCGTCTCCTTCATTTGTTTCACTGATGTGACTTCTGAGCAAGATGCCATTTAAAGTAAAGTTTCTCAAGTTGTGATGGGTAATTTTATGTGTCAACGTGACTGGGTCACAGGGTACCCAGACATTTGGTCAAACATTACTTTGAGTGTGTCTATGAGGATGTTGGATGAAATGAACATTTAAACAGGTAGATTGGGTAAAGTAGATTGTCCTTCCTAATGTGGATGGGCATCCAATTCGTTCAAGACCTACATAGAACAAAAGGTCTGATTCTCCTTTCACTTAGAGGAAACACCTCCTGCCTGACTGCCTTGAGCTGGGGCATTGGTCTTTTCCTGCCTCTCGACTCAAACTGAGACATTGGCTCTTCTTGGGTCTCAAGTCCGCTGGCTTTGGGACTAGAATTACACCATTGGCTCTCCTGGATGGGCAGCTTGCTGACTGCAGATCTTGGGACTTGTCAGCCTCCATAATCACATGAGTTGATGTCTTATAACAAGTCTAATAAATCTCCCTCTCTCTCTCACCCTCGCTATTGCTCCCAAGCCCCCAGCCTCACACACATACCCTGTTGGTTCTGTTTATCTGGACAATCCACCTGACTAATATGCCAGTTAAAAAACAAACTGGAAGCCACTGATTTAGTCCCTATAAGTAACAGATGGTGGAATTGGGGCCCAGAGCCATTAAGTAGCTCCTACAAGTTAGATGGCCACAAATTCAGGACTAGATCTAGATCTTCTAATAATCAGTCTAATTTTTGCTCCATAGAATGTTTCCTTGTCTTGCACGTCACATTACAGATGGAAATGCACCATGTTCCACACATTCACATACTGCTTCTCAAGCATAGTTGATCTTAAGCTTCCTATTATTTGTATAATCTCCATAGAAACTGTAAAATACAAATTCACTTTTCACAGGAAGGTTTTTTTTTTTTTTTTTTTTTTTTTTTTTTTTTTCCTAGGCTAAAGTGATGGAAAGATGTGAAAAACAAACCCATCTTGCTATTTTAATGGTCAGTACTGGAACAAAACATCCTTTAAAATCTGTCTGGTAGCTGAATTGGTGATTGAATTCCATGAGCAAATGCCAACATTACCAAAGTGAAAACACAGTGTTAGAACAGAGGAACACAAGCCCTCTGCATTAAGCAGACCAGACTCCAGATTTGATTTGTCAAAGCTCAGAAATAAATTAGTCTCTTGCTGTGGCAGAGTTTATATAAGTAATACTGTGCCCTGTTCTCCCTTGTGTGGGGGTGGAAGGAGAGAGCTGTTAGTATCTCTGAAACAGAATTGAGATGAATCATAACTTCTATGCATACAATGACAATATTTTTCTGTGCCAAAAATTAGGTCAAGTCAGCAATGGCTTTTAGGAAGGAGATAATGTAAAATCTGATAATGACTGAGGAATTTGTACCAATTATTTTATTTTTGTAGTATCAAAAACCCAGCTTTTTTGAAATATAATTAAAATACCAAGTAGTTCATTTAAAATGTACAATTTAATGGTTTTTAGTATATTCACAATGTTGTGAACAATCACTACTCTCTAATTCCAAAAAATCTTAATCACCCCCAAAATAAGCCCCTTACTTATGAGCACGGATTTCCATTTCCCTCTCTCCCTAGTCCCTGGAAACCAATAACCAACTTTCTGTCTATATGGATTTGTCTATTCTGGACTTTTCACAGAAATGGTTATAATATTTGACCTTTTGTGACTAGCTTCTTTCACTTAACACAATATTTCCTCTAAGAATTTTTTATTTGCATAGATTTGTGGGGTGTAAGTGTAATTTTGTTACATGGATATATTGCATGGTGATGAAGTCAGGGCTTTTAGTGTATTAATTGCTAGAATAACAAAATCATGCAAATTATAATATCTTCAAGATTCATCCATGTTGCAGCATGTATCAAAGGATAATTTTTTTATGACTACATTACTTTCCATTGCATGGCTATACCACATTTTATTTGTCAATTCACCAGTTGATGAATTGATGATTTGAATTGTTTCCACTTTTTGGCTATTTAAAATAACATTAGTGTACAAGTTTCTGTGTGGGCATATATTTCAATGTCCAGTAGTAGAATTTCTGGGTCATATAATAACGGTATGTTTAACATTTGAGGGACTGTTAAACTATTTTTCATAGTGGCTACATCATTTTACATTCCCATCATCAATGTGTGAAGGCTCCAATTTCTCCACATTCTCACCAATACTTGTTATTGTGTGTTTGATTATAGCCATCCTAGTTTACATGAAGTGGTATCTTGTGGTTTTAATTTGCATTTCCCTTATCATTCGTAATGCCAAGTACCTTTTAACTTGTTTCCTGACCATTTTCCCATGCCCTTGTGAAGTGTTTGTTTAAGTATTTTGTCCTTTTTAAAAATGGCATTGTCTGCCTTTTAAAATACTGAATTCTTGGGGTTCTTTAAATAATTTCTTTGTCTGATGTTACACATTTATTGCAATTTTCTCTCAGTGTGTAGCTTGCTTTTTAAATTTTCTTAACGATGTCTTTCAAAGAGAAGGAAATTTAAATTTTGATGCAAGTCTAATTTATCAATTTTTTTAATGGTTTGTAGTTTTGGTGTTTCGTCTATGCTATTTTTTTTTCATTCCAAGGTTATGAAAACATCGTTACTCTTTTCTTTTTTTTTTTTTAAAGGTTTAAGAGTTTTAGCTTTCCATGTGTAAGTCCAGGATGCATTTTGAGTTAATTTTTCTGCATGGTATGAGTTAAAAGTTGAGATTCTTTTTCCACACATGATATCCAATTGTTCCAAAACCACCTACTATCATTTCCTTACTGAATTTCCTTGACAACTTAATGAAAATCCATTGGCCATATATGTCTATTTCTGGACTCTCTATACTTTTCCATTAATCTCTATTGATCTATGTGTTTAGCCTTTCACCAATGCCTTATTGTCTTGGTTTCTGTAGCTTTATAGTAAGCCATAAAATCAAGTAGAGTAAGCCCTCAAACTTTGATCTACTTTTTCAACAGTGCTCTGGCTATTCTATGTTTTTCAGTATTCCTATATAAATTTTAGAATCATGTCATCAATTACCACAAAAAATCTTCTGGGATTCTGATTGAGATTGCTTTCAATCTATAGATCAACTTGGAGAGAAATAAGATCTTAAGAGTGTCAAATCTTCCAATCCATGAACATGGGATAACTTACCAGTTATTTCAGTCTTTTCTAATTTCTCTCAGTTTTCAATATAGAGATGTGTTTTTTATTACATCTATCCTCATGTATTTTTGTTTTCTTATATGTTATTATAAATGGTATTGTTTTAATATTTATCTTCCACTTTTTTGTTGCTAGTATAAATAGATAAATTTGATTTAAAGTTATTGAACTTATATCCTACAAACTTGCTAAATTCACTTAGTTATTTTAACATTTTTATACATTTATAGGATTTTCTACACATTCAAGCATGTTGTTATGTGAATAAAGACAATTATACTTTGTCTTTCTGGACATTTTGCCTTTTATTTATTTTTGTTGCCTATACCGCTGGCTAGAACATCCAGTATGATGTTGAATAGACGTAGTGATATTGGTATCCTTGCCTCATTCCTGACTTTAGGAAGAAAGTATTCATTCTTTCACCATTAAATATCACATTATCTGTGGAGTTTTCATAGATACCGTTTATTTAATTGAGAATATTTCTTTCTATTTCTGTTTTGTTGAGAGTTTCTAATCATAAAGGAATGTTGAAATTTGTTAAATGCCTTTTCTGCATCAATCGAGATAACCATATTACTTTCCTATTTTATTTTGTTAATGTAGTAAATTACACTGATTGATTTTCAGATAATTCTATCTTTTGCATTCCTAGTATAAATCACGTTTGTCATAACATACAATATTTTCCTTTTTATAAATTGTTGAATTTGTTTTACTAATTATTTTGTTAAGCCTTTTTTATATCTATGTTAATAAAGGATATTGATCTTCAGTTTTCTTGTAATGTCCTTGTCAGATGTTGGTATTAGGCTATTCTGTCTGTATAATACGAGTTAGGAGTATTCTTTCCTCCTCTGTTTTCTGAGTGCGTATAAAATGGTTATTATTTTCTCCTTCAACGTTTGAAAAAATTCAGTATAGTAGAACCAGTACAGCAAGTTGGATTCCCTATAAGCAAAGGCTGAGGTAGAGTTTAGGGGTGAAAGATGTTTATTAGGGATCAACAGCTATGAAGGGAGAGGAAAGAAGATTGGGCAAATGCAGAAAATAAACTTCAGTGAAGGCCCAATGAATGGGGGCCAACCCAGCAGGGTACTCTGGAGTAAGTATTGCCCAGTAGAGTCAGGTACAGCCTTCACACCTTGCCCTGCTCAGTCCTTACATGGGAGCCACTCCAGAAAGCCTGTGACAATGGAGGAGACAGCACTCTGTAGTGGAGGTGGCCCCACCAATCCTAGTGAATTTAGTTTCTGAGTTTTAATCTCTGTCTCTCAGCTCACCAAGATGACCAATAACCATGAAGGGTCTCCTTCTCCGTGCCACAGTCCAGAAAGATCTACATCAGCTATGGGTCTCATCTTTGCTTCATTTCACTCATGGATCATAGTTCTGTGCTTTCTATACTCAAAAAAATAGTCGTTTCATATATCATTTTGTTTTATAGTTGTTTTCAATAAAAGGGCTGGTCTGGGACTAATTACTCCATCATGATGGGAAGAAAAGATCTTAGTTCAGCTTTTGTCAGCTCATTATGTAGACATCTATTTTTATTAACTTTATTAGGAATTCATTTTTGACACAGCATTATAATTTTAAGACAGATTTTTCCTTAGCTGACCAGAAGAGTTTTAAAATCTTCGAAGTACAAAAGGAAGCCATAAACTAAGACCACAGCTTGGATTAATTTGCTAATGTAGACCGCATCTTAGATGCCCATTCTCCCCTTCTGTCACCATAACCAGATTCCTTTTTAAAAAACAAAATTAATCACACAAGCAGTTCTTAATGGCAGATTTCCAGAGTCCTCAGCCAAAACAGAAGAGCCCACTATCCCTCCCTTCACAATTCATCTCTACTCCTGGGCCATTTCAGCAGAAACCCTCTGAAACCCAAGTGGCATTACCACATTTATAATAGCGGGTGCTCCTGTTACCCACTCCTTTGGACTGTGTCTCAGTCCGTTTGGGCTGCTACAACAAAAATAGCATAGACTGGGTGGTTTAAATTACAAACATATATTTCTAAAGTTCTGGAGGCTGCAAGGTCTAGATTAAGGTGCCTGCAGATTCAGTATATGGTAAGGAGGCACTTCCTAGTTCAAAGATGGTTGTCTTCTTGTTGTGTTATCACATAGGTGAAGGGCCAAGGGATCTCTCTAGCACTTCTTTGTAAGGGCACTAATTCCACTCATGAAGTCTCCACCTTTATGACTTAATTACCTCTCAAAGGCTTCCTACTTCCTACCGTCATCTTGGGGGTTAGGATTCAACCTATGAACCTATGAATTTTTTTTAAATTTCTTTTTATTATTGTACTTTAAGTTCTAGGATACATGTGCATAACATGCAGGTTTGGTACATATGTATACTTGTGCCATGTTGGTGTGCTGCACCCATCAACTCATCAGCACCCATCAACTCGTCCTTTACATCAGGTATAAGTCCTAATGCAATCCCTTCCCCCTCCCACCTCCCCATAATAGGCCGCAGTGTGTGATGTTCACCTTCCTGAGTCCAAGTGATCTCATTGTTCAATTCCCACCTATGAGTGAGAACATGCAGTGTTTCCTTTTCTGTTCTTGTGATAGTTTGCTGAGAATGATGGTTTCCAGCTGCATCCATGTCCCTACAAAGGACACAAACTCATCCTTTTTTATGGCTGCATA
>NW_012101344.1:103047-149764 GCF_000951045.1 Mandrillus leucophaeus | reverse complement strand
CTATCCATTCTCAGATCTCAACCTCCGTGTTGGGAGACCCACTGCTTTCTTCAAAGCTGTCAGACAGGGTCATTTGCATCTGCAGAGGTTTCTGCTGCTTTTTTTGTTTGTTTGTTTAGCTGTGCCCTGTCCCCAGAGGTGGAGCCTACAGAGACAGGCAGGCCTCCTTGAGCTGCTGTGGGCTCCACCCAGTTCGAGCTTCCTAGTGGCTTTTTTTACCTACTTAAGCCTCATCAATGGCAGGCACCCCTCCCCCAGACTTGCTGTTGCCTTGCCAGTTAGATGGCAGACTGTTGTGTTGTGCTAGCAATGAGGGAGGCTCAGCGGGCGTGGGACCCTACCGCCCAGGTGTGGGATATAATCTGGTGTGCTGTTTGCTAAGACCCTTGGTAAAGCCTAGTATTGGGGTGGGAGTTACCCAATTTTCCAAGTGTTGTGTGTCTCAGTTCCCTTGGCTAGGAAAAGGGATTCCCTTCCCCCTTGCATTTCCCAGGTGAGGCAATGCCTCGCCCTGCTTCAGCTCTCCCTGGTCGGGCTGCAGCAGCTGACCAACACCAATTGTCAGGCACTCCCTGGTGAAATGAACCCAGTACCTCAGTTGGAAATGCAGAAATCACCCATCTTGTGTGTCGCTTGCGCTGGGAGCTGGAGACTGGAGCTGCTCCTATTCAGCCATCTTGCTCTGTCCACCAAACCTATGAATTTTAAGGGCACACAGACATTCAGTCTATAGGAGACAGTCAATATTTTTTGTACCCACATGATCTGAGGGGCTGGCAAGTCAAATTTGTGAAACTTTTAAGGTTTATGTTTTTCAAGAAAGAATATTCGGGATAAAAATTGCTGATTAGAATGAGGAGAGCAGGACAGTATAGAGGAAGAGCACTAAAGACCACCAGGGAGCATCAAAGGCGGTGGAATAGAGAAAGAAGGAGCTTTTGACATATGTCATTTTCATTCATTGCTAGGTATATACAGTAGGCACTCAATAGACACTTGGTTATTGGTTGTTGTGGAATTTCATATTCAGCATAACTGATACTTTTCCTTTAATAATGGTCAGGTCATTTTCCATCCTACATTGCCCTGTGGAAGAAATCATCACTGCATTTTGGCACTTTTGAAATGACAGCAGACATTATGAATGCAAGAGTTATGGCAACAGAATGGAAAAGAATGATCACTAGTGAGCTTTCTAGTGTGGGTGTTGAAAACTAATGAAATGCTGTATTATTCTGTGTTCTGCTCTAGCGAACTTTTGATATTCTTCTTCTTTAGTTAAATTTGACTCTATTACTTATTATCATTCCAGAAATGTGAAGAATAAAAAGTTCAGAAGCCATTTGTGTTGAAATAGAATGCAATTAAAAAGTCCCAGGCAAGCACTGTAAGCTCATAAACAAGAGAGCTAGCAAGAAGAAAAAGATCAAGAAGCAAATCTTGAAGCAAGTTATAACCTGCCAGACATGAGAAAGGCGATAGAAAACGAGAAAGAAAAAAAAAAAAAAAACAGTTATGACCGTTAATTAACATATGGAAAAAAATATCAGAGGCCTCAAAGCAAGCTGGATTATTAAAAATGCGACCTCCATTTCAACAAAGAAATTCCAGGCAATGACACAGTTTTGAATTTATAATGAGGATTGATTAATAGAACAGAATTGGTACCAGGATATTTCAGGAAACAAAGAAATACATGAGTTGAAGCTACAGTTAACAACAACAAAAAAAAGGTATTGGAGGAAAAGTTTTCTACCAAAGACAGAATATATCACTGTACTCTCATACTCTTCTTTGTGTTTCTACAACCACTTTGATGCCTCTTTTCTGTATTGTCAGATTCCTGCTAAATGTTTCTCCAGAAGGGGCTGTTTTTTTCTGGTCATTGGGGCACTGCCATCTTCTGTAATTGCACCTCTTTGAAAAATGTACCATTTTTACCAAGAGTAAAAGTAGTATTCACTTATCCATGGGGAATACATTCCAAGATCTCCATTGAATGCCTGAAACTGTAGATAGTGCAGAACCCTATATACACCATGTTTTTTCCTATACATATATACCTATGATGATGTTTAATTTATAATGGGCATAGTAAGAGACTAACAACAATAACTAATAATAAAATAGAACAATTATAATAATATACTACAATACGTGACTATGGTCTCTCTCTCAAAATGTCTTACTGTAGTATGTAATATTTTCAAACTGTGGTTGACCACAGGTAACTGAAACCAAAGAACGTGAAATGAAGGACAAAGGGGATTACTGTACAATCAAACAGATCCCCTATGAATCTTCATTATTGAGATACTTCTGACTGATCTCATCCATAGTTTGCAATTATCTTTATGCAGGTCTAATGATTACTCTTACCATAACACTAAAACAAGGCTATAAAGCAAAGAAAAGTATCCTTTGACCAAAATTGGTCAAATAAATGTGAACAATACAGACTGTTCCTAATGATAAAAATAGTTGGCATTTATTGAGTACCTTGTATAGGCAGACTTAACACCTCTAATGTCTGACTTAATTCTTACAACAAACTTGTGAGTTTTGTAAGATGATCTTTATTTTAAAGATGGGGAAACTGCAGTTTAGAGGGGTTTGGTAACTTACTCAAGATCTTCTAGCTGATAAGGGCAGAACTGGACATGACCCAAGCACTTCTCACAACAAATCAAACACAGGTAACATGACACAATGTTCCTATAATTTGTGAGTCCCTTTACAGCTTTAAATGCTTTCATATGAGCAAGAACAACTTGCAAAATCTGAAGATTCTTTGATCAAAGTTGCTATGGCAAGAGATTCAGAAAACAAAGAGAGTAAAAATCTTAAGACTTAGATTCTAAACTTAGTGAATAAAATGAAAGTAGACAAAATTAATTCTGAGTACCTGTGATAGATTAAACACAGTCTGCCCATCTCTTTGATTACAACTAAAAACTAGACAGAATATATAAAGCAACTATCTGAGAACTTTGAAGAGTAATAGTAGACATATTGATGAGGGAAATAAAATCTTGAAGATTGTGACGGATACAGGAGCAAGTTTCCCATTATTTTTATTTTTATTTTTAAAAAGTAGAGATGAGGGTCTCATTTCGTTACCCAAGCTGTTTTTGAACTTCAAGCAATCTTCCCACCTCAGCATCCCAAAGTGCTGGGATTTCAAGCATGAGCCACCATGCCCACTGCCCACCCCTCCTACTCCCCAACCTTAAAAAAACTCTACCATATCTTCTGGTTTATACTCAAGAGCAGCCTGAATGCTGGAAGTCTGCAGCAGTTGTGGATGGTAAAAGCTTCAAGAAAAACTCTTACTTTTTGGACGGAGGAAAGAAAGCAGAAAGTCGATTTCTTACAGGACAAATTGTTCAGTAGAAATATCTCCTGTCTTCATTTTCTCTCTTTTTACTCTCTGAGTCCTGCTTTGAGGCAAGCTCCAGTCATGAAGCTGTACTTCTGTAGTAGCGGTGGATGTCATAAAGGCTCCTAACTCTCTGAAAGTCTTTTTCTGCAATCAGTGGACCCTGATAAGCAACTTCAGCAAAGTCTCAGGATACAAAATTAATGTGCAAAAATCACAAGCATTCCTCTACACCATTAACAGACAAACAGAGAGCCAAATCATGAGTGAACTCCCATGCACAATTGCTACAAAGAGAATAAAATACCTAGGAATCCAACTTACAAGAGACGTGAAGGACCTCTTCAAGGGAAACTCCAAACCACTGCTCAATGAAATAAAAGAGGACACAAATAAATGGAAGATCTTTTCATGTTTGTGGATAGGAAGAATCGATATTGTGAAAATGGCCATATTGCCCAAGGTAATTTATAGATTCAGTGCCATCTCCATCAAGCTACCAATGACTTTCTTCACAGAATTGGAAAAAACTGCTTTAAAGTTCATATGGAACCAAAAAAGAGCTTGCATTGCCAAGACAATCCTAAGCAAAAACAACAAAACTGGAGGCATCACAGTACCTGACTTCAAACCATACTACAAGGCTACAGGAATGAAAACAGCATGGTACTGGTATCAAAACAGATATATAGACCAATGGAACAGAACAGAGCCCTCAGAAATAATACCACAAATCTACAACCATCTGATCTTTGACAAAACTGACAAAACAAGAAATGGGGAAAGGATTCCCTGTTTAATAAATGGTTCTGGGAAACCTGGCTAGCCATATGTAGAAAGCTGAAACTGGATCCCTTTCTTATGCCTTATACAAAAATTAATTCAAGATGGATTAAAGGCTTAAATGTTAGACCTAAACCATAAAAACCATAGAAGAAATCCTAGGAAATACCATTCCGGATACAGGCATGGGCAAGGACTTCATGTCTGAAACACCAAAAGCAATGGCAACAAAAGCCAAAATAGACAAATGGGATCTAATTAAACTAAAGAGCTTCTGCACAGCAAAAGAAACTACCATCACAGTGAACAGGCAACCTACAGAATGGGGGAAAATTTTTGCAATCTACTAATCTGACAAAGGGCTAATATCCAGAATCTACAAAGAACTCAAACAAATTTACAAGAAAAAAACAAACAACCCCATCAAAAAGTGGGTGAAGGATATGAATAGACACTTCTCAAAAGAAGACATTTATGCAGCCAACAGACACATGAAAAAATGCTCATCATCACTGGCCATCAGAGAAATGCAAATCAAAACCACAGTTAGATACCATCTCATGCCAGTTAGAATAGCAATCATTAAAAAGTCAGGAAACAACAGGTGCTGGAGAGGATGTCGAGAAATAGAAATGCTTTTACACTGTTGGTGGGAGTGTAAACTAGTTTGACCAATGTGAAAGACAGTGTGGTGATTCCTCAAGGATCTAGAAGTAGAAATACTGTTTGACCCAGCGATCCCATTACTGGGCATATACCCAAAGGATTATAAATCATGCTTCTATAAAAGACACATGACATGTATGTTTATTGTGGCACTATTCACAATAACAAAGACTTGGAACCAACTCAAATGTCCATCAATGATAGACATGATTAAGAAAATGTGGCACATATACACCATGGAACACTATGCAGCCATAAAAAGAGTAAGTTCATGTTTTTTGCAGGCACATGGATGCAACTGGAAACCATCATTCTGAGCAAACTATCACAAGGACAGAAAACCAAACACCATGTGTTCTCACTCATAGGTGGGAATTGAACAATGAGAATACTTGGACACAGGGTGGAGAACATCACACCCTAGGGCCTCTTGTGGGATGGGGAGAGCGGGGAGGGATAGCATTAGGAGAAATACCTAATGTAAATGACGAGTTAATGGGTCACCAACAGGACACCAACATGGCACATGCATACCTATGTTAGAAACCTGCTTGTTGTCCACATGTACCCTAGAAGTTGAAGTATAATAAAAATATATAAACTAGAAATAAATAAATAAAACTGTCTCTATGTGCATGACATGATTGTCTACATAGACAATCCCAAGAATTCTACAAAAAAGCTTATAAACCTAAGTGAATTTAGCATGGTTGCTGGATACAAGATTAATACACAAAATCAAATGTATTTCTCTCCACATAGCATTGAATAATTGGAAACAGAAAATTTTCAAAGTATCATTTTTATAATTATCTCAATGAAATACTTAGGTACAAATCCAGGAGAACATCCAGCCTTTATATGCTAAAAAATACAAAATGTTGATGAGAGAAATCAAAGAAGACCTAAATAAATGAAGACATGCATTGTGTTCATGGATTTGCAGACCCATTATTATTAAGATGTCAGTTCTTCCCAAATTGATCTATAGATTTATTGCAATGACAATCAAAATCTCAGTAGACTTTTATTTTTGAGATATCAAAAGCTTTTCTAAAATTTATACATAATACAAAGTAATCAGAATAGCCAAAATAATTTAAGAAAGAAGAAAAAAGTTAGAGGAGTCCAACTAATTCTATAAAGCTACAGGAATCAAGATTGTGGTAGTGGTGAAATCATGTACACAGATCTCAATGTAACAGAATAGAGAGTCCAGAAACAGACTCACAGTAATATATGGTCAACTGATTTTTGACAAAGATATAAAAGCAATTCAATGGAGAATTGCATTTTCTGTAACTGATGCTTGAATAATTGGACAGACATAAATAAAACAATGAATCTTAACCTGTATCTCACACTTTATACAAGAATTTTCAAAATGGATTATCAGCTTAAATGTAAAATGCAAAACTGTAAAATTTTAGAGGAAAACATAGGGCAAGTTGTTCTTGATCCTGGGTTAAGCAAAACATTTTTAGATATGACACGGAAAGCACAATCTATAAATTAAAAAAAGATAAATTGAACTTAATCAAAATTCAGATGTTCTGCTATATAAAAGATATTGTTGGAGAACAAAAAGACAAGACTAGGGGGAATATTTGCAAATCAAATATCTAACAAGGGACTTGTATCCAAAATAAAACTCAAAATTGAGACAGAAAAAGCAAACAACCCGATTTCTAAAAAGAGCAAAAGATTTGAACATTCATTTCACCAAAGAAGATATATGGATGGCAAATAAGCACATGAAAATGTGCTTGACATCATTAGTCATTAGGAAAATACAACTGAATCCATAATATACTTATTAAAATGGCACAAATAAGAACAAACTGAGTCTAGCCGGTACTGGCAAGGATGAAAGCTTGTACATAGCTAGTGGGAATGCAAAATAGTACAGGTACACTAGAAAAGTGTTTGGCAGTTTCTTAAAAATTTAAATATACGCCCACTAAATGACCCAGCAGTAAAAATTAGAAACTTATATTCACAAAAATCTGTAAGCAAATGTTTACGGTGATGCTGCTCATAATCACTAAAACTGAAAGTAACACAAACATCCTTTAACTGGGAAATGGATAAACAGAATGGAGTACATCCATACAATGAAATACTACTCAGCCATAAAACAGAATGAACTTGCAACAGTATGGATGAATCTCAAATGCACTATAATAAGTGAAAGAAGCCAGACTCAAAATATTATGTATAGTGTTATTCCATTTGCATTCTCTTCTAGAAAACACAAAATACAGAGATGGAAAACAGATCAGCTGTTTGCCAGGGGTTAGTGGTGAGAACTTTTGACCACAAGGGAACAGCGTGAGCAAATCTCTTTGGGGTGAGGGAACTAGTCTATATCCTAACTGTGGAGGTGGTTTCACAAATCTATGCATTTTTCAAAACTCAGAGTTGTACAGAAAAAGCTAATTTTACTGTATTTAAATTAACAAAATAAATTTCAAAAATTATTCTTATAAATTCCTTAGGTAAATTTATTAAAGTAAAAGACAGGACTCACTGACCGTGATTACTAGAAAGCACTTTGATAGAAACAGAGTAGACAGTGATGAAGTTTTGAGGGAACACTCCTGCCAAAGGATCTCTAAGTCTGGTTTTGACAATTAAACCTTGAAATAATCCCTAAGCCAATTCCAGGCTGTCCCATAAATGGGAAATTCAAGCGTTCCCAGTTTCTTCGGTTTTTATCTTCAGGTTCAAGAACTAGAAGTACAAGGAACTTTCTGTGTGTTCCATAATAAGTGACCATGCTAAGGACCAAAGAAGATAAAAAGAGTTTTTAAAAACTAAAAATGGTAAAGCATTTGACAATTGGAGAAATATAAAGCATATATAAGCATAGTCTTTTCTGGTGCATATGTACCAACTTGGAGGCTATGTACCAGGTATTTAATTGAGACCTGGACATATCCATCTTGCTTGGTATTTCCAAGTATTCTATGGCAAACTCTTACTGGATTTAACAGGTTACCATTGGAAGACACAGACAGGAGGAAAGGCTCCAATCAGATTAGAACTTAGAAGGCAGAACTTTTGTTTTGTTTTGTTTTGTTTTGTTTTTGAGACGGAGTTTTGCTCTTGTCACCCAGGCCGGAGTGCGATGGCACGATCTCGGCTCACTGCAACCTCCACCTTCTGGGTTCAAGCTATTCTCTAGGACTTTTTAAGTTTTTTTTCCTGTTGAAGAGCTATTTGCAGCTGAAACTTATAGATGTTCTCTTTTCAGCTCTTCTGTTTTGTGAATGTTTAATCATTACTTATTGATCTTTCAACACAGTGAGCCTGAGAATAGCAGTGTCTAGAACCTATGCTGAAGATCATGTTTCCAGCTGACAGTCTCTCACTTGAGACAATGAGATTACTGCATGACCGATTATAAGGAACATGGCAAATGCAGAGGGCCCTCCACACCATTCATGATTGCTGCAACCTGAAAGTGTCTTTACTCCATGAGATGCTGTGAATGTGGGAAGACGGTGTTTCTGCTGGGTTGACAAATGATGTGGCACGATGTCCTAGTGTTCAACCATCCACTGCATATGCAGCTCTGGGTAGCTGCTGGCAGCCATGACATTGGCTTCCACTATCAGAGGAAGAGGTGCAAAGTAAGATGATTAGAGAATGTTTTCAAGTCTAAGAAACTGTTTTCTTGTAGAGGATTATGCTATGGTGACAAGTCCTGCTCCAGAAGGGGATGGTTGCAGCAACTACTCTGCCATATTAGCTGAACTCCTTGAAATTTCTCACATACTGAATTTCTCCCACCAGCTGGAACGTCATTCCAGCCAGTGTTGATATAAGCCATAACTGCTAGCTGCAGCCGAGTCCTGCAGCCTGACCCACTGTATTAGAGAAATGACACTAAATATTGTGGGGAAGATTCTGCTGGCTTAAGGATAACTGTGATGTGCTTTCTCGAGGCTTTACAGAAGTTATTGGGTGGTTTCAGCCTCACCTGACCCTGAGTGGCCACATGCACAGTGCCTGTGAAGTGTTTCCCAGAGGACAAACCTACAAGGTCAACAGCCCTTAGTCTTTTACTTAGAGAAAGAGAAACAGCCCTAACCTCATCTTGGGCAGCATAACACTTACAGGTTGCTCTCTCTCCACATGCCCCTTCTGTTGGAAGACGTAGTTTTAATCATGTATGGAAGATTAGCTGTGTTCCTGGCGGTCTCATAAGCACAAAGCTCACTTTGTGCTCTTAACTTCACCTATATTCAGGTAAAACTTCCTCAGAGAGCACGAGGCAATGTGAAAAGCAGCAAAGATCAGCATTTGTAGTGAATGTCAAAGCCAAGGAAACTGAACTTCAGGCAGAGTACCTGTTACAGCCAATTGAATGATGAATACAAATGCAAGCCATTTTTATGCCCCTCATAGAAATTCTAAATCATTGCAAGGAATTACTGCAAAAAAGAAAAAAACCCAGTTGATTGAACTGCTTTCATACTATAAAGATGGAACAAGTATTAAACAACAAGTCTCTTTTCCTGTTATATCACTTTTATTAATTTGTATATAATTAGTGTCTGTACAGTGTATGAATGTTATTAGTGCTAACCTGCAGGTGCTATTATACTCCCTTTCTCAGAATGTATGTGGCACCCTTAAGGTACATATGTGATTTTCATATGTGCATGTGTTGGATCTGCTTCCATTCTCATATAAACTCATTCTCAAATTCCTCAGTATTACAAAACTATTCACTTAAAGATATAGATACTGTGAGCAGGAGGTATTGTTTTAGTTGACTAACTCTTCTTGGCTAAATTAATTGAATCGAGTTTTTCAATAGGCGTAATTTTCTCTTCACCAGACAAAATAGTCAAGTCTGAATCTTTCAGCGAGCAAAAGATTTTTTTTTTTAAATGGAGAAGGAAATGAACATGGCTGTTTGAAATATACATCAATTCTTCTTAATAACTTTGAGCCAAATAAAATATATTCGTTTATTTTTTAGGTGTCTTTTTTTTTTCCCCACTAATCAAACTTTCAATAGACCCTTGAATTAGTTTAAGGCCATCTTAAGAAATAAAATTATTGAGTAATTATTTATTTAACAAAATAGAAATTCATCTTGCAGAGCATAATATCTCTTTTAGTTTTCCTATGCTTAGGTTTTACTTTGAAAGTGTGTGGGGAATTGAAAATAATTTCCCTTTTATATGTTCCAGTTGAATTGCGATTATCAAGATTTTTAGGTTGAGAGACATGAAAAGGTCATGCTAATGAATTAAAAAATATGTGATGGTTTGTCTATAAAATCTTCATCTTTCATGGACATATAATAATTAAATTTAACAAAGAAAGTGATACATGATTATAAATCTTAATTTACATGTAAGCTTTAAAATATTAAAATATTAAAAGCAGGCTAAATATTGGAAAAGGAAACTTGTGAAAAAATGTAGACTATCACTTCTCTGGATTTACATTATTGAAGCTATTATTTTGGAAATCTATACAAGTTACTAATATAAGAAAATATATAAGATGAACCCTTACTGCTACAGCAATTCTTGCTTTTAAGATATTACACAATACTATAACTTTGAGAATATCATTCAAGGGTGTGAAATCACTACACATTTTAACCATATAAAAATTTTAAATGTTTCTTTATTAAAAAACTAATCACAATGTCATTTTTAATTATCTTAAACCAGACACAAATATTCAAATATTTTTGGTTTGTTTCTTGCTGTTTGTGTAATGGAGCTTGAGGTTAATACCGGTTCAAATGCTGTGACTGAGAGAATAGTTGGCCTATTCACAGTAAGGGAGTTTGTAAAAGTCTTTTTAAATTTTGCTTAACATTTTATTAAGAAAATAATAAAAAATATAAAAAACATGAAAGAATTTTACAGTGATTCCCTCACATATCCAACACCTAGATTCTAGAATTAGCATTTTCCTATTCCTGATTTATCACTGTTCTCTCCAGCTAGCCAGTCCCCTATGCATTCACCAATCCATCTTATTTTTTGACGTATTTCAAAGGAAATTGCAGACATCAGTGTACCTCCCCTCAAGGGCTTCAGCATAGGTAACATTAAATGGAGTGGTGAAAACTTTTATTAGCAAAAGAACTTAAAGATCACATTGTTTAGAGAGGAAAATAAAGCCCTTGGATTTCTGAAGAAAAAAATAATGTAATTGCAATTGGACACTGGGATAAATTTCAGAGTTTTATACCTAAAGCTCAGAAAAATAAAGACACATTGATGGCATGCCTTATAATGATGGTACAAAACAGATCTCTAAGCCCCGAAATTTTCACCAACAGGAAGAGGTCTTATAAAGTTGTCTATCCCCCGAGAAGGGCATTCATCTCCAAAGCCCATTTCTAATATGGCTGTAAAGGTTTCATCTCTCTCTCTCTCTCTCTCTCTCTCTCTGCTTCTGTCTCTCCCTATAGCTAAATCTAGACAAAGGCAGAAGAAATGGAAGAGAGGTTTCACTCTACAATGACAGAAGTTATTCAGCTGGTCTGGCTGTTGTCTCAGCATTCTGGATAATTTACTAACCAGTCAATTACCTCCCCAGTAAGTGAAAGGCTGTCACAGGCTATTTCTAGTAATTTCTAGAAATCCAAGTGCCAGAGAAAGTAAAGTTCTTAGCACTCCCACTGCCAAAATAATAAAGAAGTGGCCATGTGATGAGGAATTCGTTGATTTGTCCCTCGGCATTCTGAGCACATCAGAGTAAGTGTACTTTTAGGAGAAAATATTTAAGAAACTTTGTGAATGCTGACAGGCAAATCATCTTGGTGTCCATTTTGCTAATTCCATGTTTGACCTAACTACACTCATAGCATTTTCTCGGTGGGTTTAGCATCCAATACATTTCATGGAAGTCCATTTTTTTCGCCTAGACTTCCATTCAGTAGTGAGCCCTGACCACCTCTGTTTACCGCTAAGGATGGTCTCATAAAATGTTTCCACTCTGATTGGTCTTTATTTATAAAAATATGGTCTTGCCTTTTTCTGTCTGTCTCAAGGCAAGACGGAAGGGTTCTATTAGACCCCTAAGCTCTCTTGCAGCTGAGGATTCTAAGCAGTGATTCCTGTCTCCTGGTGTTCACTGAAGTGCCTTCCTACCTCCTCCCACTTTCCTATCCCATTGCTATGGTGAGGACTTTAGCTACTAATGAAAACCTAATTTAGGAAAGATAGAAGCTTGCCACCGCATCCTGGCTCTGAGAGGGGACTCTTCAAGTCGGAGGCAACTATAAACAGAGGGAGACCTTGGGGGACATTGCCAACCATTGCCCAAGTAAGCATGGGGCCAGTGGGGGAGCATCCAGATCAATGGGGACATAGGAATGGGACTAAGAAACCTCCTGTCTCCTACTAGACAGGCACACCTCAATAGTTGCAGGACTAGGGCAAGTTACAAATGGAGGTTTGTATACTTTCAGTCTAAACATTTAAAAGTTGTAAATCAACTTAACGAACTATTAAATCATATCCTCCGATCTTCCCAGACATACTTGTGTTAAGGTCTGTAAGGTCAGATGTGAATTAGAATTCCTGGACTCCTCGGAGGGTTGAGCCTGAACATGGCATCACACAAAGACCAATTCCCAGCCACAGACTGAAGTCTACCCCACTTTTCCTCCAGCCCCAGTCTTACCCCACATCCCCAGCCTTTCTGTCCAAGCTCCAGTCACCACACTGCAAACAGCTTCTCCTTGATTGTTCCCCAAGTATAGGGCTGAATGGATACTGTAACTTAGTCCCTTCTGAGAGCACAGACTCCTGTGGGCACACCCTTTGGGCCCACAGATTCCTTGCCTAGTGGGCAGGGATGCAACCAGATATTGGCCAGAGCAGGGCACTCTAAGCATAGTGCCCTTGTGCCTAGCCCAAGGCAGCT
Organism: Mandrillus leucophaeus; assembly: GCF_000951045.1. Taxonomy (NCBI): domain Eukaryota; kingdom Metazoa; phylum Chordata; class Mammalia; order Primates; family Cercopithecidae; genus Mandrillus; species Mandrillus leucophaeus. The sequence goes on along the minus strand of NW_012101344.1, from coordinate 137,025 downwards.
TTACAGGAATGCTCATGTATTTCAAACTGAAGCTCACGTCTTACAGAAATGACAAAGTTGGCAGGGCCCTCCCTGGGGCTCAGTGGTTCAGTTGTTGTATATGATGTCGATACAACTGCAAACAAGATAGACATAGTCCCTTCCCTTGTGTGGCTTTAGGTCTCAGTGTCAGGCAGACATAAAGCATGCCAATACTTTGATCACAAATGTAGTAAGTACTGTGAAGGAGAAACACACGGTATCAAGAGGGCATTCAACAGGAGGATCTGACTTGGCATAGGGGCAAAGAAGGCTTTCTTAAGAAGTGATTTAAGCCAATACATGGAGGATGAGCAAGAGTTATTTAAGACAAAGGGACTCAGGAGTGGGTGGTGGGAATGGGGTCCGCACACAAAGAGTAGCATGATCAGAGACTCTCAGGAAGTAGTATGGCAGAACTGAAAGCTGGTATTCCCAGACATATGCAGCATAAATCAGGAACGGGGTAGAGGTGAAACTCAAAAGAAAAGAATCCCTGATGGGTAACATTACCAAGCTGGAGAATGATGAGAACTAAAGTAAACTGAGTTTCTACACGGGCCAGACTGCACTACATACATGGCATATGTAGTATGCAATGGGCCATTGTAGACAGTAGACTATACTACATATACAATGTTTGCAGTATAGTCTGGCACATATAGTATGTGTATATACTCAATCTCCATAATCTCCTTTAGCATTGAACATGAACTTTGCCCACAGAGCTAGGCATCAATTGTTGCTAAGTTCAGACAGAAAAGACAAAGTTCGAACACTTTTTGCCCGAAGCTGCCTTATATTATAAAATGGCATTTCACATTCTGTAAGTACTTAACAGAAGCAAGTGAACTCAATGAATTAGCTTCTGTGGAATTGGCTTTGGTGAATTGGTCCACTTCCTTTTTAAACATATGCAGAAACTAAAGCTCTTTTAAAATAAATAAATACATAAATAATAAATAAAATCAAGGACAGCAGGATTTTACATTACTGTGGTTTGTTGCAGAATATATGTTTATTGGGTTTTCTTTTTTGCTCAATGGAACTCCTTTTGAACACATCATGATCAAACTATTTGCAACTTGGAGAAAAATGTATCAGTTTATTGGGTGGTCTAGGAGTTATTTCCACAGATTTCTGCATAGGGGGGTTAAGACAAGAGAAGTGATATCCTCATAAGGATCTGTTTTGTTGACTTAGATGCTTAAAAAGAGTACAAGAAAGGGTAAGTCAGGAGACGTGAAGGGAGAGAGGGAAGAAAGAAGGAAGACAGGAAGAAGTCTCCTAGTAGTTTTTGTGTTTATATTTTTTAAAAACTTGTGAAAGCTTCTTCAGATAGGACCTTGAAGTGTGGTTTATTTCTGAAAACTAATAAGACAGGATGCTAGCAGTAGCCCAGTCCAGTACAAATAATGTGGTGGTGCAGTTGGGAGTAAATTACTATAGCATAGAATGACTCTTAAAAGACATGGGGTCTGAAGTCAGATCACTTATCTGAAACTTCACCTTACCACTTCCCTGCTGTCCTTGACCATGGGCAAGACATTTAACTTAGCCAACATTTCTTATCTATAAAACGAAGCTCATAATAGTACAGCCCCATGAGTGTAAATTAGTTCAACCGTTGTGGAAGATAGTGTGGCGATTCCTCAAGGATCTAGAACCAGAAATACCATTTGACCCAGCAATCTCACTACTGGGTATATACTCAAAGGATTATAAATCATTCTACTATAAAGACACATGTACACATATGTTTATTGCAGCACTGTTCACAATAGCAAAGACTTGGAACCAACCCAAATGCCCATCAGTGATAAACTGGATAAAGAAAACGTGGCACATATACACCATGGAATACTATGCAGCCATAAAACAGGATGAGTTCATGTCCTTTGCAGTGACATGAATGAAGCTGGAAACCATAATTCTCAGCAAACTAACACAGGAAGAGAAAACCAAATACTGTATGTTCTTACTCATAAGTGGGAGTTAAACAATGAGAACACTTGGACACAGGGAGGGGAACATCATACACCCCTGTTGGGGGGTAGGGGGGCTAGGGAAGGGATAGCATTAGGAGAAATACCTAATGTAGATGACAGGTTGATGGGTGCAGCAAACCACCATGGCACGTGTATACCTATGTGACAAACCTGCATGTTCTGCACATGTATCCCAGAACTTAAAGTATAATAATTAAAAAAAAATGTAAAAAAGAAAAAAAAAATAGTGCCTCCCCATAGAACTGTAGTGTTTAAATTAAATTCAGTTTTACCCTTGGATGCCTACCCAGTAGTAGTTCTCCATTTTTTTCCTTGCTGAAGTATCCATTTTTTTTTTTTTTTTGGAGATCTGTAGAACCCAAGCTCAGGGTAGCTGAGCTCCAGCTCCAGGCCAGGGAGGTCAATCACAAGAGGTCCCTACTTTTGCTAGAGATATACAGGAACTCATTCCTTCTGCTGTTGCCAGTTGTTGACTCTATGTGTGATGTTGGAAGCTGTGGCAGACATTCTAGATCCATAAAGGGAATTGAGCAAAGTCAGGCCAACCTGCCAACCATAGCAGAGTAGAAAGAAGAGGAAAACCTGCACGCCTAGTGACATCATATGTCCCCTGAATTAGCCAAACCTGAAGCCACTTTACCTCTGGACTTTTTGTAATCTGAGATAATAAATGTTCTTGTTGTCTAGGTCATTCTAAGTCAGGATTTTTTTTTGCGGGAAGTCAGGGACCCTGAATGGAGGGACCGGCTGCAGCTGTGACAGAAGAACATAAATTGTGAAGATTTCATGGACATTTATTAGTTCCCCAAATTAATACTTTTATAATTTCTTATGCTTGTCTTTACTGCAGTCCTGAACATAAATTGTGAAGATTTCATGGACACTTATCACTTCCCCAATCAATATCCTTGTGATTTCCTATGCCTGTCTTTACTTTAATCTCTTAATCCTGTTGTCTTCTTTGTAAGCTGAGGAAAGTTAACTGCACAAATTGTTTGTAGAGCATATGTGTTTGAACAATATGAAATCTGGGCATCTTGAAAAAAGAACAGGATAACAGTGATGTTCAGGGAACAAGGGAGGTAACATTGAACTGGCCGCCAATGAGCTGGATGGAACAGAGCCATGTTTCTCTTCTTTCAAAAGCAAATAGGAGAAATATCACTGAATCCTTTTTCTCAGCAAGGAACATCCCTGAGAAAGAGAATGTGCCCTGAAGGTGGGTCTATGAACAGCCCCTTTGGAGGCATCTGTCTTTTATGGTTGAAGCCGAAGAGATGAAATAAGCCCCAGTCTCCTGTAGCACTCCCAGGCTTATTAGGACAAGGAAATTCCTGCCTAACAAATTTTGATCAGACAGGTTGTCTGCTCTCAAACCCTGTTTCCTGGTAAGATGTTATTCATGACAATGCATGCCCAAAACTTCATTAGCAATTTTAATTTCACCCCATCCTGTGGTCCTGCGATCTCGTCCTGCCTCCACTTTCTTTGTGATATTTTATTACCTTGTGAAGTATGTGATCTCTGTGACCCACACCCTATTTGTGCACTCCCTCCCCTTTCGAAAATCGCTAATAAAAACTTGCTGGTTTTATGGCTCAGGGAACATCATGGATCCTGCCGACATGTGATGTCTCCTTCGGACACCCAGCTTTAAATTTCTCTCTCGTACTCTTTCCCTTTATTTCTCAAACCAGCTGAGACGCGTAGGAAATAGAAAAGAACCCAAGTTAACCATCGGGAGTGGGTTCTCCTTATAGGTTTTCGACAGTTTTGCAGCCCAAATCATCCCTCTGGGAATACCACCACAGAAAGTCGTTAGTGTACAGTAAAGATGTAATTATAAAGCAGAGCTGGGAAACAATGCATAAGATGTGGAGGCAGGAGATGACAGTTCAAGTGTCAGGTCCTGGGCCAGAAATTGGTTTCGTTGGCTGTTGCTCCTTACTGCCATTGGTATTGGTTCTCTCACCATCAGGGCTCTTCCTTTTTGGGGTGGTGTCTCACTCTTCACCCAGGCTGGATTGACCTGGAGCCATTATGGCTCATAGCAGCCTTGGACTCCTGGACTCAAGTGATGCTCCTGCCTCAGCCTCCCGAGTAGCTGGGACTATGGGTGCATGACACTATGCCCAGCTATTAGCCTTGGGACTCTTGTTGAATCTTTCTTGCCTTGGCCTATGGTAATGATTAATCCCTTCCTACTTGAGCTGACTTCACCTACGCAGTCTTCCCTGCTCAGGAACTTCTCGGCAGAATAACCAGTGGGACCTCTCCTCTCCCACTCCCAGCCCACCCTGCCCCAGAATTTCATCCGTCATCTGCCATAGTTGCTTCCAGAACAGTGCTGCCCTTCTCCCAATTCTGTACACTCTGCACCAGCTTTGCCTACTCTATTTGTCTGAGTAAAACTAAGGGGACCTATTACATTCTTGAGCCACATTTACTCTAAACTAAGCGTGAGTATGAGGAGCTACATACTGACCCTCACACCTCCCAGTAGTCATAGGCTCTGGAACAATGGTTCTTAGGGAAGGGGCCTTTTGTTCCCAAGAGGACATTTGTCAATATCTGGCAACATTTTGGGTTGTCACAACTGGGGGATACTACTGATCTCACAGGGAGAATCTAAGAGGCTTCCTAGCACCCTAAAAAGTAAATTATACCTCAACAAAGTTGTTTTTGAAAAGTTAAGGTCAGGTGTGGTGGCTCACGCCTGTAATCTCAGCACTTTGGGAGGCCAAGGCAGGCGGGTCACTTGAGGTCAGGAGTTCAAGACCAGCCTGGCCAACAAGATGAAACCCCATCTCTACTAAAAATACAAAAATTAGCTGGATGTGGTGGCGGGCACCTGTAATGCCAGCTATTTGGGAAGCTAAGGCACAAGAATCGCTTGAACCTAGGAGGCAGAGGTTGTAGTGAGCTGAGATTACACAACTGCACTCCAGCCTGGGCGACAGAGTGAGACTCCATCTCAAAAAAAAAAAAAAAAAAGTTAAAAAATGTGTCAAGCAATTGACAGAATTGGAAGAAGAAGTCAGACAATTCCATAGAGTTACAGATTTTAGCACCCCTTTCTTATCAAGTGATAGAAAAGTTGGGGGGAAGTCAACAAAGATGTAAAAGATATGAGTAACTATTATTCTCCATACCTAACTGGCAAGTGTAGGAGACTATACCCAACAAGTGCCAAATATATGTATATTTCAACTCAGCGGGTCAAAAGCAGGGAGATTTTGCTGCCAGAGGACATTTGACACTGTCTGGAAACATTTTTTATTTTCACATCTCAGAAGATGTTGCATCTAGCAGGCAGAAGCCAGGGGTTCTTACAATGCACAGGGCAGCTCCCCACAACAAAGAACTATCTAGCTGGAAATGTCAAGAGTGCTGAGGCTGATAACCTTGCACCAAAAAAGTGAAAATACTACAAATGCATCATATCCCTAGACTTCCATAGCTTTGGAGGGTCCCCAGCCCTCCTTCCCCTACCAGCCGCAATCCTGCATCTTCCTGCTGAATTACTCTTTTGTATTCTGTGTTGCTTTGACACAAGAAGAGGTCTCCCTTGCTCAGATGTCACTTATCTACTGTGCTTCCTCTGGACACTTTTGGTTTTCTAAAAAGGACAATATGAATAATAAAAGCTTACTTCAGGGACAAGAACTTTTGATCTTCCAGGCCTTTGCCTATTTCCTGCAGGACTTTGCTCTCTCCTTCCTCCTCTTTGGCATAATTCTAAAGCCATATAGCCGGTCCTTAATCAAACTGTTTGTAATGTTAGTAGACTGTAGCCTCAGGAAACCAGACCATATCTTAAATTGATGCTACCCCTCTAAGGTTGAAATTTACAGTCGGCTCTGCGTTTGCGGAAACATAACACCTTAACAATGAGGGTGGCCCTCATTCGTCATTCCAGTTAAACTTTATTTTTGTAGCATTTCCTTTCAAGATCGTAGATTATTGTACATTCTGGGGCAGAAAGTGAGAGAGGAGAGTCTGTCCATGATAGAAAAGGAAACAGCGGATTTGATCTCTAGGAGGTAAAATGAGAGGTTGTCAGATCATCTCATTCTATGATTTGCGGGATTAACTTGGAATTGTTTATTAAGTGACTTCTGAGTCTTGAAACTTTTAAGTAGTGAGAGATGAGAGGTTACTCCTCTAAAATAAGCAATGTTAGCCTGGGCCTTGAAGGATTATGTGGTTGTGGTGCCAGAAGGTCAAAATTTGGAGCTTCACTTTTGTGTTCCATAAAATGGAAAGCAACTTCTGTAACTATGATCTCAGATCTTACAGTGATTTAGAATTTCCCAGAGAGATTTCACCCATGTTGTGATTTTATTTTTTCATCATCACAGTGACCCTGTGTAGCAGGCAGGTCAAGTATTACTACCCGCATTGGGCTAAGGAAGAATGCAAAGCTATAAAGGTTAAATGACTTGCTTAAGATAAACAAAACTTAGAGCTGTATTACTTCACTGAGAGATGCATGACTTTTGAATATAACCAAATGTTTCCAATTTCCCCAGAACAACTAAGATTTAAAACCATCGTTTCTTCATCCTCAATATGTTCCTTTGTCAGAAAACGAATCATTCTTTTTAGTCAGAATATACAGTCACTGGAACATTGAGATGGAGTGGCCAAGTAGGAATTCTTTCATTTATTCATTAAGCAGCCTGATTATTTGGCATGTGCTATGTGTGACATTTTATACTAGGGGTTGAAAGGAAGGGAGACGATGAATATAAAATGTGGTCTTTGCCCTCAAATTGCATATAATCTTTTAGAGGACACAGACAAGTAAGCTATCAACAGTCACATAAGGCAGCAGGACTTGAAAGGAGTAGAAGACAGTTTGTGGACTACAGTGAGACAAGCAATTCCCTCTGCCTGTGAGGGAATGGGGAAGTCTTCATCAAGGAGGAATCTGCATATAAACTGGGCCTGGAAGGAGCAGAGTTCGGAGAAACAGAAAAGATGAAGAAAGAAACATGCACTTCAAACTCTTAATATTCCTGGTGAAGCTCTGTCCAAAATTTTCAGTGTAACGTTAACATAGGTCCTCTCAATTCCTTATTAGACAGTATCTTAGACTGCACAACCGCTGCCAGTTTTTTGTTCTTTATGAGGCAGTCTCATTCTGTTGCGCAGGCTAGAGTACAGTGGTGTGATCATGGCTCACTGCAGCCTTGGCCTTCCTAGGCTCAGGTGATCCTCCTACTTTAGCCTCCTGAGCAGTTGGGACCACAAGCACACACCACCGTGCCTGGGTAATTTTTGTATTTTTTGTAGAGATGGGGTTTGCCATGTTGCCCAGGCTGGTCTCGAACCCCTGAGCTCAAGTGTGATTTGCCCACTTTGGCCTCCCAAAGTGCTGGAGTTACTGTTCACTGCCTTATTAATAGAAGGGAAGCATTTTGCCTTTTCCTTCTCCGAAATGAGTGTGTCCTCTAGGTAAGAACACAGACCAAATGGAATTTTTACAAGGCAAAGTTATTTTTCATTTCAGTTTTCAAGGTCGGTGCAACCTTGATCATTAATATTTTCTGTGTCTCCTTCCTTTCAGTATAACCTGGTAAAAGTCATATACGGACACACACATACACTTTTTTCCCCTATGTATCAGGCACTGTGAACATATATAACAATGATTTAATCTCCATAGTCCAATGGTATTATTACCTATTATATTTCCTATTTTACAGTTAGGAAAGCTGAAGTTTATTGAGGTAGAGTAATATGTTCAAAATTACACAGATTTAAGTAAGCGACACAGGAATGAGAGGTTTCTGGTTCACTCAAAAGCCCATGCTCTTTCTAGGATGCTCTACTGCCTTGGGTTAATTCTATGAAAGAGAATCGCACTGTGGCAGAGTGATTCCCTGAAGATGAAGGCTCCTCCTAGGAGAATGCATACAACAGGATCAAAGAAGTACTAGTAGTGTGCCGGTGATTTTTTTCCTGGCATTAACTGGCATGAGCAATTTTGGCATGTTGGATATTTAACTATCTCATATCAACCATGATCCTTCTTCCCCAGAATCCACTCTCCTTTTAAAAATTCTAATAATAGAGCAGACTCCCTCCTACCCCTGGACAATTTCAGCAGAGCACATGGCTATGACTTCCATCTCTAAGCTTGTTTTGCAGCTAGGTGTGACCTTGTGCTGTTCTCCAGGATGAAATGTGAGCAGAGTACCGCGAGCTGCTGGGTATCACATCCTTCGAGAGAGAGTGCCTGTTCTCTACGTTCTCTCTTTTCCCCTTCCTGGAAGCTGGAATGAGGTGCTGCTGCTGGTGGTCTTCCCTGATAAGATGGAGCAACAAGGGAGAAACAGCCTGGGTCCCTGGACAATTTTGTGGAGTGCTGTTTGGGCCACCCATCTACCACTGAGCAGTTAGCAAGGAACTACTATCTCATTTGAGTCACTGTAGTTTTTTTGGTAACCGAAATTATTTACTCACTAATGTAATTTCCATAATTCAAGAGCACTAGTCAACATTTCCTAGAGTGTCTAAACTGCCGCATTCCAGATCTATAAAAACTGCATGTTATGATGGCTTGCCCCCAAAGCATTCTGTAAAAAGGCCTATTTGCCTTCCGGCATTATGAGGCTCAATCTCTAAACAGTGTCATCTGACTGTCCCTGCTGCTTTAAAAGTCTGCTGCAGCCTTCAGATGCAGACTGCATTCTGCATATACCTAACATCACATGGTTAGAGTCCTTAATCACTCTTACATCCAAACTTCTAATCTCATGAGAATAAGTCTGCTTTCCCATGGCTGAGCAAAATGGGTCCTCTCACCATGACATGTGCCCTGCAACCTTCCAATCAAGTGAAGGAAATACACAAAACAAATGTGAGAAATCTCATCACCCATATTCTCAAACACACAGATTTTATTGTTCGTTATCAGGGCTCATTGACTTTGGCTACTGAAAGATTCCTAAGTAGATGTGGTGTACTACCTGTTTGAACTTGGGCTTCTGAATTTTGCTCTAATTGCCCCTGTCATTCATCATAGCCCTCACCAGGAAACAGCAGAAGTCACACTTAGGATATGAAACCATTACAGGAGGCCTAGGCAAAGATGCATTGGGTTTATATGTGAAATGGACATCCCTGGGTTGGCATTGGCTGCTGATTTGGGTGACTACAAGCCATCTTAGATGAAAGTCAGACATGTTATTTAGGTATGACTTGTTCTAAGAGAATGTGTTGTTTGGTAGAGCTACTCTATAATTAAGACCCAGCTCAATCTAACCCTCTAAGGCCTGCTATTTTGCTCTGCTTCTTGTCCAGCTTATCCCTCTGGCTCTGGATGGCTGGTAAATTTCCCCTCACCACCAGTTTCTAGGACACTGGGACTTCAGCATGAATGGACCACAGCATATGTATTATCTCTAGACAATCAGAAGTTAAACTATGAATGCAAAACATTTATAATTGTTGAAGAGTCCCAGACTCCTTTGAGAAACTGACAAAATTGACAGAAAAAAATACGTTTACAAAATAATTTTGTACACCATTTCAGGAATGTGCATACAACTTCACAAAGCCCATCCATAAATCTTCAGGTTAATAACCGATGCATCTGTGCATGGTTGGTACTATTGCATTTACATAAAAGATATCACAATATTTAATATTATCATGGACTAAGTTGAAAATTCCTTGAGGACAAGAGTTATAGTATGTTGACTTGGTACAGTTCTGTGTAGTAGGTGTTTTCGGAGATGTATAGAAAACCAAGTCTCATAGCCTTGATTTTTTAATTTGGCCTAAGTATTTCCATTCAAATGCTTTATTTTTAGAAATATTGAGAAAATGAGGTGGGAGGGAGAGTGAGGAAAGTGGTAGGAACTCAATGTCCGGGAATTCTCAATGCCATCCATATGTAAATCATTTAACAGCTTGCAAATGATTTAGCAGCTCATCACTGGTCCCAGAATAAATCTTTTTATAGGCAAAAATCCTGCCCCTTTTACACTATTTAGGAGATTCAGCCTAAAACTGATGTAATATTTTGAGCTGTTTAATTAATTTTGCTTACTGGCATAAAGATCCTTTACTTGATTCAATTAAAAAAATAATTCCCCACCATTTTCTTGCCTTCTGTGGCAGAGACTATTAGTTGTCCTCCAGTACCCATTTTCTCCTTTCTCAGTAGAGAACTCCAGGATGTTGGCTGGACACAGGATTGCCCAGAATAAAGACATTTCCCAGCCTGCCTTGCAGCTGGGTATGGCCATCTGACTAAATTCTGGCCAATGGGATGCAATTGTGCTCTGTAACAATTAGGAATTGTATTTAAACAGTGGTGTGTAATGAGGGCTTCCCTTTTCTTGTCTCTGTTAGTGAGAATGTAGGTTATAAAAAAGAGCCATCCTGGACTATAAGGTCCAGATGCATTTGAAGATAGCAGACCACAAGGTGGCAAGAGCCAGGGTACCTGTCACTGTGGAGCTGCCATACTGGTCCTAAACTGTTTCAGGCTCCCCAAGACTGCCCCCACATTCCAGGTTTTACTAGAAGGACTCAGCATGTCATTACACTCATGCCTAAGGTTTATATAGCAATGTGGTAAGGATACATGGCTAGATCACTGGGGGAAAACACATAAGCAGGGCCTGGAGAAATCCATGTGCAGGACTCCTTATGCTCTCTGACTCCTGCAAGGAGCTCACTCTTCCACCATCAACAAAAATGCAGCAACTTGTGTGTGATGTTTCTGCGCAGAGAAACCCAGGCAGGAGCTGGGGTCATGTTAGATACCCTCTGTCTAGCCATGTACCAAAATTCCAGAATGCCATAAGGACAGTAGTCTCGGTACTGTGTTTAATGTTCGATCCCAGTTTTTAAAAAATCACCTCATCTATTGGAAAATAGTGCATGTTGTGGCAGACAGTTAGTTGTTTCCCAGTATCAGCTAATTGTTGACTAGGGTCACCCCAAGAGTTGTATTCCCAGATGCCAGTCAAGGCTGACCTTGCAAGCAACCCTTTCTAAGAAGAACAGCCTCAGGCCTGCTGTGTTAACTCTTCTGCACATGGACAGTCTCTATTTACCTGAAAGAGAAATATACTTTAATCTTGTTTAAAGCAATGCTTGTGTGTATGTGTGGTGGGGCGGGGGTGTCTTTTGACCACACCTAATTCTAATGAATACCCTTCCCTCTTCATATATTTGACACCTAGGTAGAACTTAATCTTGGTGTCCAGCTTAACAATGGAGGTCAATGTTGCAGTCTGGTGAGGATGTGCTGATTCAGGAACACATGTTTTCATAACTCTAAATTCAGTAGAGAGCATCAATTTATAAAATAACCTGCATTTCCAAGGCTCATTTGTAAACTGACTAACACATTAGCTCATGAAGTAAACCTAAGATGACTACATGAGGTCGAGTCTAAGGTGGAATTGGAGGAATCAGATTCCAGTCAGGAACTTGCAACTTACTTCCTCCTACTTCTATGAACCCTATAGTGGAACAAGCAATGACCATGCCCAGTGAATGCTTGGCAATGACATTTCTCCAGCTTATTGTAGATCAGATGAGTCACAAAATCTCTGTATCATTTCAGCTTCGCTATGGTAGTTCACACAGAGAAACGATGCACTTTACAGATCTTTCTATATCAACATTCAAGCTCTAGAGAACAGAATCATAAAATCGTTTTGTTTTGTTTTGTTTTGTTTTTGTTAGTTTGCTTTCTAAGTGGAGGGACCCTAACCAATTTTCTCATTTGATAGAGGAAAACTGTAATACATCTCACAAGACCCAGCATGTTAGCAAAAGTGGAAATAGAAATCTGTCCTCTTGGTCCCCATTCACACACCACCCTGATGAATCATTTGTGATTATCTACTCATTCACCCAAACTGGGAAAACTGGAGTCTCTGTGAAAACAGATCTGGGCACATGGCCAGTCCCTAAACATTGGCTCATTGACTGAACTCTCACATTGTGTGGTACCTTCAGGAGTAAGAAGAAAAATCGTCTAGTAGAGCAGTGTGGATGGACAGAAGCCAAATCATTATGTGATATTACATTTGCTTCATGAGTATTTTAAATAGTGCCCCGGGGATAGTAAAAATTACCTTGCAACACAGGAAGTGGCTCAATCCCTCTGATGATTATAACCCCAGGACTTCCTCTTGAATCTATCTCAGACATTTATTTGGCATATTCTTTTGAGGTACTCCTAAGATACTTATTAACATTTAAGCCACTAATTAACTGTCATGCAAATTAAACAATATTGCAGCTTTCACAGGCTTGTGTGGGCACTTGATAAATGTGATCTGAGGACACTAACATCTATTTATCAAACCAAAAAATATTTTCCAGTTCCTGAATAACAACCTCTTTTAAAGAAAACTGTATACGGAGTGTGGAAACTCTAGTACTAAGAAGCCAATGGCTCAGTGAGTTTTCTGGATTTTATTTGGACCTTGTGGTGGGCATGTGCTTTCTTCCCACTTATCCAAGATTGTGTGCAATTTCATAATTGGGTACAGCATAACCATCACACTGAAGAGCGATGCTTTTTTTTTCACCTAGTGGTGATGCTGAGCAAAGAATAGGAGTTTTATGAGTACAAAGAAGAGAATTTTTTTTTTATAAATCACCAAAGATTAAGCCACTTTACCTAGGAGCAAGAGGGATAATGGTGAAGGCATGAAATGGGGTGTCGCATTGCAGCACTATTTACAATAGTAAAGACTTGGAACCAACCCAAATGTCCATCAATGATAGACTGGATAAAGAAACTGTGACATATATACATTGTGCAATACTATGCAGCCATAAAAAAAGAATGAATTCATGTCCTTTGCAGGGACATGGATGAAGCTGGAAGCCATAATTCTGAGCAAACTAACACGGAAACAGAAAACCAAATACCACATGTTCTCATTCATAAGTGGGAGTTGAGTATGGACACAGGGAGGGGAATATCACACACCGGGACCTGTTGGGGAGTGGGGGACAAGGGGAAGGAGAGCATTAGGACAGATACCTAACGGATGCGGGGTTTAAAACCCAGATGAAGGGTTGATAGGTGTAGCAAACCACCATGCCACATGTATACTTATGTAACAAACCTGCACATTCTGCACATGTATCCTGGAACTTAAAGTAAAATTTTTTTTTAAAAAAAAGAAATGGGGAGTCACAGATGAATCTAAGTGCTCACTGGCTGTGTTACTTACTTTATCGCTAAGAGCCTCAGATCTCTGTAAGAGTGGGGTAGTATTACTCACGTCTTAGAGCTGCTATGAGGATAAAAGTGAGAATATTTATGTAAACATCTGTGGAGAGTAGGGGAGGACACAAAGAAACCCAAGCACGCTTTTACCAACTTATCAGAGGGAAAACATTATTGAAAGTATAGGAAATCAGCCACATAAATTGGGAGACATATGTCAAGATTTTTTTTTTTTTTTTTCCAGATCGAAAAGATATATAGCACTTTTACGTTTCTACAAATGACAACATCTCAGTCACACCACCACTTCCCAGATGGCCTTCTGTGAGTTGGCCTGTGCCAATTCGTTTGTTTATGTAGGCATCTTACAAAGGTTGTGGTATTGAAGTTCTTTTTCTCTTTCAGTTCCTTAACATACTTATGTGATTATTTATGGTTTCTTTCTTGCTAATTTTTTGTGATGTAAAAATTCTAAACAGGGGTATGTTTACCAACCACCTGGCTCCAGCTCTCAGGGCCTTTGCTGCTTCAACAGAGCCTGCCCTTTTGTCTCCCCGTCTCCCTCTTTTCTCTTCTCTCTCCACCCATGGTCTCTTCCCTCATGGGTTCATCGCTCCTAAGATAAATGAGTCCCCAGGGGTCCCGATGAAGATAAACAATCTTTCCCTAGAACAGTGTTTCCAAACCATGGGACATGATTCTAGGTGATTTTAGATGACACACAGATGTGCCATTAAATAACATTTTGCTACATACTGAAAAAGCCATTCCCTTTTAATTCTCTTCTAGTCCTTTAGATTTCATAAAAAGGAAAGTTTTGGTTTAGTACTATTATGCTTTTAATGCTTCTCTAACACTCACAATCTTCATTTTTAACAAAGAAAGAGCAGATCTCAGGGTCAGAGTCTTCAGCACATAAAAATTTCATAACAAAGTTTTGTTTTTACAGTTTTTAATTTTTGCTAACATTTTCAATGTATGCCAAGTGATATATCATTTTCCATTTACAATAATAAATAATTGTGTTCCCTTTCAAAAATAAATTTCATGTTAGTAACAATACACAGAAATCTCCTTTTAAAAATAATATTTCTTGAATTCAAAAAGTAGGTGACTTGAAGAAGCAAACGATAGTACAGGTAGTACATGAATATGTTACAACTGTGAGGGTGGTACTTAGATGGCTAAAGTTTGTCTGTTAGTTCAAAGCCATTGAGAGAAGCAAAATGTGGCAGGGAGGCAGATAGGTGCTGCTCAGAACAGGCTGGTTTCTCTAAGCAAACATAGGAGCCATTTATTCCTCTTCTTGTTCCACTGATACTTACCACCACTGTCATCATCATCACCATGGCCATCACCATTCCCTCGATCATCACCTCCATAACTGCCACTACCATCACCTATATACAACTATGTACTGTGTTAACATCTTACCACCTTCATCACCATCCCTCTGTCCACACTGCTATAGCCCAAGTCTTCACCACCACAGGCCTCTGTTACTGCGGCAACCTCCTGCCTGGGGTCCATATTTCCAGTCTTTCTTACTCCCAGTTCACCTATAGATACATGCAAACCCCCTTTCATTCCATTAGTTTCTTACTGTGGAACTGACAGTCCTTCCCACTGAAATAGTTGATCAAATCTAAATTCTTCTGCCTACCTTTCACGACTCCCCGTTCTCTCCTCTTTCTCTCCTCTTTTCTGTTTTCTCTCTAGAATGACCGCCCCCTGCACATTTAGGTCACCATAATTTTCCTGTGAATGTTTTTCTACACCATTAAAGGTTTCTCTAAAAGCACAATTTTTAATAGCTCTAAAGAATGTTCTACAATCTATTTAACCCTTTATTATTGGATACTTTAGTTATTTTCATTTTCTCACTGTAATGAGCAATGCTGCCATGAAAATTCTTGTATGTAAACAAGGATCACACCTTTTATCTCTTTCTTACTTCTTTATCTTGCTGGAAGCCAAACAAATAATCACTGATCAAGTAAAGCTTAAGGGAAAACAAGGACATTCTGAAATGTCCCTTTAAACAAGAATCTTGAATTGTTGAAAATAAAAAATGTCTTTGGATCTGATGACCTTGTTTCATTTTCTGAGCAAAGAGAAGTAGAACAGCAGCGAGATGTCATGGCTTTGCTCTTTCAGAAGCCGACAGAGATATTTATTGCCCAAGTCTCACAAATGCTGAAATTTTGATTGGAAGCCTTTCAGCTTCCTGCATAACCCCAGGAGCCTCAGGTTGCAGATCACTTGCCTGATGAAGTGACAGCCTCTAGCCCCAACTATCTGTACACCAGTGGAGATTAGAAGCATGTCCTGGGACTGGTTTGGAGAAATAAGTTATTTTTCTTTGGTGGGAAACAGGGGCAAGGCTGGTGAGAAGACACGGCTGTAAATGTGATATAATCCAGCTGTCCAAACATGAACAACTCAATTCAGCCAATCATCCATTCCCCCAAATCCAGATGTTTGCCGTTACACAATCTCAGACTATCTTTTCTTCAATTGAGTGTAACTTGTATTATGTTTGTCTGAGTTGCATTTGTTTTTAATTAGAAGACATCTATTTTGAATCAGCTGGGACTCCTCAGCTGTATCACAGAGACACAGCCTATGTTATTAATAATCTTTAAATCATAACTGCCTTTTGCTTTGTGGCAAATTGCTGAGGTTTTCATTCCATCTCAGAGTTCAAATATAAGAAACATCGAGACTGCACTAAAATTGGAGTTGATTACTATTAATAGTATTTGTTAAAATGCAGATAATTCTATTCTATCTAAACATTCTGCAAACACAAAATTCCCACAATGGCAGTGGGCTTTTAATATTTGCACATCTTTGTGTGTGGAAGTCTCCAACTATTATGTTTCATAGTTAGACTTGCTTTCAAATAAATTCCATCCTAACATGTGGTCTTGCTAAGGTCATGAACAGTGTCTATGAACTTAACTTCATCATCTGAAAATTAGAGGATTATAAATGTTATTGTAAGAATTAAATATCATAAAATATTTTAAACACACAGCAGAGTGCTTAAAATGTAGTCTATATGTAAATATATGCTGATTCCTTCCATTCTTTTAAAAATCTCTAGACAGGAGTCTGCCTTTTCTAAATGGTTATCTATTCTTACCTCCAGGAGACTGAAGCACACTTTCCACAGGTTTAGACGTAGAGCTTTAGTTCTTCCGCCTGAGAGACAGTGAGCAAGAAAAGTAAGGGAGAAATGCTGAGTATGCTGGAAGCAAGTGAGGACTGTTCTGTAATCTCACTATGCTTCCTTGTGAAACACAATTCTAGACCATTCTCTGAACTGACGTTTTGCTTGCTGAGAGCATTCTCTGCAGAGAGCCTGTTCTCCTCCCTGTCCGCTGTCCTGTCAGTGCCTACCGCCTTCCCTGTCTTCTGGTTCTTTTCCTTCCTCTCTTGGCTCTTTTCAGGTTCTCTGCTTTGCTCTGATCTGCTTTGCATGGTTCCTGGCTCCTGCTTTCCCCTCACAATTACCACCTTGCACCACCACCTTGCTTCAACTTCCAGTGGTTTTTGTCCAGTCTATGAGTCCAATTTAGGGTGAGACACACGGCAAATATTTGCAGGACAGAATCTGAGAGGTTCAGCAGTGGGTATTGTCCTCCAGATCATGCCTCAGGACTCCTTGAGACCACCAGAAGGCTGGCCACCACCCAGAAGCTGGCCCTCACCTGGAGGCTGGCCCTCATCCACAGGCTGGCCCTCACCCAGAGGCTGGCCCTCAGCTGGATGCTGGCCCTCACTTGTAGGCTGGCCCTCACCTGGAGCCTGGCCCTTACCCAGAGGCTGGGGCTTACCTGCAGGCTGGCCCTCACCTGGAGGATGGCCTTCACCTGCAGGCTGACTTTCACCTGGAAGCTGGCCCTCACCCGCAGGCTGGCCCTCACCCACTGGCTGGCCCTCACCTGCAGGCTGGCACTCACCTGGAGGCTGGCCCTCACCTGCAAGCTGACTTTCACCTGGAGGCTGGCCCGCACCTGCAGGCTGACTTTCACCTGGAGGCTGGCCCTCACCTGGAGGGCCCTCACCTGGAGGCTGACCCTCATCTGGAGGCTGGCCCTCACCTGGAGGCTGACCCTCATCTGGAGGCTGGCCCTCACCTGCAGGCTGACCCTCACCTGGAGGCTGGCCCTCACCTGGAGGGCCCTCACCTGCAGGCTGACTTTCACCTGGAGGCTGGCCCTCACCTGAGGGCCCTCACCTGGAGGCTGGCCCTCACCTGGTTGCTGGCCTGCACAGGTGCAGCATGTCCCCCACTTGGTTTCCTGACCCTTCTCAGACCAGGCAGAAGCTACACCTAGTCTCTGCTTTCTCTAGTCCCTACCGGCTCTGCTGTCATATTCTGTTCCTAAGAGCTCCAAACATGTGTATTCACATGAACAGAAAGTAGCTTACAAAAACAGTTAACTGGTATTGACCCTGTACACCAGGTATTCTGCCAACTGCCTTACATCCATTATGGACTGAGGGTTTGTGTTTCCTCAGGATTCATATGTTGAAGCTCTGATCCCTGGTGTGGCTATATTTGGATGTGGGGCTTCTAAGGAAGTAATTAAGGTTAAATGGGGCCATAATGAGGAGGATTCTGATCCAACAGGATTAGTGTCCTTATAAGAAGAGACAGCAAAGTGCTCACACACCACAAAAAGCAAGCAGGTGGCTATCTGCAAACCTAGGCCAGAACACTCACCAGACACGCACCGTACTGGCACCTTAAGTTTGGACTTCCACTCTCCAGAACTGTGAGAAAATAACTTTCTATTGTTTAAGCCATCCAGTCTTTTTTTTTTGTTATGATATTTTTTATGGCATCCTGAGAAGACTAATACATGCACTAGTCAATTTAATCCACTCAATAATCGCATTAGGTCTTATAACTGTTATTCCCATTTAAAAGACTGAGAAAATGGAGGCACAGGGAGGGCAAGTCATCTACCCCCAAATACCCAATTATTAAATGGTAAAAGGATTTGAACTCAGATAATCTCAGTCAAGAACCTAAGTTCTTAGCAACTCTAGTTTTGCTTGGGCCTGTACCATCAAACCAAATAATAATAATAATAATAGTAATAATAATACACCCTGCTTAAGTTATGGATCAAGCAAATTTCTTTCAAAGTGTAAACATGGCAAAGGTAATTTTGAAAAAAATACTGTTTTCTGTTCAGAAATACTGAATTTGACTTAAGATACAATGACAGTGAAATGAATGAGTTAATGGTGGGTTAAATCATTGGCATTTATGAAAATTTTATTGAACTCAAAATCTTTTTGATTTACATAATTACATTTAATATTCACTAATTTTCAATTTCATAAATGTATTTTCAGATTTTCATTCATTGCTAATAAACCTTAAATCACTCTGCCATGCTGTCTCAGCTGAAAAGACACAGGTCCTGCTTTGAGGAGGTCACTCATGGTGGGGAAACAAACATGTACACTAGGGCATGGCCTGACACAGTTACACAATAAGTATTTTTTCAAGGCTCTACCATGGGCCAAGTACCATAAAAATGATGGTAAGAGGACTAGGAGTTTGCAAGAGTGAGCGTGTGAGTGTCTGTGTGAGAGAGAGTGTGTGTCTGTGTGAGAGTGTGTATGTGAGAGTGTGTGTGTCTGTGTGAGAGTGTGTGTGTGAGAGTGTGTGTGAGTGTGTGTGAGTGTGTGTGAGTGTGTGAGAGAGTGTGTGTGAGTGTGTAAGTGTGTCTGTGTGTCTGTGTGTGAGAGTGTGTGAGTGTGTGTCTGTGTGAGTGTGTGTGAGTGTCTGTGTGTGAGTGTGTGTCTGAGAGTGTGTGTGTGTCTGTGTGAGCGTGTGTGTCTGTGTGAGAGTGTGTGTGAGTGTCTGTGTGAGCGTGTGTGTCTGTGTGAGAGTGTGTGTGAGTGTCTGTGTGAGAGTGTGTGTCTGTGTGAGAGTGTGTGTGTGTGTGAGACAGTGTGTGTGTGTGAGAGTGTGTGTGTGAGTGTGTGAGAGTGTGTGAGTGTGTGAGAGTGTGTGTGAGTGTCTGTGTGAGAGTGTGTCTGTGAGAGTGTGTGTGTGTGTGTGTCTGTGTCTGGTGAGCATGGGTGTGAGAGGGCCATCAGAGAGGGAAAACAATGTGAAAAGCATTGAAAGTGTGAACAGATCGACAGTGTATGTGCATGTGAGTGCATGTGTGTAAGTGTGTGTGTGTGCATGTGTCTGGTGGGCATGGGTGTGAGAAGGCCCTCAGAGAGGGAAAACATTGTGAAAATGCTTGGAAGGGTGAACAGATTGAGCATGTGTGTGTGTGTGTGTCTGAGGTAGTGGAGGTGGTGGAGCTGGGTTTGGATAGAAGAGGACATTCTGGAGAGGAAAGAACTTGTGATGCATGATGAAGCGGTTGAACAAGATTAATTTTTTCTATTTTGTTTTTGGTGTCTTCTCTCAGTAGAAACCAATATTTTACAAAATGTGGGACTGAAGTTATAAGTGTAAAATCTTGACAGCTAGAAAATTATTTTTGTGCTGTGCATTTAAACTTAAGCAAGGCTTGCTTCATATGTGAGGGCATGCACAATATCTCAGCTCCAGTCCTTGTGGCTGGCTCAATGGGAAGATGCTGAGCCAGCTGCCTAGTGCTGCCTAGAGTGAGGAGGATACAAATATCTATCAAAGCAACATGAGCACACTGTTTTATAAAAATCATATACAAGGGGCTGGGTGCAGTGACTCACGCCTGTATTCTCAGCACTTTGGGAGGCCTAGGCGGCTGGATCACTTGAGCACAGGAGTTCGAGATCAGTCTGGGCAACATGGTGAGATTCCATCTCTAGAAAAATACAAAAATTAGCCGGGCCTGGTGGCATGTGCCTGTAGTCCCACCTACTCAGGAGGCTGGGGTGAAAGAATCACTTGAGCCTGGGAGGTTGAGGCTGCAGTCAGCTGTGATTGCACCACTGTACTCCAGCCTGGGTAACAGAGCGAAAACTCTGTCTCAAAAAAGAAAAAAAGAAAGAAAGAAAGAAAGGAAAAGAAAAAGGAAGTGTCTTATACAAGGACTTGAAACACAATGCACCCTGTCTCTGGCCAACATCTTCCCAAGTTCAGCTTGGGAAGAAGAGATAATTATTAGTATCTGTTTTGAATTCTTTTCATGGCTCCTCCATGTCAGTAAGTATACGACTATACTCCTTATCAATTTTAGAAATTATCTACTAATTTCCAGCTCTGACAGATGAGGGATTAGCTCATCTGAAACAGTTCTTCTGCCATTCATTCTCAAATAGTTATAATATTCTTTTTTCTTTCCTATGTTGGTTACTTTTGAAACTTTAAATATTTACATCATTATTTCTTGAGTTACCAAGTACAGGAATTATTTCTCAACTTCGCTCTTTATAAGATGAAAATAGTCTCCTTACTCCTTACTGCAGGTTTTATCTCTCACTTTATCCCCTACCTTTGCCATTTATAGTTTTCCACTAACATCATCATGGCTGAAACATTTAGATTGCTTTCCGTGTGCATAATGAAGGTTTGTACGTGGGTTCAGGCTAACTGTACAAAGTTAGTAAATCATGGTTACATCGTTAAGAGTACATACAGATTGTTCATTACAGGGTCAAATAGTTGGCTTTGATTACATTTTTCTACTTTATGTAGGTTTTTTTTTTTTCTGTTGTTCTGATTGCCTTTTCTCCCCCTGCTTTTTGTGTTTATTGCCTTTTTAAGCCTCACACATAGTATCATATCTCTGGAAACAACCTTGCCCCTTGTTTTCCAGTTTCCTGTGTCCCATGTCATCCTGGCTTTTTGTTTACTCCTTCATTTTGCCAGATCACATCCTCAAGTATCTTCTGACAAAGAATGTGGAGGAGGTAAACTTTAAGGATCCTTGAAAACCTGACAGTAATTTTATTATGTCACTTTACTGATATTTTGGTAGCGTATAGAATTTTAGATCGCAAATAATTTTCTTTCGCTTCTTTGGAGGCATTTCTCATTTGTCTTTTAGCTTCAGTTGCAGTTAATGAGAAGCCTTTTGCGTAATTCTTGTTTCTTTGTAAGTGAACTCTTTTGTCTTTCTGAAAGCATTACAAGGTTTCCTTTATCTCTAATTTTCTGAAATTCCACAATGATGTGCCTGGGGATTGTCATGTCAATAACTGCTCAGATGCAGTGTAGCCTTCAAACATACTTCCTGGCAGAGAAAGCATCAGTGTACTTCTTCCTCCACGGCTCACAGAAGAGATAGACTCGCAGACTAAATAAAAATGTGGGGATCACACAGCTTATTAAATCAATTCAAAACGTAATGCATAAAGACAAAAACTAAGGGAAATCAAGTATGTAAGTTTGTAAGTTAATCCTTAAGAAATGTTGCAAGCAGGGTAGAAGAATCACACTACTGGTCCTGGGTATGCAATCTACATGTGTCTCTTCTCTCTTCTCTCTCTTTCTTTCTCTCTCTCTCTCTCTCTCTCTCTGCCACAACAGCCTTCCCCACTGATGGTAGGTTAGTAGGACCAAAGTTGGATAGTGTTTAGGCCAGGGATCCCAGAGATGGAAGCCCCCCAGGGCCATGACACAGACTTGCCCTGTTGGAGAGATGCGGGACAGGTATGCCTGGCCATAGCTATAGCTAGTCAATTAGCCTGGTTAGAGGCTGTGGGTTTCAGTACTGTTTCTTGAGCAGAGGACAGGTGAAGCCAAAATGGTGTTGCTAATGGGTGGTTGGATTAGGCCTCTGAATACTAAATACATCTTGTCTCATGTATATTCAGCAATTTCTCAGTATTCACCGAGCATGGTGAATATTCAATATATCATGATTATTTTGTATCCAGGTGATGACTTATATATATTTAGTGCCTCATGAATATTAATTATCTTTTGGTTCTTCCATCCCTTCTGTGTATAACACAGACATATTCCACTTACTACCTAATCTGTATTTAAGATATCTTAAGTGTTTCATTCACATCCCATTTGTTTTCTTTTCTCCTATAGCAGAATTGCGTCTCTTCAAACAATGCAACTGGACATTCTGGTTATTAATTTTTTTCATTTATCCTGGTGTGTGTGTGTGTGTGTGTGTGTATATATATAAAAAATATATAAATATATATAAATATATAAATATATATATAAACATATATATATTTCAGTGGATAGACTTTCACTTCGAGGACTCATGTCTTATTTCATAAATGTTCCTGCACTCTTTCTCTGACAATTTCTTCCCCTCAATTTTTCCTTATTTTTGCTTTCTAGAACCTATATTAGTAGACAGGTGAATCAACTAAATTAACTATTTCTACTGCTTGCCTTTTCACTGCTATCTCCCTATTCCTCATCTTCTGGTACTACTGTTTGGAAAAATTTCTCAACTTTCTCTTTCAGTTTGTCTATCAACTTTCTGAATTCTGTAACCACATTTTAAAACAGACTTTATTATTTTGAACAGTTTTAGATTTACCAAAACATTGAAAAGACCATACAAAGAGTTCCCATATACCATGTACCCTATTTCTCCTATTAGTAACATCTTACATTAGTAAGTGATAGTGGTCACAATTGAATTAATTAAGGTAGGCTAAATAATTCATACATGATTCTTAACCAAAGCTCATGGCTTATATAGATGTACTTAGCTTTTATCTACTGCTCTTTTTCCTGACCAGGACCTTACGCAAGCTACCACATTACATGTAATTTCATTGTCTCTTCAGGCTCCTCTTAACCATAGCGGTTTCTCAGACTTTCCTTGCTTTTGATGACCTTGACTGTTTTGAGGAATACTGATCAGATATTTTGTAGGATGGCCCACTATTTGAATTTATCTAATGTTTTTCTCTTGATGTTACTGGGGCAGTGAGTTACTGGGAGGAGGATCACAGCGGTAAAGTGCCATTTGCATCACGCCATGTCAAGAGAACATTCTATCAACATGATTTATGATATTTGATGTTGACCTTGATCACCTGGCTGAGACTGTGTTTGTTAAGTTTCTCCGCTGGAGAGTTATGCTTTTCCTACTCTTACCCCTTCCACACTGTGCTTTTTGGAAGGAAGTCACTATGCACAGTCCACACTCAAGGAGTGGGAATTTATGGTCCCCAACTGGAGGGTCAACTATCTACATAATTTATCTGAAATTCTTCTCCATGGGAGATTTGCCTCAGTAACCACATTTTAAATTTCCAAAATTCCATTCTTGCTCTTTGATCATCTCTTTCTCATAGCATCCTATTCATACATGCTATATCTTCTCTAGTTTTTCTGACAATATCATTGTATGATTTTGGCAGCAAGGGCCTCTTTGGTTCTCTAAATTTCTGTTTCCTTGACAGTTTGCTTCTCTTTGTCTTTCTCTGACATTTCAGTTTGTTTTCAAGTTTCTGGATACCCTTGCTTACTTATTCATATTCACATCAAAATCAGTAAAGAGGAGGCCTCAGAGCTCTGGCAAGGGGAATGGAGCTTATTGACCAACGGGCTTCACTTTAGGATGAGTGGGAAGGGAGCTGTCCCTTCTGCTGGTAGCCCCTCTTAATATCAGAATGCAATTTATCAGAGATATTAACACTCACACTAAGTGTCCTGGTTAGTCTTAGACAGCTTGTTTGGTTTCATTAGAGAATAACCTTCTTTATGTTAGTGGGGTAGGGGATGCTAAATGCCTGGCTGCTGGCCATTCTGAACACTGAATTGGAGGGATTGTTGTGGGTCATTTTGTTCCACAGACTGACCATTAAATAACACTCCAATTTTATACCTTGCTCCTCTCTCTTGCTTTCCATTGAACCACAAGCAGTTTCCAAGTCTGGAGGGTCCCTGGGACTCTAGCGGGTAAGAACCCTAAAGACACTTCAGTCTCACTCCACATGGGGCGATGGGTCTGGATGTGGCATGCTCCAACCTGTTTCAGTGGTCAGTGCTCTTTCATCTGCTTCCTCTCTCCTGGGAAGCTGCTCAGCGCTCTCCTACTCTGATTGGCCCCCTCCTGTCCTTGCTGTTGTTTCTTGGCATCATTTTAGTGTGGAAGAGGAGAGAAGCATTATGCCATTTGTCACCTTGAACACGGCTTTACTTGTTTTAGTTGTAAAAATATGGTGAATTAATTAAGGTAGGCTAAATAACTGCAACAAATTGACCACAGAACATATAAGTTACAGTAGCAGCTTCTTTCATATTAGTGTAATGGTCCCAAGTTTCTGGCAGTGGCCTCCCTCAATGCAGGGATTCAGGGACCCGGACTCTACCTTTCCTGTGACTTTGCCATTTCCCAGGGCCTCGCTGCTGTCTGCACCTGGCCAGCAGAAGAGGAGACAGAGCAGGGAGGAGACATGCCTCCTTTTTAAAAGCTTTGGGCCAGTGGCGTATAGATCACATCCGCTCACACTGGACTGCTGAGAACCAGTCCCGTACCCATGGTTAGATTCAAGGAGGCTAGAGACACAGACGCTGCCTGAGCAGCCTCTTGCCAGCTGCACCTGTGCGTGATGAAAGGTCTGGATGGATCTGGTTGTGCATTTCTCTGGTCTCCTTTGCCACACATGTACAGGTCGAGGATGGGGGTTACAGTCTATGGTAACAATTGGGCAGAAGATACTTTGCTCAGTGACAATAGCCAGTCTTAATCATAGCAGTGTGTGAGGATACCTTCATCCCTGCATGTGCCCTAAGGCTGTGCCATGCTTTTCATTGAGCTACCCTAGCTGCTTTGAAGGGAAACTGAAAGGAAACAACGCTCATTTAATAAATCCATGTGTCAGGCATTGTGCTAGGAGATTTACATGCAACCCCGACAACACATATTTTCTCTGAGTCACAACAAAAGCTGTTGCTCTCTGTTTATGAAATTTGTACTCCCTGTGGGAAAGACATAGTATGTGGGGATCTTTTTAAAGAAGTAAGTTGGCAGAGAATTATCATTCACCTACTAAGTGCTAGACATGATGCCAGGTCTTAGGAAGACAAAGATGGGAAAGACACCATGCCTAATTTCCAGGAGCTCAGATTTCTCTAAAATGCAAACAAATCATCACAATAAAATGTGATAAGTGCTATCATGGGAGACAGAGGAGGGGGAGAATCTTCTCTGCCTAGAAGGGCAGGGAGGATGGGAAGAGGGGTTCAGAGAGGGTGTCACAATGGAGGTGTCTAGCATTTCAGTAGGGTCTTAAGAGATAGTTAGGATTTTTTCCAGAAAGAAAGGGGCAGTGGGATATTCAGGCAGAGGGACCAACATACGGAGGTCAAGAGTCATGGATTTTCCAGGCAAGGAATGTGGTGCCTGATACATGGGCATCCCAGGAAGGTGAGGCAGGAGTGGTGATGTGATAGTGAGGAGGAGGATGGTAGCAATCGCCAGCCCATAATCCACTTCCTGCCAGAACTTGCAGTCTCTGGCTGTCTCCCCCTTCTGTCCAATACATTCCAGAGCCAGCTGTCCTCACCAGCAATTTTAGCTTCCTCAGAGAATGGAGTGGATAGCTCAGTTGAGACCAGTGCTTCTCAACCTCCTTTGCACAATTGACATTTGGGGCCAGACAATGCCTTGTGGTGGGGGCTGTGCTGTGCATGATAGAAGGGTTACAGGGTCTCTGCCTCTACTCACTAGATGCCAGAAGCACTTCCTAAGGTGTGACAACCAAAAATGTCTCCAGACATTGCCCAATGTGCCCTGGGAAGCAGAATGGCCCTACTTGAGAACCACTGTTTTAGACAAATGTCACCTTTCTCTCCTCTACCATAGAATAAAGCCTAGTGTTGATATGGTTTGACTGTGTCTCCACCCAAATCTCATCTTGAATTCCCACATGTTGTGGGAGGGACTGGGTGGGAGATAATCGAATCATGGGGCCAGGTCTTTCCTGTGCTGTTCTTGTGATAGTGAATAAGTCTCAGGATATCTGATGGTTTTAAAAACAGGAGTTTCCCTGCACAAGCTCTCTTTGCCCACTGCCATCCATGTAAGATGTGACTTGTTCCTCCTTGCCTTCTGCCATGATTGTGAGGTTTCCCCAACCACCTAGAACTGTAAGTCCATTAAACTTTTTCTTCCCAGACTTGGGTATGTCTTAATCAGCAGCATGAAAACGAGCTAATGCGAGTGTTTTGCAGACAGTGGGTTAATGTGTAAGCTGAGGACACATCTCCTTTGAGGCAGAGGGTCTATTGCATCAGCCAACAGTTCTGCCCTGCTTCAAAGCAGTGTTCTGAGGAGCAGCCAATATACAATAGTTACCCACTATTTTATATTTTGCTTACTTTAAACGTGTCTGTCTTTTATTTTTAAAATTAAAGTCAGGCAGACATTTAGTACACAATTATTTTCTCAAATTGAAGGTCAAGTCACTTTTTAAAAATAAGCTGATTGAGACCCAAGCAGATTAAAACTTATTTTTGAATGCTCTTTCTATCTTTTCAAGACAAAATGACGTCTTTCGTGCTTTATGACCTAACCCTCCCAAAATAATACTTCATTTACTAGCAGATCCCCCAGCAGTCTATCTGGGGCAAATATCAGTCAGGCTCCCACGTTTTCTCAACTATAGGTTGACTTTGCTTGCTCACACATCTGGCATCTAAAATGTATGGATTATGCTTTAATCAATAGCCCAGAATACTGTCATTTTAGGCACCTGTCAGAGAATTCATCCCAGAATTGACTGCAGCCCAGCATTTGCCAAAATTGCAGTTGAGACATCTGATTTTCAGAGAGACCATCCAAAGGGCACATCAACTCCTGACTCTCTCAGTTCTCTAAGCTCTATCCATGCACAAAGTCAACTCATCAGAAAACAGTAGGTCCAGACTCTGTTATTAATCAAACTTTTCACAGAAGTGCATTTGGTGGGAAAAAATTGTTATTTCATTTTTTTCTTGGTACAGGGAAATAAAAGAAATACCCATCTCTGGAAAAAATATTATTTTGCAAAATCATGGTCAAAGTTGCTGCCAATTATTAATCCAAGCCCGTTTGCTAAGAATGAATTGAGTTCTGGCTCTGGCAGCCAGGCAGGAGGACCAAGCATGTGCCTTCAGACAGAACACAAACTGGGTCCAAGCACAGCACCAGAAAAGGCCAGAGGGAAAATTTCAGGTCTTACCAGACTGCCAGGATGTCAGGGAGGACTAGAGGCAAAGCAATGAATCATGTTCTGGGCTGACAGAGCGTGCTTGGGGTCTGGGGTGGTGGTGGGGGCATCTGCCATACTCAGGAGGGCTATGCCTATACCTATGTTTTGGCTCCCTGGAGACTTTCAAAATTAACCCTTTAGACACAAGTGGGCCCTATGGTGAGCTCCAGGGAGAAAAAATGACATTTTTCCTCCAAGCGAGATGGAGGATGCAGGGCATTTAATTTAACTTGACAGAGTGAATATATAAACAGACAATGGCCAGACCATGTATAAAAATAGGACTCCCTCATAATCTGCAGCAACCTGCCCAGGAAGCCAACTGATTATCTATAGTAACCAGCCCAGGAAGTCAACCGATTATCCATAGTAACCAGCCCAGAAGCCAATCGGTTATGGTAACCAACCCAGGAAGCCAACTGATTATCTGTAGTAACCAGCCCAGGAAGCCAGCTGGTTATCTACAGTAACCAGCCCAGGAAACCAACTGATTATCTATAGTAACCAGTCCCAGGAAGCCAGCCTGCTATGTCACACTTATAGGAAGTCAGACTACCATCTCTAGCAATAATCCAGGAAGGCAAATAGTAACTCCAAAGTAGACTTGATTAAAACTGACAGCTTCCCTAATTTTTGTCCTCACTTCAACTCAGGACCAACTAGAGAAGCCCAAATATGCACTCCTAACCAACATCCTAGGATGTCCTGCTTCTAATTAGCTCAACTGCAGCTCCCCTAGGCCAACAGCCTCTGATCAGGGGATACCTGAAGGCTTCTCTTTCTTCCATGATAAAGTTTTTCCATTCAGAGTTGCACAGCAGAAGTGTGCTGGGCCAGTAAAGTTTTCCCACTCCTCTGCCTGCCTTTGATTTTCTGCCAAATACAAGTCATGGTGACTGACTGTTTTGCAGTTGCAAATTTTGAATAAGTAGTCTTTGCTTGTTTTCATTTGCTTGGTCTCTGTTTATTCTCACAGAATGTTGAAAGTAATGTAACCTAATCTTGAACTCCAAGCAAGTAAAGCATGCTAGAGCAATACCCACGGAGGGGCATGCATGTAGCACAGTCCCACCCCGTCCATACATGTGCACCCAGTTTCTTCAGTCTGGAATGGTCCTGTCCCCTCTCTTCCCCCTGGAGAAATCCCACCCATCCACCCAGGCTTAGCATGAACATTTCTGCTTCTAAGGACTCTTCCCTGCCTGTCATTGGCAAAATCCCTGGAGTTCCCTTCCTCCTCCATGTTAGACTGATGACAGCAGCTCAGCATGAAATGTCAACAGGAAAGAAAGACACATTTCCTGAGTCACTATCTATTTCCTGAAGGCTTTTTACATGTGACATTTCAATAAATCCTCCCTTAACTTTGTGAAGTAGGAACTCCTTCCTCCATTTCCCAAATGATGAAAGCAAGACTGTAACTCATTATACAAAATTGAAGATGTATTTCTCTTTCCCAGTTCCCTTTTGAGCTTCTTGATAAGATTATTTCTGATACATCTTACTTCTTTAATGCAGAGCAAATTCTGGACAAATGAAAGCTGTTTCATCCAGGCTTGGGGACTGAATGAATAAATCGATGAATGGGTTACCATGGGGCAGAAAAAAATGAATTTGTTTACAAGCTTAGTCTGGCTTAAATGACTGATTATTCAAAAGCATAGACCATATGGTTCCCATAGGTAAAGGGATCTAACTCAAACTTTTTCATCCATCCA
Source organism: Mandrillus leucophaeus (assembly GCF_000951045.1). Lineage (NCBI taxonomy): Eukaryota > Metazoa > Chordata > Mammalia > Primates > Cercopithecidae > Mandrillus > Mandrillus leucophaeus. The sequence goes on along the minus strand of NW_012101344.1, from coordinate 107,908 downwards.
GACCCCGTTTCTACGGACAGGAGATGAGTCATAAAATTCCAGGTGGAGGCGTCAAGTGTTTCCAGCTCTGGCTATGCTGGTTTGGAGGCTTTGATGCTTGTGGGTCACATTCTGAAGACTTACCAGGGAGCAGCAGCTTTCTGCCTTAAGTGAGAAGACAAATGTCAGCAGGTGATCTATAATCTGTGCTTAAGCAATGGAGGAAGAAAACACTTGGTACGCAGTGTATGAGAGAATGCATCATTTTGCCCAGCCTTAGGGAGACTACATCTTTGGTACTTTTGATTTATTTAATTATTTTAAACGTTTTTATGGAAAAGTTGTCATAGCAACATCATCAACAAATATTTTGAAGTGAAAAATTCTATTTCCAGCACCTTCAAGTAATAATTTTCATTTTTTGCTCATTTTCCACCGATCTCTAACGACACGTAAATATTTTATATACTCGTGACCACAAAGCAATGTCTATTTTGTGTCCTGCTTTTTTTGCGTAACATCATGCCAAAAATATTTTCTATGTTTCTGAAGCCTTCATATTTAAAATGTTCCTCTGCCTAATATTTCATACGTTATTAAACTATTCCACATTGTTAAGTAATTAGTTCACTTCTCACATTTTTACCATTCTTTAGGACATGTTGCTGAAAGCATCTTCTTGCATAAAACTCTTTATTCTGATTATGCCTTAGAATGAATGCAAAGGAATAGTGTTTCTGACATCTTTGTGGCTTCTGCTACATTAATACCATGTTGCTTTTGCAGAAGCGCTTCTGCTAATTTAGAAAGCCAGTGGTTTGAGAAGGTGCCTTGTTATGAAGCCTGTGCAGACTTCTCCTTAGGGTGAAGGGCTAGACAGTCAATGGATGCAGCATCTCCTTAAAAAGAATTTAAAAGCATTTGCTGAGGTAGCCACAAGGACTGACAAGTGGGAAAAATTAACTCCAAGGCTGCCTTAATGATTAGAAGTTTTCTGAAGCAAAACTATTTTGCTCTGGCTATGTGAACTCTTATAATGGTAATAGAGGGTTTTCCTTTTCTCTCTTCTGAGTTTTGCATCTCATAGGCCTAGGTGTGACTACAAAACCAGAGACTTGCTTTTACAACCACACTGGAATTCTTACCTGCAAACAGGAGCCCATCTTTCAAAGATCTTTCCATAGGAACCTCTTATATAATTGGTTAAACATGAAACCTTTCTTAGGGAATTGAATTTATGGCCAGTTTTTAAACTACAAAAGGAAACTTAGACTCATTTTATTTTTTACTTATATATTTTATTATTTTTATTATTATTTTTGAGATGGAGCTTTGCTCTTGTTGCCCAGGCTGGAGTGCAGTGGTGTGATATCAGCTCACTGCAACTTCCGCCTCCCAGGTTCAAGAGATTCTCCTGCCTCAGCCTCCCGGGTGGCTGGGATTATAAGCATGCACCACCACGTCTGGCTAATTTTGTATTTTTAGTAGAGATGGGGTTTCTCCATGCTGGTCAGGCTGGTCTCGAACTCCCGACCTCAGGTGATCTGCCTGCCTTGGCCTCCCAAAGTGGTGGGATTACAGGTGTGAGCCACCATGCCCGGCCCAATTTATCTTTTTATTTCCACAAGAGATACTCACCAGTTTGATGATCAAGCAGTGAAAAGTAAGCCAGGCAGGTATGTCAAGTTCATAATGATAATTACAGTTGCCATCTTAGGAGCACCCACTGTGTGACAGGTTCAGTGCTGAGTCTCACTGGCCTCCTCCCATGGCCCTGCTTTCACTCTCACCCCTACTATCTAATCCCCACACATCAACCAGAGTGATCATCTCAGAACACAAGTCAGATAGATCACTCCTCTGCTCAAAATCCTTCAGTGGTTTCCATCTCACTTGAAGTGGAAACCCAAGTCCTCAGAGGAGCCTGCCCTTTGCCCCTTCTTATCTCCTGGTGCACCCCGTCACTCCCTGTATCAATCAGTTCTCATGCTGCTAATAAAGACATACTCAAGACTGGGTAATTTATAAAGGACAGAGGCTTAATGGACTCTCAGTTCCACATGGCTGGAGAGGCCTCACAATCATGGCAGAAGACGAAGAAAGAGCAAAGGGATCTCTTATGTGGCATCAGGCAAGAGAGAACATGGGCAGGGGGACTCCCATTTATAAAACCATCAGATCTTGTGAGACTTATTCACTACTGTGAGAATAGTATGGGGAAACCACCCCCAAGTTTCAGTTATCTCCACCTGGCCCCACCCTTGACATGTGGGAATTGTTACATTTCAAGGTGAGATTTGGGTGGGGACACAGCCAAACCATATCACTCTTTTCCAGCCATGTTGAACCCCTGGCTTTTCCTCAAACATTCCAAACATACTCTGACTTCAAGGTCAATGGAATGTGAGCTGTATATTGCACGTGCCTAAACATAAAGTATTCCCCACTGCTAAGTGATGGAGCCGAAACAATTGTCCTGAATGCTGACTGCAGACCACCTTTGGTTATCTCCATTCTGTGAGTTTAATGCAGATAGAACGCATTGCAGTAAAATCAGGGGCTTTGATTAGCAGTGAGTGATATGTGATCTGAGGATTTTGGGGGGGTGGCAAATGCTTATATTTTGTCTATTAATTTAATATCCCCCAATAAAATTGACTGCAAGTGTTGGTTGAAGGATTGAGCCATGATCTTGCCTGTTTGACACTGTAGGTATTTCCAGGCAAGCAGAGGGTATATCCAAATGACATTCTGCAATTTGTGATTTAGGGCAGGGATTGGTAAAATTTTCCTATATATAGAGAGATTTTAAGTATTTTAAGCATTGCAGGTCATTGTAGCATGAAAGTAGCTATAGGCAGTACCCAAATGAGTGTGATTATTCCCCAACAAAACTTTATTTACAAAAGAAGGAAATGGTCAGGTTTTCCAGTCCTTGATCTAGGGGCAGATGTGGGAGCTCAGGCCAATATTTGGGAGCACAGGTCTGACATGGGAGTTCCTTATTAGAAAATAAATCACATTCTTTTTTTTCTTATACTTTCAGTGTCTGGCACCTCACCTGGCACATAGGAGACATTCAGTAAAAACCTTTTGAAATAAATGACTGAATGAATGAATGTATAGAGTTTAGAGTGTGTAGATCTTTTTCTATACGCACAGAGAGATCTTGTTCATTCATAAATTTATTAGACAAAACATTTATTGAGTGTCCCCTATGTGCCAGACACTGGGGCTCAGTAAAAAAGATGGGATTTGCAACAGACCTCACAGAACACAGGGTCAATTTGGGAGACAGATGTTCAAGGGGGAGTATCAGCAAAATGTGAAAACTGTTAACACAGAGGAAGTTCAGAGGGTTTTAGAAGCACTTTGGGGTTTGGAGGGCACTTTATGGTATGGTCCAGGAGTGCCCACTAGACCCTGCACTTGTCAATCAAGAAGCAGCAATGGCACAAACCCACAAATGCAGGAAACAGAGCTTATGTAAGTGAGGGATGTGGTCATCTTGTAAACGTGAATAAACTTTTTAGCCGTAAGCACTGTATTCAATAAGGGAGGTTCAAACTGCTTGCATAAGAGGGCTTTCCAGCTGTTAATCAAGTGGAAATCACTGTTGTGAAGGCTGTATTAGGAATTTTGAACACCATTTGATTTCTCTTCAAGCCTCTTTGAGGGAGTATTATGTTCAAGCCAGCCTTTTAACAATGCACTATATTTATTCTTTTTTACCGCTTTTTTAATCTTTTTCTCTAAAAATTATTTTCATTATTCCAAATTTCATTTTGCCTTTTCTATAACTCTTTTGTAAATGTTTCTTTAGGAGATAAAGAGCCCATTAAATGCTGTGAAGTCCCCGCCTGCCTTTAATATGGGAGGGATATGGGAGCTCAAATAGAAGGTCACTGGATTGTGAGAGAAATAGATTCACAGTGGGCACAGATTTCTTTTTGTGTATATGCTGGTGCAAGTGCCTAGCTGCAACTATAAGAAAAACGGTAAACTCCAACCTTGCACTTTATCCGAATGACGTTTCTTACATTAGAACTGGTCAGACTATAATGAAAGGCCTAACATTCACGTCATCAGAGTTCCGAAGAGAGATGTAAAAGAAGATGGGGCTGAAAAAGTACTTGAAGAAATAACGGCTGAAAACTTCCTAAATTTGACAAAAGATATGATTTGACAGTTGCAAGAAGCTCAGTGAACCCCAAACAGGATAAGTTAAAAAGATATCACACCAAGACACATCATTTCAAACTTCTAAAAATTAAAGACAAAGAAAGATACCTTGAAAGCAGTGAGAGGGAAACAAAACCTTACCTAAGAGGGGAAAACAAATCAAATAACGATGTCTTTCTCATTAGAAACCATGGAGGCGAGAAGAAAGTGGCATAACATTTTCCAAATGCTGAAAGAAAGAAACTGTCGACCCAGAATCATAGTCCCAGCAAAAATATCCTCAGGAATGAAGCAGAAATCAAAACATTCTCAAAGTAAAACAAAGATAATTTGTCATTAGCATACCTGCCCTAAAAAGATAACAAACCGACCCTCTCTGAGCAGGACGGGAACTATAAAGGAAGAAACCCTGAATCATCAAGAAGGAAGAAAAAACACAGTATGCATGATATTGTGATACAATGTTGAGTACATTTAAGGTTTACTCTTTTAGCAACTTTCAAGTACATTATTAACTATAGTTACCATGCTGTGTATTAGATTTCCAGAACTACCTATTGATCTTAACTGAATTTTGTACCCTTTGACCACTATCTCTCCGTCTTCTTTCCTCCTGCCATTGTCCAGCCCCTGGCATCCACTATTCTACTCTCTGCTTCTATGAGTTAGACTTTTTTTTTTTTTTTTTTTTTTTTTTTTT
>NW_012101344.1:85275-102832 GCF_000951045.1 Mandrillus leucophaeus | reverse complement strand
ATCTCCTGACCTCGTGATCCGCCCGCCTCGGCCTCCCAAAGGGCTGGGATTATAGGTGTGAGCCACCGCGGCCGGCCATGAGTTTGACTTTTTAAGATTCCACATATGAGTGAGATCATGCAATATTTGTCTTTCTGTGCCTGGGTTATTTCATTTAGCTAGTGTCCTCCAGGTTTATCCACGTTGTTAAAAATGACAAGGAAATATGAATGCTAATGGAAGACTCAATAGTACTTTAAAAACTTATTCATCCATCCATCCATGAACATGAGGCTAATTCCATTTGTGACTGTTGTAAATAGTGCTGTAATGAACATGGGACGTATTGATTTCACTTCCTTTGGTTATATATCCATAAGTGGGGCTGCTGAATCATATGGTTGTTCTATTTTTAATATTTTGAGGAACCGCTATACTATTTTCCATAATGGCTATACTAATTTATATTCTGACAATATTATACAAGAGTTCCTTTTCTCCATATCCTTGACAATACTTATTTTATGTCTTTTCGATAATAGCCATTCCAACAGGCATGAGTTGATATTTCATTGTGGTTTTAATTTACATTTCCCCAATTAGTGATGTTGAGCAATTCTTCATATACTTGTTGGCCATTTGTATGTCATCTTTTGAGAAATGTCTATTCATCTCCTTTGCCCATTTTTAAAATTTTATTTGGGTTATTTGTCTTCTTGTTGTTGAGTTGTTTGAGTTCTCTAAATATTTTGGATATTAACCCCTTATCAGGTGTATAATTTGCAGATATTTTCTCTCATTCCGTAATTTGTCTCTACTCTGTTGGTTGTTTTCTTTACTATGCAGAAGGTTTTTAGTTTGATGTAGTCCCATTTATCTATTTTTGGTTTTGTTACCTGGGCCCCAAAATTATAAATTTATTTTTAAAAATCTGGCAATGAGAAGCTTAAAAAAATCTGAATCAGGAAGTATTTATTGAGCCCTTATTTTGGCCAGAGACCATTTTAGGAGCTGAGGATACATCAAGGAATCAAAGAATCTACATCCCTGTCCTCATAGGGCATCTATTTTAGAGCAAGAGAGAGAATTTAAACAGACAATGTTGAGTATTAGGAAATACTATTACCAAAAATAAAACAACCTAAGGAGATAGAGAACATTTGGGGGAAAAGGTAGAAGGCTTTTATAGATACATAGTTCAAGGGAAGCCTTTTAGGAGAAGATCACATCAAAATTGCTCAAGGGAAGTCTCTTAGGAGTAGATGGCATCTCTGTGGAGATTTAAGGCAATTAGTTTGATTTGGGATATGTTTCACTGAGACACCATCTGGGTATAGATAGCCAGGTAAAGCTGTCCCAAAGGTAGGAATAGAGACAGAGTTTGGAGTAATTTTCATGAGGATGAATGTTAATGATCATAGGGCTAAATGAGATGAGTAAGAGTGGGAGCATGCAGAGAGGATAGGAAGAACCAAGGACACAATCTTTAGGAGTCAGCAGGAATGTTCTATCCCTCCCAGTGAAGGCTGCTTTGAATGAGACTGAGCCAGATTTCCTTAGTTTTCTTTGTGAGTTGCTCCTTTTCTTTTCACCATCGTAATACTGGAGCTTATCAGTCTGTAGCCTTGGGGCTCTTTTCTTCTTTATCTCTACCACTCCCTTGGAGATCTCATACAGCCTGTATCCTTCTCCTGAGCTCTAGACTCTTATATCCAACATCCAACTGCCTAGCTTCACTCCATTTGGGTATCTACCTAATTTTCTGGAATTAAATTTGGGAATATAGGTATTGATAGAGTAGAAATGCAGGGATATATATATATATATAATGTATATATAAATGTATATATATGTGTGTGTATATATGTGTGTGTGTGTGTGTGTGTGTGCGCACGTGTGTATATTTATTTAGAGAGAGAAAGAGAGAGAGAGAGAGAGAGAGAGCTGGGGTCTCACCATGTTGCCCAGGCTTTTCTTGAGCTCCTGAGCTCAAGTGATCCATCTGCTTTGGCCTCCTAAAGTGCTGGGGATTACAGGGTTGAACCACTGTGCCCAGCCTTAGAAATGCAGGGAGTTTCTAACAGATTCTAAAATTCATGAATGTATTTTGATTTCATAGGAGTTGGTGCATCCTGGCCCAAAATTTTAACAAGGCCCTTTCTTTTAAGTTTCCTTCAAAGACTTTCTATTTTATTGACATAAATATTTTTGTATACTTTATTTATAGTCCATGTTTTGCAGCTACTAAAGAGCAAAAAATATAATACTGGGTGAAAATGAAGAAAGCAAAAACGGAATGGATGAAATGACCTTATTACCTCCTTTTCTGATTTTTTAAAATGGTGGTCCTATCAATACAAATGAGTTTTGCAGAGGGAGATATCATATCATGAAATAATTCTGATTTCAATCTCCAAACATATTTTATTCTGAGATGTATGCATATTCTCTAGTCCATAGTGAACCATTTCCAAGCAGTCAGAAATATCTCATGTAATTAAAAGTCATTCCAAATCACCTTAAAGTTTGGTCAGTTTTATGAATCCTATGTATTTAAGCTAAAAAGTGAAGAGACATCTTTACTTATGTTATCATCACATTTAGAACAGAGGTGCAATGAGGCCATTTGCCACTTCCTGTGGCAATTGTTTGCATGTCTTGAGAAACATGACATTCTGCCACTGCTCTCAATATATAATACTATATTACATATATAATATATAATACATTGTATATATAATATATAACTTCAGTGCCAGTAAAGATGTATTAGTTATCTATCTCTGTGTTACAAATTAGCCCACAATTTGGTGGCATAAAACAACAACATATATTATCTCTGTTTCCATGGGTCAGAAATCTTAGCTGGGTCTTCTGACTCAAGAGCTCACTAGCAGGATGAAGATATTAGTCAGAAGTATTCCATTTGAAAACTGGCACAAGACAAGGATGTCCTTTCTCACACTCCTATTCAACATAGTATTGGAAGTTCTGCAATCAGGCAAGAGAAAGAAATAAAGGGTATTCAAATAGGAAGAGAGGAGTCAAATTGTCTTTGTTTGCAGGTGACATGATTGTATATTTAGAAAACCCCATTGTCTCAGCCCAGAATCTCCTTAAGCTGATAAGCAACTTCAGCAATGTCTCAGGATGCAAAATCAATGTGCAAAAATCACAAGCATTCCTGTACACAAAAAAAAGACAAACAGAGAGCCAAATCATGAATGAACTCCCATTCACAATTGCTACAAAGAGACTAAAATACCTAGGAATACCACTTACAAGGGGTGTGAAGGAACTCTTCAAGGAGAACTACAAACCACTGCTCAAGGAAATAAGAGAGGACACAAACAAATGGAAGAACATTCCATGCTCATGGATAGAATCAATATTGTGAAAATGGCCATACTGCCCAAAGTAATTTATAGATTCACTGTTATTTCCATTAAATTACCGTTGGCATTCTTCACAGAATTAGAAAAAACTACTTTAAAATTCATATGAAACCAAAAAAAGAGCCCGTATAGCCAAGACAATCCTAAGCAAAAAGAACAAAGCTGGAGGCATCATGCTACCTGACTTCAAACTATACTACAAAGCTACAGTAACCAAAACAGCACAGTACTGGTACCAAAACAGAGATATAGACCAATGGAACAGAACAGAGGCCTCAGAAGTAATGCCACACATCTACAACCATCCGATCTTTGACAAACCTGACAAAAACAAGTAATGGGGAAAGGATTCCCTATTTAATAAATGGTTGTGGGAAAACTGGACCCCTTCCTTACACCTTCTACAAAAATTAACTGAAGATGGATTAAAGACTTAAATGTAACACCTGAAACCATAAAAACCCTAGAAGAAAATCTAGGCAATACCATTCAAAACATAGGCATGGGCAAAGACTTCATGACCAAAACACCAAAGGCAATTGCAACAAAAGCCAAAATTGACTAATGGGATCTAATTAAACTAAAGAGCTTCTGCACAGTGAAAGAAACTATCATCAGAGTGAACAGGCAAGCTACAGAATGGGAGAAAATTTTTGCAATCTATTCATCTGACAAAGGGCTAATATCCAGAATCTACAAAGAACTTAAACAAATTTACAAGGAAAAAAAACAAACAACCCCATCAAAAAGTGAGCAAAGGGTATGAACAGACACTTTTCAAAAGAAGACATTTATGTAGCCAACAAACATATGAAAAGAAGCTCATCATTACTGGTCATTAGAGAAATGCAAATCAAAACCACAATGAGATATCATCTCATGCCAGTTAGAATGGTGATTATTAAAAAGTCAGGAAACAACAGATGCTGGAGAGGATGTGGAGAAATAGGAATGCTTTCACGCTATTGGTGGGAGTGTAAACTAGTTCAACCACTGTGGAAGACAGTATGGCGATTCCTCAAGGATCTAGAACCAAAAATACCATTTGACCCAGCAATCCCATTATTGGGTATATACCCAAAGGATTATAAATCGTTCTACTATAAAGACACCTTATACATATGTTTATTGCAGCACCATTCACAATAGCAAAGATTTGGAACCAACCCAAATGCCCATCAATGATAGACTGGATAAAGAAAATGTGGCATATATACACCACGGAATGCTATGCAGCCATAAAAAGGGATGAGTTCATGTCTTTTTCAGGGACATGGATGAAGCTAGAAACCATAATTCTCAGCAAACTAACACAAGAACAGAAAACCAAACACTGCATGTTCTCACTCATAAGTGGGAGTTGAACAATGAGAACACACGGACACAGGGAAGGGTACATCACACACTGGAGCCTGTCGAGGGGTGGGGGGCTAAAGGAGGGATAGCATTAGGAGAAATACCTAATGTAGGTGATGGGTTCATGGGTCCAGCAAATCACCATGGTACTTGTATACCTATGCAACAAACCTGCACATTCCGCACATGTATCCCAGAACTTAAAGTATAGTAAAACAAAAAGAAAAAAGAAAAAAAAAAAAGAAAAAAAGGATATTTAAAAGAAGATATCAGCCCGGGCTGCAGTGAACTCAAGGCTAGACTGGGGTAGGAGATGCTTCCAAGCTCACTGACAGGATCGGCAGGATTCTGTCTCTTTTCTCATGAGTCTTTCCATAGGGCAGCCCACAATGTGACTACTTACTGCATCAGAGAAAGCAAGAGAAAGACAGAGAGAGAGAGAGAGAGAATGCGAACAGGACAGAAGTTAGTTTTATAACCTACCAATCTTGTAAGTGACATGCCATCACTTTAGCTACACTCTTTTTGCCAAAAGCAGGTCACTAGGCCCAGCCTGCACCAAGTGTAGGAGAATATATAAGTACCAGGAGTCAGAGACTGTTGGGGGACATTTTAGAGACTGTCCTACCACTTGATGCATGGATATTTGTTGAATGAATGAATAATTGCATAAATGAGGTTGTATAGTCTGATGCCAATCAAAATGAAGGATCAAACTATGGCATTTCTGACAAAGTCAATATATATCATTGTACACTTACAGGTGAAAGCACATTTCAATGGAGGCCCATTTTCAAAAGGATCTGGCTGCTACAATTAGATATTTTTATAGCTTTGTTGAGTCAGTGGGACAAGAAGGGCACTTCCTTAAAAAGTTTATTTGTGTCTGGTTGGGTGCTGCCAATCTGGATGTGGAAGGCACATATTACCAGTGAACTGTCTTTGACTCGCTCAAGAAGATTCAGGCTTACAAAAATCTTAGACATATAAAAAAATCTTTCCTTGATTAAACAAAAAAAAAGATTATTAGCACCCTCCCAATACGCTTTTTGAAGTAATACATTTATCCAACAGACATAAAATAAAGACTTTTGGCTGCAAAATGAGTGAATACCAATGGCAAATATGAAATAACTTTTGCAGTTATCTACCTCAGTGTGGACTCTGCATTCAGAAAGTATGCTGTGAAATCATGCTAAGTATCATGTCTGAGCCAGCCTCAAAGTGAGAGTCACTGAAACAAAGATTCCTGTAAAATACCTGCATCAGGAAGTCCTAGCCAGAGCAACTAGGCAAGAGAACAAAAGAAAAGCCATCCAAATTGGAAAAGAAGAAGTCGAACTATGTCTCTTTACTGATGATATGATTCCATGTATAGAAAAACCTAAGGACCCTGCCAAAAGTCTCCTGGAACTGATACAAATTCAATAAAGTTTCAGGATTCAAAATCAGTGTACAAAAATAAGTCACATTTCTATACACTAATAATGTTCTAGCTGAAAACCAAACCAAAACACAACGACATTTACAATAGCCACAAAGCATGAAATATCTAGGAGTTCATCTAACAGGGAGATGAAAGATCTCTACAAGGAGAGCCACAAAACATTGCTGAAAGAAATAGAGACAAAACAAATAAATGGAAAACTATTCCATGCTCATGGATTGGAAGAATCAATATTGTTAAAATGGCCATACTGCCCAAAGCAATTACAGATTCAATGCTATCCCTATGAAAATACCAGTATCATTTATCACAGAATTAGAAAACAAACTTCTAAAATTCATTTGAAGCCAAAAAAGAGCCCTAACCTGAATAGTAAAAGCAATCCTAAGCAAAAAGAACAAAGTTGGAGACATCATATTACCTGACTTCAAACTATACTACAGGGATACAGTAACCAAAACAGCATGGTACTGGCACATAAACAAACACATAGACTCATGGAACAGAATAGAGAACCCAGAAATAAACCTGCACACTTACAACTATCTGATCTTTGACAAAATTGACAAAAATAAGCAATGGGAAAAGGACTCCTTATTCAATGAATGGTGCTGGGATAACTGGGTAGCCAGTTATCATACACAAATTAACTCAAGATGGATTAAGATTTAAATGTAAGACTTCAAACGATAAAAATCTTAGAAGAAAATCTAGGAAATGCACTTCTTGATATCAGCTTTGGAAAATAATTTATGGCTAAGTCCCCAAAAGCAACTGCAATAAAACCAAAAATTGACAAGTGGGATCTAATTAAACTAAAGAGTTTCTGCACTGCAAATTACCAACAGAATAAACAGACAGCCTACAGAATGGGAGAAAATATTTGCAAACTATGTGTCTGACAAAGGTCGAACATCCAGAAGCCACAAGGAATTTAAATCAACAAGCAAAAACCAAATAATCCAATTTAAAAATGGGCAAAGGACATGAAAAGACACTTCTCAAGAAGCCATACAAGTGATGAACAAAAATTGAGAAATGCTCATCAGAGAAATGCAAATCAAAACCAAAATGAGAAGCTGTCTCACACCAATCAGAATGATGATTATTTAGAAGTAAAACATAACAGATGCTGGCAAGGTTGAGAAAAAAGGGGAATGCTTATACACTGTTGGGGGGGATGCAAACTAGTTCAGCCTGTGTGGAAAATGGTTTGGAGATCTTTCAAAGAAATTAAAATAGAACTACCATCTGACCCAGCAATCTCATTATTGGGTGTATATCCAAAAGAAAACAAATCATTCTACCAAAAAGAGACATGCACTCATGTGTTCATTATGTCACTATTTACAATAGCAAAGACATGAAATCAACCTAGGTGCCCATCAGTGGTGGATTGGAGAAAGAAAATATGGTACATATTCATCATGGGATACTATGCAGCCATAAAAAAGAATGAAATCATGTCTTTTGCAGCAACATGGATGCAGACAGAGGCCACTATCCTAAGCAAATTAACTCAAGAATAGAAAATAGAATACAGCATGTTGTCACTTATAAGTGGGGGATAAACATTAAATACATGTAGACATAAAGATGGGAACAAAAGACACTGGGGACTACTGGAAGGGGGAGGGAGGGGAGTGTGGGCTGAAAAATCACCTATTGGGTATCATGCCCACTACCTTGGTGATGGGATCATTTGGACCCCAAACCTAAGTGTCACACAATATACCCATGTAGCAAACCTGCACATGTACCCTTTAATCTATAATAAAAGTTGAAATTATATATATACACATGTATAAATCAAGTTGGAAAAAAACTTTACATGTATAAATCAAGTTGGAAAAAAACTTTAAAAAACTTATTTTAAAGTTTTTTTATTAAAAAAGTCTGCAGCACAGCTCTCTCAGTGTCCCATCTTCCTTCCAGGATTTGTGGTTGTTGATTATGCCAGATTTCCGAAACAAATCCTTGCTACAGCCAGCACTGGCCCTACCAGTAGTGAGGTTAGGTGTGTGAAAGGAAGACAAATCTCGGGTCCCCAAACTCACTAAGCCAAAGGGAAAAGTCAAGCTGAGAACTGCATAGGGAAAACCTACCTCCCATTTTAGTCCTAAATAAGATAGCTACAAAGATAAAATGTTACATTCCTCCCTTGTGGTGGTCACCACTGGATGTCATCTGAGGGCTGAGGAATCATTGTCTTGCTTAAAAGCCTCTGCTTTCTGTGATTGGTCTTGAGTTGGGGAGATGTGTAGAATGTCCCGTGAGGGCTGGGTAGGTCCCTTGGGGCTGTGAATGGGCAAAGAGCCTCCACCACCACAGCTTGGCTGGCTTTTCCACTGGACCACTGCTGTACATCAACTGCATCAGGCATATAATCTCAGATTCAACTCCCAATCCCATTAGGGGTGATGCTACCATTTCACAGATGAGAAAGCCAAGGCTTAGGGAGAGCAAGTAACAGGATTTGAGTGCAGCATCATCTAGCTTGATTGCCACAACATGATTCCTATTCAGGGTCTGTTCTGTCCTGGGTTGAATAGTGACCCCTCACCCCCAAATTCACATCCATCTGGAACCTCAGAATGTTACTTGATTTGGAAACACGGTCTTTGCAGATGTAAATAGTTAAAATGAGGGCATACTGGATTAGGGTGGGCCCTCAATCCGGGGACTGATATCTTTATCAGAGAAAGGAGATGGAGATTCAGACACAGATGCACACACAGGGAAAAAGTCATACCAAGAGGGAGGCAGTGACTGGAGTGATGCATCTGCTACCCAAGAAGGCCATGGACTGCTGGGAACTACCAGGTTCTGGGAAGAGAAAAGGAAGGTGATATGTTTTGGTTCTGTGTCCCACCCAAATCTCATGTTTAATTGTAACCCCCACGTGTCAGGGGAGGGATGTGGTGGGAGGTAATTGAGTCAGGGGGAGGACTTCCCCCATGCTGTTCTTGTGATAGTGAGTGACTTCTCATGAGATCTGACGGTATAAAAGTGTGTGGCACTTCCCTCTTTGCTCTCTGTCTCTCTTGCTTCATGATGGTAAGACATGCTTGCTTCCCCTTCCCCTTCGCTATGATTATAAGTTTCCTGAGACCTCCTAGACATGCTTCCTTTACAGCCTGGGGAACTATGAGTCAATTAAATCTCTTTTCTTCACAAATTACCCAGTCTCAGGTAGTTCTTTTTTTTTTTTTTTTTTTTTTAAAGAAGTTCCAGGATACATGTGCAGAACGTGCGCAGGTTTCTTACATAGGTATATGTGTCATGGTGGTTTGCTGCATCTATTGACCTGTCCTTTAAGTTCCCTCCCCTTGCTCCCCATCCTCCAACAGGCCCTGGTGTGTGATGTTCCCCTCCCTGTGTCCACGTGTTCCCATTGTTCAACTCCAACTTATGAGTGAGAACATGTGGTGTTTGGTTTTCTGTTCCTGTGTTATTTTGCTGAGGATGATGGCTTCCAGCTTCATCCATGTCCCTGCAAAGGACATGATCTCATTCCTTTTTATGGCTGTGTAGTATTTCATGGTATATATGTGCCACATTTTTTTAATCCAATCTATCACTGATGGGCATTTGAGTTGGTTCCATGACTTTGCTATTGTAAACAGTGCTGCAATAAAAATACGTGTGCATGTGTCTTCATAGTAGAATAATTTATAATCCACTGGGTACCTACTCAGTAATTGGATTGCTGGGTCAAATAATATTTCTGGTTCTAGATCCTTGAGAAATTGCCATACTGTCTTCTACAATGGTTGAATTAATTTACATTCCCACCAACAGGGTAAAAGCGTTTCTGTTTCTCCACAGCCTTGCCAGCTTCTGTTGTTTCTTGACTTTTCAATAGTTGTCATTCTGACTGGTGTGAGATGGTATCTCATTGTGGTTTTGATTTGCATTTCTCTAATGATTAGTGAGGTAAAGATTTTAAAAATAGGTTTGTTGGCCACACAAATGTCTTTTGAGAACTGTCTGTTCATATCCTTTGGCCACTTTTTGATGGGGTTGTTTTTTTTGTTGCAAATTTGTTCAAATTCCCTGTAAATTCTGGATACTGTACCTTTGTCAGATGGGTAGACTGCAAAAGTTTTCTGCCATTCTGTGGGTTGCCTGTTCACTCTGATGGTAGTTTATTTTGCTGTGCAGAAACTCTTTAGTTTAATTAGATCCCATTAGTCAATTTTGGCTTTTGTTGCAATTGCCTTTGGTGTTTTTGTCATGAAGTCTTTGCCCATGCCTATGTTTTGAATGGTATTGTCTAGGTTTTCTTCTAGGATTTTTAATGGTTTCAGGTGTTACGTTTAAGTCTTTAATCTATCTTGAGTTAATTTTTGCATAAGGTGGAAAGAAAGATTTCAGTTTCTGTTTAAAAGTAATATCTACTGTATTTTTTCAGAAGTGCCTCTTTTTTATATAAGATATAAGGAAGGGGTCCAATTTTAGGTTTAGGCATATTGCTAGTCAGTTTTCCCAGCTCCATTTATTGAATAGGAGATCCTTTCCCCATTGCTAGTTTTTGTCAGGTTTGTGGAAGATCAGATGGTCGTACGTGTGTAGTGTTATTTCTGAGGTCCCTGTTCAGTTCCATTGGTCTATGTGTCTGTTTTGGTACCAGTACCGTGCTGTCTTGGCTACTGTAGCCTTGTAGTATAGTTTGAAGTCAGGTAGCATGATGCCTCCAACTTTTTTTTTTTTTGCTTGGGATTGTCTTGGTTATACGGGGTCTTCTTTGATTCTGTATGAAATTTAAGGTAGTTTTTATTCTAATTCTGTGAAGAATATCAATGGTAGTTTGATGGGAATAGCATTGAATGTATAAATTACTTTGGACAGTATGGCCATTTTCATGATATTGATACTTCCTATCTATGATGATGGAATGTTTTTCCATTTGTTTGTGTCCTCTCTTATTTCCTTGAGCAGTGGTTTATAGTTCTCCTTGAAGAGGTCTTTCACGTCTCGTTAGCTGTGTTCTGAGGTATTTTATTCTCTTTGTAGTCATTGTGAATGGGAATTCATTCAAGATTTGGCTCTCTGCTTGTCTATTGTTGGTGTAAAGGAATGCTTGTGATTTTTGCACATTGATTTTCTATCCTGAGACTTTGCTGAAATTTAAGGAGTTTTTGAGCTGAGATTATGTTTTTTTTTTTAAATATACAATCATGTCATCTGCAAACAGAGACAATTTGACTTCCTCTCTTCCTATTT
The DNA here is from genome assembly GCF_000951045.1 of Mandrillus leucophaeus. Taxonomy (NCBI): domain Eukaryota; kingdom Metazoa; phylum Chordata; class Mammalia; order Primates; family Cercopithecidae; genus Mandrillus; species Mandrillus leucophaeus. The sequence continues at coordinate 91,429 of NW_012101344.1, read as the reverse complement.
GAATATCCTTTATATCTTTCTCTTGCCTGATTGCCCTGGCCAGAGCTTCCAATACTATGCTGAATAGGAGAGATGAGAGAGGGCATCCTTATCTTGCACTGGTTTTCAAAGGGAATGCTTCCAGCTTTTGCCCATTCAATATGATATTGGCTGTGGGTTTGTTATAAATTGCTCTTATTATTTTGAGACATATTCCATCAATACCTAGTTTATTGAGAGTTTTTAACATGAAGGGATGTTGAATTTATCACAGGACTTTTCTGCTTCTGCATCAGTTTTTTGAGGTGCTGCTGGATTCAGTTTGCCAGTGTTTTATTGAAGATTTTTGCATCAATGTTCATCACGGATATTGGCCCTAAGTTTTCTTTTTTGTCGTGTCTCTTCCAGGTTTTGGTATCAGGATAATGCTGGCTTCATAAAATTTGTTAGGGAGGAGTCTGTCCTTTTCAATTGTTTGGAATAGTTTCAGAAGGAATGGTACCAGCTCCTCTTTGTAATTCTGGTAGAATTCAGCTGTGAATGCATCTGGTCCTGGGCTTTTTTTGGTTGGTAGGCTATTAATTACTGCCTCAATTTCAGAACTTGTTATTGGTCCAGTCAGGGATTTAACTTCTTTCTGGTTTAGTCTTGGGAGGCTGTATGTGTCCAGGGACTTATCAATTTCTTCTAGATTTCTTAGTTTATTTGCATGGAGGTGTTTATAGTCTTCTCTGATGGTAGTTTGTATTTCTGTGGTGTTGGTGGTGATATCCCCATTTATCATTTTTATTATGTCTCTTTGATTATTCTCTCTTTTCCTCTCTATTAGTCTATCTAGTGGTCTATATATTTTGTTAATTTTTTCAAAAAACCAGCTCCTGAATTCATTGATGTTTTGGAGGGGTGTTTATGTCTTTATCTCCTTCAGTTCTTTTCTGATCTTAGTTATTTTTTGTCTTCTGCTAGCTTTTGGATTAGTTTGCTCTTGCTTCTCTAGCTCTTTTAATTGTGATGTTAGGGTGTTGATTTGAGATCTTTCTAGCTTTCTGAGGTAGGCATTTAGTGCTATAATTTTCCTTCTTAACACTGCTTTAGTTGTGTCGCAGAGATTTTGGTATGTTATCTCTTCATTGTCACTGGTTTCAAAGATTTGATTTCTGTCTTATTTTCATTATTTACCAGGAGTCATTCAGAAGCAGGTTGCTCAGTTTCCATGTAATTGTGTGATTTTGAGTGAATTTCTTAATCCTGAGTTCTAATTTAATTGCACTGTGGTCTGAGACTGTTATTATTTCAGTTCTTTTGCATTTACTGAGGAGTGTTTTACTTCCAACTATGTGATCAGTTTTAGAATAAGCGGCACCATGTGGCACTTAGAAAAATGTATATTCTTTTGATATGGGGTGTAGTGTTCTGTAGATGTCTATTAGGTCCACTTGATCCAGAGCTGAGTTCAAGTCCTAAATATCCTTCTTAATTTTCTGTCTTGTTGATATGTCTAATCTAATATTGACAATGGGATGTTAAAGTCTCCTAATATTATTGTGTGGAAGTCTAAGTCTCTTTGTAGGTCTCTAAGAACTTGTTTTATGAATCTGGGTGGTCCTGCATTGGGTGCATATATATTTAGAATAGTTAGTGCTTCTTGTTGAATTGTTCCCTTTACCATTATGTAATGCCCTTCTTTGTCTTTTTTGATCTTTGTTGTTTAAAGTCTGTTTGGTCAGAGACTAGGATTGCAACTCCTGCTTTTTTTTTCTTTCCATCTGCTTGGTAAATTTTCCTCCATCCCTTTATTTTGAGCCTATGTGTGTCTTTGCACATGAGTGGGGTCTCCTGAATACAGCACACCAATGGGTCCTGACTCTTTATCCAATTTGCCAGTCTGTGTCTTTTAATTGGGGCATTTAGCCCATTTATGTTTAAGGTCAGTATTTTTATGTGTGAATTTGATTCTGTCATCATGATGCTATCTGGTTAGTTTGCACACTAGTTGATGCAGTTTCTTCATAGTGTCATTGGTCTTCATATTTTAGTGTGTTTTTGCAGTGGCTGGTATGAATTTTTCCTTTCCATATTTAGTGCTTCTTTGAGGATCTCTTGAAAGGCAGGCCTGGTGGTAACAAAATTCTACAGTATTTGCTTGTTTGGAGAGGATTTTATTTATCCTTCACTTATGAAGCTTAGTTTGGCTAGATATGAAATTCTGAGTTGAAAATTCTTTTCTCTAAGAATGCCAAATATTAGCCCCCAGTTAATGTCTTCTGGCTTGTAGAGTTTCTGCTGAGAGGTCTTCTGTTAGTCTGATGGGCTTCCCTTTGTAGGGAAAGCCTAGTGACCTGGCCTTTCTCTCTGGCTGCCCTTAACATTTTTTCATTCATTTCGACCTTGGAAATCTGATGATTATATGTCTTGGGGTTGATCTTAGTGGTATTTTCTGTATTTCCTGAATTTGAATGTTGGCCTCTCTTGCTGGGCTGAGGAAGTTCTGTTGGATAATATCCAGAAGTGTGTTTTCCAGCTTGTTTCTGTTCTCCCCATCTCTTTCAGGTACTCCAATCAACTGTAGATTTTGTCTTTTTATATTTCTTTGAGGCTTTTTTCATTCCTTTTCATTCTCTTTTCTCTAGTCTTGTCTGCATGTCTTATTTCAGCAAGGTGGTGTTCAAACTCTGATATTCTTTCTTCTGCTTGGTTGATTCAGCTGTTGATACTTGTGTATGCTTCACAAAGTTCTTGTGCTGTGTTTTGCAGCTCCATCAGGTCGTTTATGTTTCTATCTAAACTGGTTATTCTAGTTAGCAATTCCTCTTTTTACCAAGGTTCTTTGTTTCTTTGCATTGGGTTAGAACACGCTCCTTTAGCTCAGCGTAGTTTTTTATTGCCCATCTTCTGAAGCCTACTTCTCCATCTCAATTTGTCCATCTCATCCCCTGCCCAGTTCTGTGCCCTTTCTGGAGAGACATTGCAATCATTTGGAGGAGAAGGGACCCTCTGGCCTTTTGGGTTTTCAGCGTTTTTTTGTTGATTCTTTTTCATCTTCGTAAGTTTGTCTAGTTTTGATCTTCGAGGCTGCTGATCCTTGGATGGGATTTTTGTGGGTGTTTCTTGTTGTTGTTGTTGATGCTGGTGTTGTTGCTTTCTGTTTGTTTGTTTTTCTTTCAATGGTCAGGTTCCTCTTCTGTAGGGCTGCTGCAGTTTACTGGGGGTTCACTTTAGGCCCTATTCATCTGGTTCACTTCCACGCCCAGAGATATCACCCAAGAGGCTGGAGAACAGCAAAGATGGGTGTCTGCTCCTTCTTCTGGCATCTCTGACCTTGAAGGGCACTGACCTGATGCCAGTAGGATTGCCCCTATAGGATTGCCCCTATAGGGAGTCTGACATCCCTGTTGGAGAATCTCACCCAGTTGGGTGTCATGGGGAACAGTACCCATTTAAGGAGAATCTCACCCAGTTGGGTGGCATGGAGAACAGGACTCACTTAACGAAGCACTTTGACTGCACTTTGGTGGAACGGGTGTACTTCGCTGGGGGAAACCCACTTGTCTGGGCTGCCTGGATCCTTCAGAACTACCAGGAGGAAAGGCTAAGTCTGCTGGTCCACAGAGACTGCAGCCACCCCTCCCGCTAGGGGCTCAGGCCCAGGGAGATCTGGGTTCTGTCCCTCAGTCTTTGGCTGGAGTTATTGGAGTTCCTGCAGGGAAGCCCTACCCAGTGAGGAAGGATGAGTCAGGGTCAGGCCTGAAGAAGCCTCTGGCCACAGTCTGCCACAGCCTGCCACAGCCGGTATGTTGGGCTGTGGGGGATACATCTTGGGACCAAGCCATCCAGCCTCCCTGGCTCCAGCAGGAGAAAAGCACAGCCATAGAGATGGATACTGTCCTTCCCTGGCCCAGGAAGCTTAGCGTGTTAGGTGGTTGTGGGTCCCAGTGCTGGCTGCTGCCCCTTCCCTAAGGGGCTCAAAGGGCTTAGACAGAAGGTAGCCACAGCTGTGGTGCTGGTCACTTCTCCCCCTGGAGCTCAGAGCTCCGTAGGCTTAAGCAGATTCCAGCCCAGAGGCTGATGAGAATCTATGAGGATCTGGGGTTAGGATGCTAGGCCCTGGTGGTGTGGGTTCCCAGGTGGGATCTTCCAATCCATGAGTTGCACAGTTCCCTGGAAGAAAACACTGTTTCCCCAGCAGGGTTGCAGCTCACTCACTGCCTTCTTTGGCTGGCGGGTGGGGACTTCCCTGCCCCGGAAAGCTCTTAAGTGGGTTGCTGCAGCACACTGCTCTTCCTCTCCGTAGATCACTCCAGCCGCCTAGTCAGTTCTGATGAGAGAACCCAGATACCCTGGTTGCCAGTGACGCGCTCACACACTTATTATGGTTCTTTTTGTTGGAACCTCCAATCACAGCTTTTTCTAGTCACCCACCCATCCTGGCCCCCAGCCCCAACCCAGGTAATTCTTTATATCAGTGTGAAAACAGACTAATGCAGAAGAATTCTACCTTAGGGGCTTTGGAGGAACGTAGTCTGCTAACACATTGGTTATGGACTTCTCGCCTCCAGAACTGTGAGAGAATAATTTTTTGTTGTCACATGCCACCCCATTAGTGGTACTTTTGTTATGGCAGCCCTAGGAAACTAATATAAAGTCCCTGTAATAGGCACAAGCTCACGTGTCCTGAAGGCTACAGGACTTTTAATTCCACCATTTCAGCCTAGGACCCCAAATAAACATTTCGCGTGAAGAAGCCTCCCACGACCACAATTTCCTTTCCTGTGTCCCCTTACTCTCTTCTTTGGGGTCCACGTTTCTTTGTATCAGGGTTGACATTTTAATACACATTAAGGATTCTTCAGGAAGTAAGAGATTCCGTCCAGGACCACAAGGCCCACCCATCTTTCTTCCCAGCGTCTTCCACTTCTCCTCACCTGGTCAGGTGGGTCCCGAGATGCCCAGGGCTGGATGCCAGACACCCCAGCTGCCCAGGTACTCCTGGCCCGTCGGAGACCCACATTTCCAATTCACTGTGGGGTGAATATTCAAAGGGAACCACTTTCTTTCATCTTTATCTATAGGATATTTCCCAAATTACATGTTTGTTACTGAGTTCGTGGACATCATCAAAGAGAGCCAGGTTCTCTTTAAATATCTGCTGGGTGACCTTCCTCCATAGAATTCAAGAAAAAAACAAAAAATGACTGTCTGGCTATTGTCCTCCGTAAATCTTGTTCCAGCAAGTTCTGCATCCACTTAACTTTATGAATTTGGATTCTGTGGTTTGGATTCCATCCCCACTCCTCCACCATCTTTTTCCCAATTTAAACCATTCTAATCCAGGATTCCAGACAAAGTTGGGGGCTGGGGAAGTGAAATCGATTGTCTTATTCTTTGTCTCTTGCTGCCCCCTGCTGGTCAAATTATTGCTTTCTTTTTTCTTTTTCCTGTTTAAGGAGATGAATGGACAAGTTCCCTAGGGATGAGTGGGTGAGGGAGAAGCAAGCGTCCTAGATGATGAGAGAATGTCAGACAGGTTTCATTATTTGAGGTTTTTTTTTTTTTTTTAAATGAAGAAATGGGAATTGTGATATTTAAAGCATGTTTAGCTGATTGGTCTTTTTTTATTTTTAAATTTTTTTCTTCTTTCTTCTTCTTTTTTTTTTTTGACAGGGTCTTGCTCTGTCATCCAGGCTGGACTGTGGTGATATGATCAGGGCTCACTCTAGCCTTGACCTCTTTGGCTCAAGCAATCCTCCCACCTGAGCCTCCTGAGAAGCTGGGACTACAGGTGTGTGCCACCACACCTAGCTAATTTTTTATTTTTTGTAGAGACAGGGGTCTCCCTATGTTGCCCAGGCTGGTCTTGAACTCCTGGGCTCAAGTGATCCTTCTACCTCAGCCTCCCAAAGTGCTGGGATCACAGGCATGAGCCACCGTGCCCAGCCAGAGGAGTTTTCTTTTTTTATTATTATTATACTTTAAGTTCTAGGGTACATGTGTGCAATGTACAAGTTTGTTACATATGTGCCATACATATACATGTGCCATGTTGGTGTGCTGTACCCGTTAACTCATTATTTACATTAGGTATATCTCCTAATGCTATCCCTCCTCCCTCCCCTCACCCCACGACAGGCCCTGGTGTGTGATGTTCCCCACCCTGTGTCCAAGTGTTCTCATTGTT